>NC_081784.1:6085521-6451771 GCF_963082965.1 Carassius carassius
GTATCGCTTCTAATGGCAATGGCATCACATCCATGTTTCAGGGACATTCCAGTTCCATGAAAACATAAAAAACATCTCCTAACTATTCTTTCTTTATCTCTCTTTTAACACTTTAACACACTTTTACCAAGCCAACAAATAAGCCTTCAAGACCCCTTCCACTTAATTTCTTCCTTTGTACAACTTAATTCAATATTTCAAGCAATTGTGGGGTCATAAATCATCTCTGTCAAGATTTATTTTGCAATAATGACCAGGTGACAGTATTTTATATAGACTTTAAATACCACAGCTTGTATGACTGACAACCTAGGACTTTTAATATAATATATACTCTCATAAAAACAAAGAGTCTGAGAGAGAGAGAATGTGCACAGTTCAACGTGAAATGTAACAAAATGAAGAGCATCTGCTTGTGCCAGAATGTGGTCCTACACATGACACTTGAAACAAATGAACAGCGGCATCACCGATTACCAGGCGCTCAGATGAACTGGCTTCCTCTGTCTTCTTTGCATGTGCATTGGGATGGGATGGAAGTGTCTGGATGCTCCACAAAAGCAGCTGTCATATCTGCTGAGACACTATAATAGGGCATTCATTTCTAAGATTCAATGCAGTCTTTTGTGTCTAGGAAAAAAATGGCAATTTCACGAACAGATTTGTGTGATTAAACAGTGCTGTCTCAATATGGATTTAATAAACTGTGAAGACAGAAACACATTTAGGCCTCTATAATATGCTTCATTTAGAGACAGACACATTTCTGATTTAGAGTCTGAAAGAGGGAAATACCTGTTTATTTGCATAAACAAGATTATAATAGCTATACAGTATATAAATAACTGTGGGAATAGAATAGAATAGAATAGAATAGAATAGAATAGAATAGTTTTCAGGTGGTAGAGTTCAGGAAAGGGCATCAGGTAAAATGGGAGATGCCATAAGTATTTCAGTATTTTTAGATATAACTGTGGAACATTTTTAATTATTAATCAAAAATGTGTAAGTAATGTGACTGTGACTTATCATGTTAATATGCTAATTGAGACTAAAAATGATATTACTATGGTTTTACGCTGTATACAAAGGTTCACGAATACAAGTACCATGCGATGCATCTAGTATACCAAATGCTGCCATTTCTGTACCATGGTACCGTCACGCAACAACAGACACCTCAAAAGTAACTCGTTACAATCACTTCACAAGAAGGACAACCAGAATATCGCAAACGAGCTGTGAGAATGACACGAATAATGCGCGTGCGTGTGTAGTGTAGTGTAATCCATATCTCTGCAAGTAGTATCTCAGGGTTACTGACGTGTGTGCCCGCGCTCTTATATCTGTGCGCTCTCGCTTTACGCGCAGTTTGATGGCGTCGCCGCGCACTCCTCTCTGTGTTCTTCGATAATCGCTTATCATCTGACGGTTTATGGACGGCGTGGACCAGATATTATGATAGCACGTTGTCGGGGTTGGTTCTACAACATCTAAGCCAAAGTGTTCTGTGGAAACTGTCACTGCGTGAGCTCCGAACCGAGCCGTGAGAGATAAGAGAAGAAGTTTGCCAGATACAGGTGCGATCTCTCTTTAACTCCAGCTAATGATCACAGACACGGATCTGGACGGCCGGATTCCAGTAGATCATATCAGATCTAACGCAAGGTGAGCTCAGATACACACTAATATAATGATCATCGTTGGTGAGTTTTCTCAGTGAAGGATAACCCTGGCAGCAACAGTGATGCTCTTTAGAGAAATAGAAGGCACACTTTTTACTCAAGTAAATATTTCTCAGGGTAGGTTTGATAGTAGTTGCCACGATGGGAATCTTCTGTTTATTGACACCGACTTAAGATGAATGCATCTTTTGAAATATGAGATAATATCTCTACTAAAGAAGATATGGCATCTTCCTCAACATACTTAGTAGAAAAAATATAAACAGCACAACAATTATGTGACACAAAATTGACGAAAAAGAAATTATTTGGCCAACAAACAGTTACAAATTTGTTGAATTTAGTTTGTACAATGCACTAAAGTATCCTTATTTACAACAGTTTTGAATTTGGTGTTTGAAACCAACATACTAAACAACTGTTAGAGAAAATTAGTGTTATAATTATATTTTTTCATATCGCTCAGATACAACTTTTTATCCCTCTATTTATCAGTTGTATGTTCATTAATTTCTGTAATTGTAACTGAAGGTTACTTCTGTTATTAGACTGTATTATCTTAAATGTTATTCTTTAAACCCGTATCAGTGTGTTAAAAAATCAGACTCTGACTTAACTTGTAGCACAAAGTTGTTGAGAAACCTGAGATTGTTAAAATGTAAGTTTCATTGATCTTTATCCATTAATACTCGTATAAGCACCTCCGCAGATTAGAGCTGCCTGTCAGTGTCATGTTACCACAAGAGTGCTGACAACATGTTCATTTTAACAAGATGCAAAACATATGTCGTAACTGTCAACATCAGCCGTCGATTGGTAAGAGTAGTGAGTGAACCTTACCATTTATCACAGGACACTGAATATTCAGGCAGATAGATACTGTTAGAGTGCTGTAAGGTCTGTTTTATGAGCATTTGAAACTAATTGATAGAATAGAAGCGTGCTGACATCTTCAACCTCTGCCACTTTGATTCATAGTGTTTAGAGTGCACTCTCCTGCCAACATTACACGCACAAGTGTTATTTACAACACACTACATGCTCTCACTCTAACATCACTGCTTTTATTTTGCTTTTAAATTAAATTTATTAGAAGCATGTCCAATGTGGGTGTTTAGTTTAGTTCGGGTCAGAATTCTGTTACAGTCCTGTAGGACCTGCTGTCTGCTGCTTATACCTTCTGTGCTATTTTTCATAAACTTTCACACTGTCTTATGTGGTATTCAAAGATCAGAGGAGCTTTACAGCCAGGGATGAACTGAGTTATATATGAATTTCATAGATGCTTAGATATAATCCAACTGTACACTAACTTTATCAACTGCGAAAACACAAAAATACACATCACAACATAAAATTCTGAGCGGTTCAGCCATGTTCAAAGCCCTTGGAGAATACTGATAAACCCAAACCTATCAACACACATTCTATTTTAATATACTACTCTACCAATTTGGTATGTTGCTTTTAATCTGTATACAGGCATTCAGGAATGGTATGATTTATCATATTGTTGCTACTGTTTTATAAAAGTAGTATATTATGGAACGTGAACATCGTCCAAAAGTGCAAGCAAGGTCAGTGTTTTTTTGTTTTTATTATTATTTTTTATTATTATTATTATTACTTTTAGTAGATTTTAAGATGATAATAGACAGGAATATTAGCTGAAAATATTTCTGTCAAGGGCAGAAATTTTCAGTCCCTGGATTTGTATCACATTTAAAGGAATGCTCTGGGTCATATATAACTGAAGATGTATTGACTGCATGTGTTGAATGCTGTCGATTACCACAAAGTATTTAAGACTCGTCTCTAAGCAACCGTGTGAACGATAATACAGTACACTTACAATTGAACATTCTTTGTGTTCTCTTTAATCCAGTTGCTTCATAATTATGTACTCCCTCTCTCGTTTCATTTTCCTGGGTCAGGGTTTCAGGTTTTCCTGAAGAAAAAAAAACAACCATAAAACAATAAGTCATATATACAGTGCAAGAAAATTCACACAAAATACATTTCTGTCATTATTTACTCATCCACAATTTGTTCTAAACCTCTTTGCCGTTTATTATTATAGTAATTATTATTATTATTATTATTATTATTATTATTATTAAAAACACACAAAAAGAGAACTGGAGTACTTTTGAAGAAGTTTTACATGGCTTATCCAATATATATTATTGAAAATATATTTTTAGCCTCAGGCGAGTTAGATAATATGTAGATCAGTTTGTTTATTTGTCAGAACACATTTGGAGAAATTTAGCATTGCATCACATGCTCACCAATGGATCCTCTGCAGTGAATGGGTGCCATCAGAATGAGAGACCAAACAGCTGACAAAAACATCACAGTAATTCAGAAGAAATTCACATGACTCCAGTCCATCAAATAACATATTGTGAAGTGAAAAGCTGTGTTTTTTAATAAATCCGTCAAGACGTTTTTAACTTCAAATCATTGCTTTCAGGCTGACTCATCTATCCATAATATTGCTTTTTCAGCTGTTTAGACTCTCATTCTGATGGCACCCATTAACTCCAGAGGATCCACTGGTGAGCAAGTTATGCACTGCTAAATTTCTCCAAATCTAATAAAATTCTTCTTAACTGCCAATTTCTTCTTGTTTTCTAAATTAAGAACAAAGATAAGAATATTTTGTTTTCCCAAAAAAAATCTTAATAATGTTCTTATCTTTTTTCTTAAGATTGTTCTTAAGACAAAACCTAAGAAGAATTCAAATTCTTGAAAAAAAATCTTAAAAATCCTAAATAACTTCTTAAATTTAGGACAGCCCCAGACTTGTCTTAAATAATAATTATTTAATGGATTTATTGGGTTATTTCACATTAATTGTTATATTTAATCATTACAACAATAGCTACATATAATACATAGGAGGAAAAGGGATGTGCACGAGTTTTCTGAAGGGACAGCGATGACTGTTAATGTAAACAATGTTCGCTCATGATTAGTCTGTGTGTGACGCTGCTTTTTGCTGAATTCAAAATTCGTTAGCAACTCTAAAACGAGTCAGATAGGGAGCTTTAAAGGGATAGTTCACCCAAAAAAAATATATATATCATTAATCATCTTCGGAACACAGTTTAAGATATTTTAGATTTAGTCCGTTCAGTCAGTGTACTGTTTGAGTACATGCATTACTCCGGGATATTGGTTTGTTTTAACTCAGAGGGAGTGTCAGCCACATTAAAAAAGTTAACAGCTTAAGTCATTTGTGGATTAATGCGTATAGGAGACGCGAACCGTTTCAAACGATTCAGTTCGATTTGGTGAACTGGTTCAAGAAGATCCGGTTAAATGATGATTCCTTCGCGAACCGGATATCACAAACTGCTTTGTTTTGAACTCTCTCACAACAGACACGGAAGAGAAGACAATGATGAATAAAGTCGTAGTTTTTGCTATTTTTGGACCAAAATTTATTTTTGATGTTTAAAAAAATTCTAACTGTCCCTCTTATGTCACATGGACTACTTTGATGATGTTTTTCTTACCTTTCTGGACATGGACAGTATACCGTACACAGTTTCATTGGAGGGACTGAGAGCTCTCGGACTAAATCTAAAAATATCTTAAACTGTGTTCCGAAGACGAACGGAGGTCTCACGGGTTTGGAACAACATGAGGTTGAGTCATTAATGACATCATTTTAATTTTTCAGTAAACTAACCCTTTAATTGAATGCTGTTCATTTTAGCTTATAAATACATAATCTTTGGCAGTATTCAGCAAATATGAATGCGGTGGACGCATTTGATGTAGAAGCACGGACTCACATACCGGAAGCGTTCAGTCAGATGAGGGCTCAAAAACACGGCACAAAAATGAATTAAACATATCGCTGCAGCTTCAAACAGGCTATTTTAAAAGTAACTGTTCAAAAACAGGCCGCATTAAAAACGTGAAGCTGAGCTCCAGTCAAAGTCGCAACGAAAATATACATGGTGAAAATATCTATGGTGCATGCTTATTATGATTATTAGGGTAATCTACCGGAAGCGCAAAAAGAATAGTGTGAGTTTAGCAGTGCGTCATGTATTCATTCAGATAACGGCTGTTATTTTCTTCTTAAGAAAAAAATTAAGATGTTCTTAAGAATATATTTGAGAACTTATTAAGAATTTTTCAAGAATTGCACTTAAGAACATTCTTGCGAACTTCGTGGAATTTATCTTAAGAAATATCTTAATTTATTTCTTAAGAAGATTTTCGTGAATCCGGTCCCTGATCTCTATGTTGTATGGAATGTACAGCAGGTTCATATGCTCTGTTCAACAGTCCAGTCTTCTATAATCTGCTTAGTTTTTTTCTGGGTTCAGCTGTATTGTTTAATACTTTACACCTCTGGATGGCAGGTGCATGGGGTTTTCTCTAAAGAAGATATATTTGTCCTGTGCCCGCTGTGCTTTATCTCTGGTGAGCAGGGAGTCTCTTATAGCTGTGACACCCGTCAGTGCACAATGATAGATTTGGTACTAGTGCACAGGGGAAGTTTATGGAGCAAATGATTTTGCTGAAATATCCAATACGCGAGCCGTTGACTCTCCTGCGTAGAGACTCAATTCAAAAAATAATAACAGACCTTTAAAATGTGTGCATGCAGAACTGCAACTTGTTAGGATGTGCAAAACAACATATTTTCTATATCAACTAGTAGATTAAAGGATAATTAGGTTAGATAGTTAGGTTAGTAGGTTGTTTCACCACTTGTCAACTAGTTGTTCACCGTAACCCATCCCCGTGTGTGCTAAAATGAAGTTCAGATAGCAGCAAATGATTTTCCTTGTTTTTTGTTAATATAATAAGTGGAGTCAAAACCCATGTGGCCTCCTTTAAATATTATATTTTTGCCTAATCAACATAATTGCTCCGTCTCAGAGGGAATGATAACGATGTGCCTCTTCCTTTCTTTTCTTGTCTAAGACAGGCTGATCTTCTGACCACCACTCTAGTTGTGTTTTTTCTCAACACTGCTCCATGGCAACAGGCATGATGATCTATCAGGGGAAAAAAAAAAAACGTGCATCTTTGATATATCTCCAGAACTGCATTAATTGCTTTTCACACTTTAATCATTTGCAACCCCCCACATTATCGTTATGAGATATGTTGATGTAGATGTAGATGTAGATGAAAAGCCTGTGTAAATGATAGATCTGATCTTTTCTCATTGAGTGTGCAATCCAAGCTTGCACATTAAACAACATCTATTTTAAAACTAATGCTCTCCTATCATGTGGAAAATCTATTCTGTGGCTACTGACAGTGTGTTGGTGTGTAAAAAGGCTTTGGATATGCTGTTAACCACAGACATATAAGTGATTGTCTCTGCTTCAGATGTAAGTTCCTTTAGTAACTAAGATGAACATACTGTTACAGTACATTTGTGCGTGTGTGTGTTAGCTGAACTAACACCTGACATCAATATGTCAAGTGCTTCAAGAGGTGACAGAATTCTGTGGTGAATATTTTTTATTTAACATGTTTCCTGTGCTTACTATTTTATATTTTACATCTCTTTTATATGATTTTTCATGTAGAGAATAGGTATTGTTAGGGAATTCTAGGTGGTTTCAAGGATGTTTTTGGAGGTGTAGTTGATTTTTGGGAAGTCGTGGCCTAATGGTTAGAGAGTCGGACTCCCAATCGAAAGGTTGTGAGTTCAAGTCCCGGGCCGGCAGGAATTGTGGGTGGGGGGAGTGCATGTACAGTTCTCTCTCCACCTTCAATACCACGACTTAGGTGCCCTTGAGCAAGGCATCGAACCCCCAACTGCTCCCCGGGCGCCGCAGCATAAATGGCTGCCCATTGCTCCGGGTGTGTGCTCACAGTGTGTGTGTGTGTGTTTACTGCTCTGTGTGTGTGCATTTCGGATGGGTTAAATGCAGAGCACAAATTCTGGGTATGGGTCACCATACTTGGCTGAATGTCACTTCACTTCACTTTTTTTGTCTTTATTGTCTCTAATGTCCTTGCTTGTAAGCTAAATGAGATTTTTTTGTTACCAATTTTTCACTATGGGCAGAATAACTAAAATCTATTATAGTACAAGTGATTTTAGAAATATACCTATGTATAATAAGATATATATAAATTGTAAAACCAAATAAATAATATAAATAATAAGGCTGTAATGCAATAGTGAAGATTGGAGTAAGGGCTGCTGAAAATGTAGCTTTTTTCATCCACTAGGGGGAGTGTAACCAAAAGCTATTACAGTGATTTTAGAAGTTATATGATATAAATAATAAAAATTATTAAGTTAATGTGACACTGAAGACTGGGGTAATGGCTGCTGAAAATTCAGCTTTGCCATCACAGGGATAAACAACATTTGAGCATATTCAAATAGGAAATAGCTATTTTAAATTGAAATTATATTTCACAATATTGCTGTTTTATTGTATTTTTGATCAAATATATGCAGCCCTGGTGATCATAAGAGACTTCTTTCAAAAACATGAAAGTGATCCCATAGTTTATTTTCCAACCCCATATTTTTATACGTTACATAACCATGCATTAATGTCTATTAATCATAATCTAGTGACTTAGATGTTTTAATGAAAGAGACATGATCTTATATAATTGATCTTATATACCTCATTATAACTTAATGAATGCAAACCAAAAAGAAAGATTATTCATATCAGATGAATGATAAGTTGGTAAATGAAAATTATTTCACTTTGAGACACATTTGAAGCCACTGTAAAATAGCCAGTATATATGCAGAGACAAAGCAAATTATATGACGTCTGACCTTACACCAGTTGAATTTTATATTAGTTCATGTTATGTTAGCATATTAGTGTTAACGAGATGTTGCTATGCAACCATAAACATCCTACAATCACAATGTACATTTACAACATAAAAACTAATTTTCTCCTAATCAAAGAAGCCATCTGCACTATAAAAGACCTGTCATTTGTATGCCATATAAATTAAATTACACTATGATATAAATGATACAGAAGAATGTATCTTTAACATGCCACACAATAATAGTCATTCATTATCTCCATTATGAAAACAGTTCAGATTGAGTTTCATACTTAGTGGCATTAAACAAACCCCAAGTACAAGCAATATTGCAAGCCACTAAAATTGCACACATACGGACTATTCAGCTTCTCTGAATTTCATTTTGTTTCAGCAGCGCTTCAAACGTGTCTTTGTGTATTTGAGTTTGAGTCTACAGATGCCTGTGCAGCAGTGATATCCACTGGGTTGACGGGTCTTTCTGCTATCTGACTTCTGTCACTTGCGTTTCAAATGTCCAATGAGAGCCAGAGCTCATAAGGCTGTGAGTCATAGACCGCATGCTCTGGTGTGAACCAACCAAGAGGATAAAATGAATGTGGGTCTGCCTTTGTTACAGGATTTTGTTTGTTCTCTCTCCGTCTCGCTCTCTCTCTAATGTTTTGTTTACGCTTTTAATGATATCACTTCAAGGTATGCCATACCATAGCTGCTGGCGGAAAAGGACATCACTTTGTTCTTGTAGAAATTTGAGCAGCAAATGCTAAAAAGGGATAAAGGAATAAATGTATTGAAAGATTGTTATTATTTACTCACCCTTATGTTGTTTCAGACTTGTATGGTGTTTTTCTCTGTAAAACTGTACAAATGTTACAGAATGTAATAGCTATGAACATCAAAAGTGCCATACAAATATAATAAATTCAAACCATACACACACACAAAAAAGGTTTCCTATTGGCATTGATGGTTCCATGAAGAACTTTTAACATCCGTGGAATATTCATTGCACCAAATTTACTTTATAGTGGGAAAAGGTACTTCAGATTATTGAAATATTCTTAATACTAAGAAAAAAAAGGTTCTTCTTTTGCATCACTAGTAAAACACTCTTCTGGAACCTTTGCTTATAAGGGTATAACAAAAAAAAAATATATATATATATATATTAAAAATGTACTTACTCTTGAGCCATCCAAGTTGTAGACGAGTTTGTTTCTTCATTTGAATAGAAATGGAGAAATTTAGCCATATATCACTTGCTCACCATTAGATCCTCTGCAGTGAATGGGTGCCATCAGAATGAGAATCCAAACAGCTGATAAAAAGATCACAATACTTCACAAGTAATCCACATGACTCCAGTCCATCTATTAACATATTGTGAAGTGAAACGCTGCAAGTTTGTAAGAAACAAATTAATCATTAAGACATTTTTAATTTCAAACTGTTGTTTGTGGCTAAAATACAAGTCCTCTAATCATTTATGGATATAGTAAAAAAGTCATCTGAATCGGAGTCAGAATCAGGAGAAATGTTCACAGATCACCCCTTTTCGAAAACAGTTGAAAACAGTTCTAAACAAATATGATGGTAGATGTGAGGACAACAGGCTGATGGACATTTTACCTGTAGAAAGCGTGATTATGGACTCTGTACTTTGGCCAGAAATAACAGTTTAAATTTTAAATGCCTTGATGGATTTTCTTTTCTTTCTTTCTTTTTTGTTTTTTTTACAAACAAACAACAAACAACTTTCTTTTTTACAACAAACAAACGCTGCTTTTCACTTCACAAGACTGATGGACTGAAGTCGTGTAGATTATTATTATTGTGATGTTTTCATCAGCTGTTTGGACTCTCAATCTGACGGCACCCATTCACTGCAGAGGATCCACTGGTGATGTCATCCTGAATTTCTCCAAATCTGTTACCATTAAGAAATAAACTCATTAACATCTTGGGTGGCCTGAGGGTGAATGCATTTTCAGCAAATTGTCATTTTTTGGGTGAACTGTTCCTTTAAGAGTTTCTAACTTGTATTTCAGGAAAGAAAGTGATTTCTATGGGTTTGGAATGACATAAGGGTGAGTAAATGATAATATAATAGTTATTTGTTGGTGAATTATTTCTTTAACCCAGGTACAAGTAAGGGTAACCCTGGAAGTGCTAAAGCCAGTGACGTGAAGCTTCAGATCCACCCATGATTCCAAGCACATGAGGAGCCCGATGCGCCAGTGCCCCAGCAGGAGACACCATCTTTCTGCTCTTGCTACATCATGGAATGTGTCCTCATATGCTGGTATCCTGTAGGCATAGCTTGTTCATTCCCAAATGCCTTTCCAAGAATTACATAAAAGGGAAATGCAAATTCACAAAATGCCCCGCAGGAAGTGACGCACATGACTTGGTTTTGCATTACAGGCATCTGGCAGTCATATATTTGGCTTTAAGGCATGAAATGAGGAAGGGAAAATGAAGAACTGTGATTGACAGGTTTGCAAACAAGGACAGGGTGCTTCAATGAAGAACAGAAAATGAAATTTTTACTGAAATGCATTTATTCTGCAGTTATTGGTTCTCAGCTATTTTTGGTCTTATTGCATGCTGACTAAGGCCATATTCTCATGATATTGAGTATTATAGCACGTTCAATAAAGACGTGTATAAGGTCATTCAAAAATAACAGACTGTTGTAAAGGACAGTACACAAGGTACATATGTGTGAAAATGAGTGTTGCTGTAATTGTTCTTTAATGATGGCTATAAAAATAAAGCATGCTCTTGCTTTAATCCTAATTAGGATAAATCCCTAACAATAACTGACCATTCAAATTATTTGTAATCTCTCAAAGCCTGTACTAGGCAGATAATACAAAAAGTGACTAGTTTGCATTTCCTGAATGAAATACCAGTTCTTGCAAGGCAGCAAAAGTATAGTCTTAAAGGTTTTAGGCTTTGGTTCATAGATTAAATGCCACATCAGAGCTGCTTTGCGGCTGTAATGACATTCAGTGTTCATCTTGTTTTCTATCAGCTATGCATGTAAATCTATGCATTGAGCAGTTGCTGAGATGGTTAAATAGCTGTAAAGTATCTGGCAAAGACCAAATTACAGCATGCAGTGTAAAGAAATGCAGTTTCTTAAAAAGTAAGGATAAAATATGTATATTCGGTCAGTGTGTGGTACAGGTTTGAGATTCATAAAATTACACAACCACAAAGGCAAAGTTACTTCCTATACTGCATATCTCATTGAAACTATTACTGTTAATATATATATATATATATATATATATATATATATATATATATATATATATATATATATACAAACACTTCTAATGAACTGGATCAGCAGCTGCTGAATAAATGTTAATGTAACGTAATGTAAAATTGAATTGAAGATGACAAAGAATGAATATCAATACAGACCTGGGAGGCACTTAAGACAAATGAAAAAGTATAAACTTGTTTGAAAGGACATCTCAGATTTAATACCTGTAAAAGCATGATTTAACCCAGTGACTAGAAAAACCATTTAGCTGTCATTGTATATAAACTAAACCAAGCACTAGGAGATACTGTATGAACGGAATATGAACCGTATAATAACAGAGAAGGTTTTGAGGGGTGTAAACCGTGCTCCTGGAGCCTCAAAGGAACAGGAGATTGCATATTCATAACGCATTTCATAACGATAAGAAGCTTTATTATTTAGTCAAGTATGCTGTTGTTTTCTTCTAGAATATCATGCAAAATGTGCAGAAATAGTTGTCTTGAGATATCTCACCTGTCTCTGACATCCCTCATCAGAAAAGAGACTGCAGGATGCTGTTGTTTAGCCAATCGGTCTCTGCATATCAGTCATTTTGTGCATTTAGTTTTGCTGACCTGTTCACAGGATGGAAATTTAAGGGAATGTGCTCTAATTCAGTGGCAAAGTCAGTGGAAGTTAGCAAAAATGGCTTACATCGACTTGCGCATAGGATTGAAGGTTCTATCTCAAGAGATGTGTGGTAGAGAAAGAGCGTGGCATTTTGGAGCGTCCAACTCTTGGTGAACAGAAGTCAGTGTTGATGTGAAAATCAATATTTGTATAATCTAGAGGTTTGAGATTTCATGACCCTCTCAGAAGCACCTGCCTCAGTTTTTCTCAGCTTGTTTCTCTGTCATTATTATAATATTATTATATAAGACTCTAATGAACATACCCTTCAGCTAAAGTGCAAGTAAATGTTTCCTTTTGGGAAATACATGAATAAACAGGATTTCAGCATTATTGATTGAGAGCATGTATCTAATAAACAGCGGATGTGTGTGTCCCATCATTCCTAGAGAGGGTTTAGAAAGCAGGGCAAATCCTCTGTCATCTTGAAAGTGGGGTAAATAGGCATTTATTCAAAGGCTTTTCTTGGAAGATCCGATATCAGCTGCAGCCCACATTTAGCCCCAGACTGTATCCAGAGCATTGTGAAATGAACCAGAAAACCCTGGAGAGCAGAGGTGCACAAACTGAATAATGGATCCACACACTAGTATCTGTGCTACACACTAACAGTCTGAACAAAAAATTAAGCCGCAAGTTTAACAAAGCGGCATTAGCTCTTTTGGTGTCTCTTGCTGTTTAAAAGAGGGTTTCTCATGGCTCTGATTTCTATTTGGACTGACATGCTCCAGCTCTGCTGTCGGGGGTTGTTCATCCAGCTTGGAGGCTTTTGTTGCTGTGCCATCCTCATCTCTCATCTCTGCTAGAAATGGCCAATCTCACAGAGGGCTTCCACTGTGGGCTTAGATTTGGCAGGTATAAGGACAGTGGGATTCTCTTAAAGGTCAAAGACTGTGGACTTTCTGTAGCAGTCATATGTGGGAGACTTCTGAAATGAAGAGGCAAAGTCCCTCTCTGGATTAGGGCTTTATTTCAGTCCAGTATGAACTCATGTTCCTGCTTCATTTGAAATGAATACATTTTACAATAAAGTTGCCTTTTGTAGTTAACATTAGCCCTACATCAGTTAATATGAACTAACAATGAGCAGTACTTCTACAGCAAAATGTTATTCTCAGCATTTACTCATATATTTTCAAGAATCTTTTTTTTTTAACTATGGAATACTATTTCCACCATGGGATAAAAATATAAAAAAAAGTAAAAAAATAAATAAATAAAAAATTACTAAGTGTATATTCGGGTCAGGGGGCAAGATTTACTGTGTCAGTTCACAGCATCATTAACGCATATATGATTATTTTTTCTGTGCATTTGTATTTTTGAGGTAATGAATGCAGTTTATGTGTTTTGAGGACTTGATGTTTTTGTCCATCTGAGGCATTCTTCTGGGGCTGTCTGTAGTCTGTAAATGAGCTTATGATGCTAATGTTCTGGTCCATTACCCTCTGAAATGGAAGCATAGCTTACTGCTTGCTGGAGTCCTCAGTTAATACAGCACTGTATCTGACTATGCAAATAGTGAGATGGAATAATCTATTAGCTCACTGGCTAGGTGGCATTTTCAAACAGTCTTAATGAGCAGGTGGGTCAGTGCATTGTATTTGTGGCTCTGAAATTTAAATGTCACTGCTTTTTGATAGAGTTAGCTGATTTCAAGAAGAAAAAAAATCTATTATTTATATGATAATTTATATGAACCTAGTGTCTCCTTGATAAGTTACACTAAAATTAAAGCATGCACAAGACTCTAAAAAAATTAATAAACCAGAAATATGACAAAGAACATAATTTAGCACATACTGCTCCAGGTTTATGAATGTCTCATGACATATGTCTCATTTCACTGAAAAATATACAAAAATTTTAAAAGACAAATTAGACAGATTATACAAATTCTGAATTTGTGATAATAATATGTCATCATGTTATCAATAAAAAGGAACTATTTAAAATGTAATATAATCTAATTACAAGTAATACATTTTTTGGAATTCAGTAAATGCTAAATGAAAATACAAAGAAAATGGAAATGTTTAATTGGCAATTTTATGCAATTAAAAATACATTATTAACATATAAATTAGCTATTTTTCTCTATAATTTCTTTTCCCTAAAAGGATTAGTATACGTAATGTGTTAATTTGTGGATGTGCATCACAGAGCTAGTTCAAGATGCACATTTTTATTCTGGAAGTGAGCTAATAATTTAAAAAGTCTCAGCCAATGACATTAATTTAGAGATCAAGCGGTATATGAACACTACCTGTGTTTCTTTCTCTCCTCATTTATTCTGATGCGGCAGATAAATACCTCAAATACCTGGACATGGCATTTTAGTGGAACTGTTGTTTTACCACACAGGAGTGATGGAAACAGGCCACAAAAAGAAGAAAGGGAAGCGATCACAAAGGGAGAACCAAGGCCCAGATCTCTTTAAGTCTTTTAGCTGATGTATTTTTAATGCTTCCCTCGTGCTGGCGGATGGGTGAAAAAAAAAAAAAGTGTTCATCAACTTTTTAGGGTCACTTCGAAGAGACGTGGTTGTGGGATTCAGTACCATTTGTGGGGGCCTGAGGCTTTCAAGCCTGCCAAAATTAATTTAATTTACATATACGTTTCTCTACCTTTATATTAGAGTCTTTTCCCCTGTAGAGACTGATGTTCTGCTGGGTGGATATGGGAGACTTTAAAACCAATGATCTTTGATACTGTATGCCCAGTCCATAAAGTTGGAGCACTAAAACATGTAATAGTGCTGATTACCAGATAACAAGGAAAGCGGTCAGATCGACTGTCAATGTGCATCTCTTCACTGCAGTTAAAAGCACATTTATTTAAAGAGGCCTATTGATATTAGTTGGTGGAACCACCACACAAACAGTGCCAGACAAACTGAAACAACAGATTGACTCTGTCTTCACAGTTTTGTTTAACGCAGTGATCAAATCATGATATTATTATGCATAACAATATGTGACCCTGGACCACAAAACCAGTCTTAAGTCGCTGGGGTATATATATTATCAATAGCCAAAAAACATTGTATGGCTCAAAACTATTGATTTTTCTTTTATGCCAAAAATCATTAGGATGTTAAGTAAAGATCATGCTCCATTAAGATATTTTGTAAATTTCCTACTGTAAATATATCAGAAGTTAATTTTTAATTAGTAATATGCATTGCTAAGAATTCATTTGGACAACTTGCTTCAGCTGGGACCGATCAGCCCGTGGTGATTGCGTGCAGGTGGATCTCCTTCGTTGCCAGGGCGACGCTGATAGGTGCCCGGGACACGGCTCACCCCCCCCCCCCCTAAGCGTCGTCCTGGTTCGTCTGGCGAGGGGGGAGGTGGGGGCTGGGGGAGGAACAACACCTGACAGACCTGCGAAAGCTGTTCACAGGCGGGAGAGTCCATCCGCATTGGCATTGGCGGTTCCAGCTCGATGTCGCACGTCAAAGTGGAAGTCCTGGAGTGCTAGGAACGCGTCACCCGGGCATTGGTATCTTTAGCCCGGGCCATCCATTGCAAAGGGGCGTGATCGGTGACAAGGGTGAATTTCCGTCCCAGTAGGTAGTATTTCAGCTCCAGGACTGCCCACTTGACGGCCAGCACCTCCTTCTCCACCGCCGTGTACCGTTGTTCCGTTGTGGACAGCTTCCAGCTGATGTAGACCACCGGGTGTTCCTCACCGTCTTGTACTTGGGATAGTATGGCTCCCAACCCGGTGTCGGATGCGTCCGTCTACATTAAGAAGGGAAAGTTAAAGTTGGGAGTGCACAATACTGGCTCAGACGTGAGCGCCGCTTTTATCCTTTTGAACGCTTCTTCTTCCTGGGTTCCCCACCTCACCTTCTCCGGCTGTCCCTTCTTAGTGAGGTCTGTCAGGGCTGTCGCTAAGGAGGAGAAGTTAGGTATAAAGCATCTGTAGTAACCAGCCAACCCCAAAAAGGCCCGTACCTGTTTCTTGGAGGTGGGCTGAGAGAATGGCTGCCACTTTTCCCTCTTGTGGACGGATCAGGCCCCAGCCCACCCGGAAACCGAGGTATTTTGCTTCAGGTAGGGCAAGGTGGCATTTCTTGGGGTTGGCGGTGAGCCCCACCCGCCACAGTTCGAGAAGCATCCTCCGGAGCTGCTCCAGGTGGTCCTCCCAGGTCTCCGAGTGGACGACGGCATCATCGATGTAGGCTGCTGCATAAGCCTGATGGGGTCTCAGCACGATGTCCATCATCTGTTGGAAGGTGGCCAGAGCCCCGTGCAGCCCCGAAGGCGGTCTTCGGTTTGGTGGAATCTGTTAATGGCACCTGCCAGTAGCCTTTGGTGAGGTCGAGCGTGGATATGAACCGGGCTCTCCCCAGCCGCTCCAGCAGCTTGTCGACACGGGGCATCGGGTATCCATCGAACTCAGAGACCACGTTTAGGCGGCGGAAGTCGTTACAGAACTGGAGGGTGCCGTCCGGTTTTGGGACCATGACTATGGGACTGGACCAGGGACTGCGGGAGGGCTCGATGATCCCTAACTTCAGCATCTCCCGAACCTCCCCTTCGACTGCGTGTCGCCGGGCCTCCAGGAATCGGTAGGGCCAGAGGTGTCAAGGGGGACAAGAGACACAACATTAGCTGGCTGTCGTCTGGAGATCTTTCTCACCCGTGTATTCTCGGGTGCAGCTTTTGTAGTCCTCTCCTCGTTTGCTTCAGTTGGAACCGATCAGCCCGTGGTGATTGCGTGCAGGTGGATCTCCTTCGTTGCCAGGGCGACGCTGATAGGTGCCCGGGACACGGCTCACAATATATTTAATTATACTATAGTATATAATATTTTGCCTTTAAAACTATTTTCTAAAACTAAAACTCAGAAATAAATTAAAGCTAAATAGGGTTATCAGTAAAAATAGATAAGTAAACAATAGCAACAAAGGCACATAACAAAACCAGACAAGAATCTTATAGCACGATATGAGTAATTTTATTTCACAGTAATGATAATATATCACAATATAGCAATTTTTTGCTTTAAATAAGGTCTTTATGATATCAAAATATTTAATACCATAGAAATTTCATAATTCTTGTCACTATCACAAAAAAACTAATACTAGCTTTAAAAAAATCTCTTTTTGTGTTGTTTGATTATCATTAATGACTGGGGACAGAATTAGACCACTGTCCCTTAAAAGCTTTCCAGATCCAATATACTGTTACATATGTGTTTTCTTTCTCAATTGTTTGCTTTTACTTTAGACCTAAATGTTTTTATGAGGATTCTTGCAAAGACGGGCAGGTAACATTGCAGTTTAATAAATGACAGGGCCCCAGACTGTGACCACTTTTTTCAGTCGGTGTGACCAAATTTTGTGAGCAGTCTTACTGGTGCAACCACCGCTTTGTCCAACTCATAAGAGCTGCCATTTATATTTTATTTTTTTTGCATTTGAGAAACAACAAATGGCAAAAAACTAGGCTAATTGTTTGAGCTCTGCAGTTCATCAGCTCCGACCTACAGCCTACTTGAGTGTAGCGAAAGCAAACTGGTCCAAGCTCAGAAATGATTTACTCGGTAACCAATGTTGATTTCATGACACTGTCGCTGCACAGTGAGAAGCGTTTGAATACTGCACAGATCAAACTTATTGGCTTTATTAGTCAGTCATTTCTTCTTTTTGCTTTATATTTTGAAATTTCAAAATCACTATTCTAAAATATCAAAACATCAAGAAAACAAATCTTGCACAAATCTTTAATTTTAGGTGGGCTCAGCCCCCAGTGAGGGTATAATAATAATAATAATAATAATAATAATAATAATAATAATAGCCTAATAATAAAAAAATATATATCTAAATAGTTTGATTAATAGAGGTTGTATACTGCAGTATTCCACTGTATTGCATAGATAGGTATAACATTTGAGTACTGAATAAGATAAATTCAAGTTGTCATGATCTCACATACAGTACACAACCTGTTTACTGTACAAACAAAATGTTATTGTTTACATTTCTAGAACAATAAAATATCTTGGTTGGGTGACTTAGGCTTACAACATAACATGTTATCTACTAGCATGTACTGCATGCTCATATAAAGTTTTATAAAGTGTAAACCAGCATATCACCCACCCACCCACACACACACACACACACACTATATAATTGTTTATAAATAATACTAAAATAACTGAAACACTGACGTGCAATATTTGGTGCATCAACAAAACATTTCACAGACCACATTTTATGGAGTTTAAAGAAAAATTATACTCAACTTAACAATAATAAAACTGACTAATTAGGAATCCAAATTGAAACAAATCCAAAGTTATATTTTAAAACCTGACCTTTAAAAAAGAATGTGACCAGGTTTGACCAGGTTGTTAAAAAGCTACTGAAGCCCACCTGCAGGGAAGATAAATTAAACTCTCTTCTTACTTTTGTTTTGGACCTACATGTTCTTTTGAAGAGCAAATGCTCTCTGATTAAAGCGATGCATGAACTTTTGCATCTACAAAGGAAGGGCGGCCCATTTTACCACTGTGTCTTTCTCCCATTATTCATCACTGCCTTTTCCCCTGTAGAAAACCACACTTTATCAAGAAAACAAGTGTGGTTGTCCTCTGTCTGACAGTTGCATGAGGTGAGATGTAAGGAGCGAGAGAGAGAGCTGTAGTGGAAGAATATTAAGCTGTTGGTGGTTTCACCACGTGAAAGAAACAGGGCAACATCAGCATGTACTGTATTGTATGTCATGATAGCATGACCTCCACACAGTCACATACAGCTGTCAGGAGAGCAGGAGGCAGATGGAAGAGGGAGGTATAATGAAGAGGAGGACTTTGAGTGAGATGAGTGAACTGCTCTAGACACATGCATCACGTCCCATAGACAGGAATCAGCACGAATCGAAATCACGCATCTCTGATGTGTGGTACCTTTACACTTATGCAAGCAAATGTGGACACAGTCTGGAAAGAAACATCTTGTGGGCTGTTTTGTGAGAGTATTGTATTTGTGGCTGTGTAATCATGAAATTGTGAGAGATTTACTAACTACAGCAATACGAGTGCTTCTATCTATCTATCTATCTATCTATCTATCTATCTATCTATCTATCTATCTATCTATCTATCTATCTATCTATCTATCTATCTGTAACATTATTCTACTACACAGAATGTGTCAGCCTGTTGGCTACCTAATTATATTTTGTTAATAAAGCTTTCAAAATCATACATAATCCTGCTCAGGACATCCTAGCATTGTGGTGGTAAGGTTTTGCTCTTTGTAAATGGTGTGCTTCAGTCAGATCCCTATCTCGCTGCAGGAAATGTATAGTAGATCAAATAACTTTCTAGAGTTTGAATTCATGTTCACAGTATAGGCTATCAATTTAGTAAAGAGTGGAATGTGACAGTGCTGTAGATTCCTCTCTCATGTAGTGAACAAACTGGTTCAGACCCACGTCAGTGATAGCATTATTAAGCAAAGGAATATTGCACCTCTGTTTTATAAAAAGAAAAAACCTTTAAAGGGCTCTGTGTCATTCTAAGAAAATAAAAATTTAAGCATATTAAATTAGACTGCCACCGAGGCGCTGTGAGAGATCACAGAAGTGTCACAATACAATTATAATCACAGAAAATTAAATTGTGTGAAACAGGTTTTGTGTCTGAATGCCCACGGAGGGCTTGTTTTCGGCGCTCAGATAGAAAGAAGTCTTAAACAAGACCGCAGAATCAGAAAGGAACTTTATTATGACACAGGATCATTTTCCTTCCCGATTATTCTAATCAAGATTCTAAAAATCAGCATTTCATTAAAAAAAAAACATCCACGAAGCAAAAGCGAATGTTCAGTCATTAGTCTCCCATAGCCAAGCATTTGACTACTGGCCAAATCCAGTTCATTTTGCAGTTTGAACCACTAATATAGAAAGAGGCCACGTGACTGACATCTAAAGTGACCAAACACAGTATGTTATTTAAGGACACCTAAATCTGCAATCAGAAACTAAAAGTTAAATACAGTATATGTGTGTGCTAAATCTGATCTCATTTAGTTGCTGCTAAGTGCCTCAAACAACACTCTTGAGGGAGCAATACGATAAGAATGAATTGTGCTTGCTGATAATGTTGTTTATTTGCACACATTGTCTGCATTATTTTAGAACCAGATAAACTAAAGGATTTATGAAAAACAAATAACTGTGCCTACAAATTTGGTGCTGAACACAGTTTGCAAAGAATTTTATAGCTTGCAGGCTGATTCCTAATGCTGCTGTTGGTTGTGAAGGATGCAACAGACACCTCATATGCACTGTCAAAACTGTACTTGACTAAACTGTGTCTGGATTATATATACACTATAATATATTTATTTTTCTAAATAGCTTTTTATATTAATATTTTGAATTAGATGTTTATATTTTCAGCGTTCATTTTAATATGTTTGTAAAATAATTATATGTGCTTTTGTCATTTTTATTATTTTTTCATCTTTATAAATATTAGTATTTGTGATTAATTTTTAATTTCCATTGTAGTTTTTGTTTAGCAGTTATTTTAGTGCTTCTACTTAAACTTCTTCCAGTCATATATCAAGTTTTTCATCTAAAATGTATTATTTAATTTCAGCTTTATTTTAATTAACAAAATGTTTAAATAGTTTTGGTTTTAGTTAGGAATAATAAATGTGTTCTGGAATTTTAATCTTAGGTAAATATCAATTTGAATATCCATTTTTCATTCATACATTATAATGCTGTAATGTAATACTAATGCTTTGTTATCATTTTAAATTGTAAAATCCTATTATTTAGACAGAATACTATAGAATATAATATAGGCTATATCATGAAAATAGTTAGCAATTATCGAGATTTTAATATCAGAGCCAATTTTGATAGGAAAAAGTGTTATTAAAACGACAGGAGAATAAAAAAGTAATAGCCTGATGTAATAAGCATAGTCAAATGCTATACCAGCACATATATATACCCAGGATGGAAAAACCAAGGATAACTCAAAACATGTGTGAAGTTCATGTATTTATTTATTTGTTTATTTATTTAATTAATTAAGCCCTATATAAAGTAAACTACAAAAACAGAACCTCAATAAAAACCATACAACACAATATACGGTCTTCACGGCTCCCACTGCGTTACTGAAACACACGTGGAGATTGCCCACCGCTCACCACACCGACTTCCAGCTAATCAGGAACCTTGGTCCCACAGCTGCCTCCACAGAGTCCCTTGACCGACGGTACCAGGAGAAAACTAAGATCAACACCCAGCAGATCATGCTACAAACCACACAGTAAACCACACAGTAATCCACACAGAAATTAACACAGAAATTCACTCAGTCTGCCACGAGCTGCCCAGGGAAAAACAACAACTCCCCAAGAGCACTTCACTGGCTCAATTTATACACCCTTACTAATTGCCACTGATCCGCTTCAGCTGTGGGATTCTCACCTCGTCAACCTCAAGATATGGGACACCTGCTGAATAGAGACAGAAAACACCAACAACACACACACACAGACCTCACGGGTCATAACATAGCCAATAAAAACTCATCCATGACTCCCATCATGCATTGCGGCATGAATAAATTATTAACTTAATTGTCGTTGTAACTTTTTATTCTAACTATATTTTATTTTTGCAGTTTTAATGTGAATTATTAGTATCTAGTTTTGTGATGTTCAGAGTAGATCTGTTTATCTGAATATGCTGTTTGTCACCGCTGTTGAGATTCATACGCTGATTCTTGTAATCTGTGTGTGCCTAAAATAAAGACTCCTTAATAAAAAAAAATATTCAGAATCACTTGCAAGAGATGCCTACAAAATGTATAGAAAATACAGACTCTTTCATTGAGGAATCAAAGCTGTTACAATCAATAGTGGAAGTTTTACTTAGAGAAAAGACTGTAAATGAGTTCAGTAAATCTGGTCAAACAATGATTACATTAAAACATAATCATCACCACCCGATGACTTTTGCTCTTGGCTTGCCAAGTTAATTTCCAAATTAAAAAGTCACATGTCAAGATCCCAACTAAAGCAAACACTGACCTCTATAATAGTGACACACAAATTGTGATTTTCTTGTTTGGTGATTTTGCTTGTTAACATCAGGTGTCTTCAATAATGGTCAATCATAACTCAATTAACTTCTTAATTATCTCATTAACTTCAACTTTGCTTCAGTGTAACTTTAACACTCTTTTAGAGTGGGACCATATATGCTCCGAGCAGTGTTAATTTAACACTCTGGCTTTTACTGTGAAGAATCAAGATTAGACCACAGTTGAATTTCACAAGTGCAACACTATGAATTATTGATTCTGCACATCAGAATCGCCCTCACTCACAGATGGCAAAAGAGTGCTGCTGAATTCTCATGACTCTTCACTTTTCAATTATATAGCAAGGATTTGGTTTGATGGGTGGTTTCTTTGAATATCATATTCATTCTTGAGGAATATTGAGCCTAGTTTTCCTTTGTGATAAATGGTAAATGCCAATTCTTCCTTTGACTCATGGGCTTTGTAAGAAAACCTCAATGTGCATGAACAATGGGTTGTGAAATATATTTTCAAGCATCAGTCAACATCTGTTGCTTCACTACCTGAAATAGTATAAAACTGCAAACTTCAACATAGTGAGCTGCATCTACAACATTTTAAAGTGTCATACATGTGTTCCTGATGCAATATTTTCCTAAAGTTTTGCAGCATATATTAGAAAGCACTTTAGCTGATTCTAAGACATTACATGTATTGTTCATGGATAAAGCAATTCCATAATAAATTGCAATTAGATCAGTGAAAAAAGTCCATAGAAATGTTATAGGTTTGCCGTATTTGAAGATATTCACACATTTATATATAGGCTTTGCATTACATTTACATGAATACAACACATACAAAACAGTATATTATAGATATGTTTAAATGAGCCACGATCAAAAAAATTACAATATAGCTGATATACGGATATTCGAGAGAGTATCTTCTTCTGTCAAAGCTACCGATCGGGCCACTGTTGCTTCCTCACAAATGTTTTTGTGCATGTTTTGAAGCCTTGCCAATTAAAAAATTTAAGCAATTTTAAAGCATTAGAAGATGCAAAAGACAACATTCAGTACTCACGCTCTGTGTTCTGTGGCCACAGCTGCATCTCATCTCAGACAATGCTCAAACACTGAATTGAGTTCTTTCTCATGTCTTGCTTTAAGGGACAAATACACATGGCAAATTTAAACACTTAAGTGATTTTAAAGCATTCAAATGAAAGGAGAAGCAAATAACTCCATTCAGTGTGTTCTGTCCTTAATGTTAATGTAAACAAAAATGCTCTTGACTGAATAACTTAATTTATACAGTGAAGAATATGAAGTTATTTTACATTTGATTATTGATTTCTGTACCTGAACACCTACGAACCTAAAACCTAAATCAGTGTTCTTTGTTCTTTATATTTATTTGTGTTTTTATTACATTTGTTCTTATTTACAGCCTTTTTCACTTCAATAATGTCTTCAATAATGTTTGAACTTTATATTGGTTAGGCTAGACGTTTTTGCTGTGATAATTAAATTGGAATCAATAATTTTAATCTTAATTTATATATATATATATATATATATATATATATATATATATATATATATATAAGCTTATTTAATGTAACATGGGTAAAAAACAATGATAACAACTTTTTTTCAAAATGAAAATGTTGGCAAGGCAAGTAAAAATTTGGAAGCACAATAATAATGTTATTATTGTTGTTGGCCCTATAATTAAATAGTGTTGTCAAAGGACCCAATACCTCGGTACTAAGTCTATACTAAACAAATGAAAATGCTACAGTACCAGATTTTTTTAAAGTACTGGTGGACGTGGTGGTACCGAGTACCCAGTCAACCCAGTTCTTGATGAGCTATCTGAAAGGTGCGCAGATGCGCTCTATTCATAAAAGCACTGGAGGAAACACACCAAACTAACAAAACACTTTATAGACAGACACCCAGATCAAATGATAGAGTTCAAGCAGGCAAGTGTCATAGTGTTTCCCATACATTGGGAAATATCAAAACTGACCGCCACGAACAGATTTTACAAAAGGTGTTGAATTCGTTGAATAAACATGAGTACTGCATGAGTCAAAGTCAAAAACCCAGTGGGGGTGTTTTGAAATCACTGTATTTCTGAAGGAAACCGACTGTCTTCAGAAAATGATGGATGTCATTTTCATTTCATCTTGCCTGTTGTTACGAAGAGAGAGTCAGAGACGTTCAGATCCAAATTGCAGCATTTATTAAACAGAATGGTCAGAGAGGCAGAGATCAGGAATGGTGTCAGGTGTATCAGGGATAACCAGAATCTTAACCAGAAACAAGCAGAGATTGGTACAGAGAATCAGAGTCAGAATACACAGTCCAAAGGTCAAACACGGGAATAACAAACACTAGGAAAAAGCTCTGAAATGTCAGACAGGCTAAACAAGACTTCGCAATGTGGTGGCGTGAGTGTGCTGCTTATATGTGTGTGCGTGTATCAGCTGAAATGAGGTGCAGGTGTGAGTGCAGATGCAGGTGTGTGTGTGCAATCAGTACCAGGAATGAGGCAAGATGGGAAATGGAGTTCTGAATGAGTCCTGAGTCCGGAGTGGAGTGCCTGAAGATCTGAAGATCATGGGCACTCCAACTAATGATCGTGACACCTGCAACAAATGGTTACCATTGTGTCATATCAGTCAGCAAAGCAGTTCTGGGCCTTTTTTTTAACAACTAACTTAGTTGTTATTCTTGGCTTTAAAATTCAAAAGCCCTTTAAAATTAAATATGTACACAGATTGGATTAAACAAAAGTATAGTCATTTTTTTTAATTAGCTTGTTTTTGTGTTTTGCTTTGGTACCGAAAACCGTAACAACACTAAATTAAACAGTAAAAAATAACAGTTTTTGAACAGTGGAGTATATATATATATTATGGCTGGGCATTAATTGATGAACGCTGACAATTATTTTATCGGGCATTAACCCAGTTTTTTATTATAACAAAAGTCTGTTGCTCATTGGCTCTGAATACACATACATACAAACCATGGGTCACAGTAGGGGTGGGATGTTGATCAGTACTGGCTTGGGATGGGTGTCATCATGCGTCTCAACCAATGAGAGCATTTGGGGTGGGCCTAAGACTGCGCTCACGACTTCATAAGTGTGAAATAGGAAGTTTTTGCACAGTGGAGCGCATCATTTTGTTAACTTTTATGGTTTATTATTCTAATTCGTTTGGGATGCAGCAACACCCAGGGACATCTCACAATATAGTATAATATAAGGGAAGTCGTGGCCTAATGGTTAGAGAGTCGGACTCCCAATCGAAAGGTTGTGAGTTTGAGTCCCGGGCCGGCAGGAATTGTGGGTGGGGGGAGTGCATGTACAGTTCTCTCTCCTCCTTCAATACCATGACTTAGGTGCCCTTGAGCAAGGCATCGAACCCCCAACTGCTCCCCGGGCGCTGCAGCATAAATGGCTGCCCACTGCTCCGGGTGTGTGCTCACAGTGTGTGTGTGTGTGTTCACTGCTCTGTGTGTGTGCACTTTGGATGGGTTAAATGCAGAGCACAAATTCTGAGTATGGGTCACCATACTTGGCTGAATGTCATGTCACTTTCACTTTCACTTATATTGCTTTACAGATCTATAATTTTTTCAACCTAGAAATATTCACGCATTCATACTGCACAATTCAGAAGTTCAGCACTAACTGCTACTACTGTACAGTATGTAAAAGGAATACTGCTGTAAAAAAAGACCTTATTTGCTAAACAAGTGTTTGCAAACCAAATTTTATTTCACTTTTGTTTATATAGAAGTTCTTTTAAATGAAAGAAGTGCACAATACACTACTTTTATAATTTCAAGTAAAAGTACACAACATAGTTTATAGTTGTGGCATGAACTCTGCTATTCTTTTAAATAATGATTTATATAATAATAATAATAAATGTCTACTTTAAAAAATGTTTCTTTCAAAGAATACAATCAATATTTTTATAGTTGTCATCCTTAGTGTGATTAAAGTGACCGTTGCACATTTGAACTTTGTGTAAGTACATCATAAATAGAACGAGGCATCAGTTTACTGTCTGGGATTTGTCGTGTTGTGCCGCGCTGCTGGTCAGTCAACTGTTCTAATAGACTGACCAACTAACCAGTGGCCAAAACCCCTTAAAAAAACAACAAATCAGATTTGTCTGACTAGGTAAGAGCAACAGGATTTTAATAGATTTTTATTTCAGCACTGATAGCTCTGTAATATCTTTGTTTCCATCTGTATACACATTATGTATTGCCTTATTTGTGTAATTTTTCACATGCTGTTGCAATGACAGAAAAATCACAAACAAACAACGTTGACTTGACTTAAAAATAGTCAAAATAAAAGGTTTTTTTTTTTTTTTTTTTTACAGGAGTTTTGTGAGTCTCATTATACTTTCTTTGTGTGTGTGTGTGTGTGTGTGTGTGTGTGTTTGACCAGATGAAGTCTGCCGGAGTTGGTGATGAAGGACTCTTTACGGAGAGCTACTGTAACATCTGCAATGCTCAGCTGATCTCCGAGTCCCAGCGTGTGGCACACTATGAGGTGAGTGCGTAGACACACACACACAAACACACAAAAACACAGAGCGAGAGAGAGAGCAGTGACAAACATTACAGTAAAAGCAGGACTCATCAATTGATCATTAGGGATGTAATAATCATTTGTAACCTAAATGCTTCTCTCATGTATCTTTCAGTCGCTGCTTTTAAAGTTGTAATGAAGTGCACCTTTCCTCAGACCCACAACCCTTTCATAAGTAACCCAATGATTGACCATTAAATAATCATCCTCCTGCATTATTTACGTCTCTCACGTACAGTTGAGACCGTGGAGTACGCATTCACTAGATTAATGAGTGCGCTAATGAGGACAAACTCCCGTGCACAAAATCAGTGTAGATGAGGGAACATGTCTGTTCAACAGGATCGCTTGGCCAGATTGGTTTACAAAGAGAAGTGAGCTATATTCAGTGCTGCAGTAACACTTTAGCTCTTCTGTCATTGATCCCTGCGATCTCTCGTCTTGAGAAAACACTCTCAGATGTAACAACGTGAGGCTGATGTCCTGAATTACACTTAAACAAGGCTGAATTTACTTGTATTTATTTAAATATAATTACATACTGTCCCTCAGATGGCTTAAAAGAGTTATTTTTTGCCAGTTAGAGGAACTGTCTTTTCAACCAGCTGTTGCCAAGCAGATTGAAAATGACTAATCGAAGTAAAATGACATTAAAATTTTTTTCAAAATAACCAATTCATGTTTTACACAACACTTTACATGAAATTAAGGAAAGAAAAAAAAGTGCTTATATAACAGCACATAAAAAAACTATACTGTATTAATCTACACACTTTTTAATAAGACATTTTAATGTAAAAAGGTAGATAGTAAAAAATTTAGATATTCATGAACAAGTATTATTATCATTACTGCTAATATTAAAATCAAGACACTCAAAACAATGTTTAATAAAAAAATGTTTTACATTTATCAAATATTTTATTTTTTCCTTTTGCTTTCTAAAAATAATATTTCTACATTATTAATATTTATATTAATAATATTGTATTATAATAATTAATACTTCTACTAGTACTACTATTAATAATATTAGAAATATATGAGAAACTTAGGGAATATATGCCGCAGAGGGAATTTTTTGAAGGTTCTGTTTCACTGAACTGAATTATTCAATGAAATGGACAACTCGAAAATCTGTAATGATCTCAGCAGAGATGGGAATCATAATAAATTTTCTGATTCACAAAAAAAACAAAACAAAAAAAAACATTCAGATCCAGAAATAGCGTTATTGCCAACAAATTTGTTCTGGTGAAAGAAGCTTACAGTACACAGAGACAACAACAACAACATCAACACACAGATGATAAGAAAAAAACATGTATGTGAAATACACACACACACATATTAATATATATATATATATATATATATATATATATATATATATATATATATATATATATATATATATTTATATATATATGTGTGTGTCCATTATATATATATAAACTGAAGTAGACAAAATTTGTATTTACACCTGTGGTATATAGATGAAAAATGAAATAGAATAGGATATACAATGAAATGAAATAAGTTTAAGGATTATATTAAGTAAATAAACGTAGTATTGCACATCTTTTATTGAACAGCAGGGGAGAACATTTGCAAGGGAAAGAAAGTTTTCTTGTGTCTGGCTGTCCTGTAGTGACGGCCAGATGGTAAAAGTTAAAAAAGGAGATGGCTTGGATGTGAGGAATCCAGAGCTATTTTCTGAGCCCTTTTCCTCACTCTGGATATATACAGTTATTGAAGGGTGGGCAGGCGAGCACCAATAATCCTTTCAGCAGTCCGAACAGTCCTCCAGGAACACAGAGCTGGGTTAGTTTGGTCTGGAGGAGTGCTGGGATGATTGTATTGAAAGCCAAACTGAAGTCCACAGACAGGATCCTCACATAAGTCCCTGGTTTATCTAGATGTTGTAGGATATCCACGGACCTGTTTGCTCAATAAGCAAACTGCAGGGGTCCTTTAAGGGTCCAGTGATGTCCTTTAGGTAGTCCAACACCAGTCTCTCAAAAAAACAAAACAAAAAAAACAACAAAAATGATTCATTTAGGAATAAGTTCAACAATGTGAAACTGCCCTATTGTGATGCTTTTAAGGAAACTTAAAGACAAGATTGTAAATGAAAATAATCACAATATTCACATTGTTGATTTTTTTTTTTTTTTTTTGGAAATGCTGTTAATAAAAAAAAATATCTGATCCATCATCCCTATAAACTATACACCTGACATGAGAAACAATGGAAAAAATATTTCCCCAGTATCCAAAAAAGACTGCTGTGTACTCTAAGAAACTCCAAGATGATAAACTTGTTACTGTGACCAGTTCATTTCAGGACCTGGATCAACTGGCCATTTCCCTGGAGAGGTGAACAGAAGGAAAGGGAGAGAATGAGAGAAAAACAGAGAGACAGATAGAGACATTCTTTGTGATAACATGAGTCCGTCGCAGCACAGTACGCATAAGAGCCCTTCCCCAGGGACTGAACCACACCAAACTCTCTCCCACTGTCAGAGCAACTTTAATGGACTTTCGGATATCTAGGAGCTTTTTCCTCTTTCAATTTCTCATGCTACATGTGAGCATGTGCACGCATGGCTTATAATCTAATGGATAGCTAATGGACATATACTAAAAGCTCAGGTTTAATGTCTTATCTCAGTCTAGAGAAAAACCTTATTACCTGTCAGCTGCCCTGCACCATCTGGATTGGACACTTCTGTCTTCTCCATATCACTCTGTATTGTGTGTCCTGTCCATTTCTCCATTCTGCTTTCACTTGTTTATTTCAGTTTCCCTGCCTGTCTTAAAACATTTTTTTATATCAACAAAAAGATAGAAAATTAATAAACAATACAGAAGATGATATTATGATTTTATTTGGTCCCTCAGAGTCTACTGACACATCTAAAATTAAATTGGGCACACTATCCCCCTATCTGAGGCTTCAAGTAAAAAACTTAGGTATAATCTGCGATAGTGCACTGAAATTTGATAAACAGATAAATCAAGTAGTCAAAATGAGTTTTTTCCAGTTAAGATTAATCGCTAAAATTAAACCCTTTGTAACATGGAAGGACCTGGAAAAGATAGTTCATGTATTTATTTTCTCAAGATTTGACTATGGTAATGCATTGTATTATGGTATTCAACACAAAAGTTTAAACAGACTGCAACTAGTCCAAAATGCGGCCGCAATGTTACTGACAGGCACTAGGAAAACTGAGCATATTACCCCTGTATTAAGAGAACTACATTGGTTGCCTGTTTTCTATAGGATTAATTTTAAGATACTTTTATTTGTTTTTAAGGCCCTACATGGTAATGCTCCGATATATAGAGCTGATCTAATCCAGGTGAATAAACCAAAGAGAGCACTGCGCTCCGAGTCATTAAACCTCTTGGTAGTCCCGCGGACGTATAGGAAAATGAGAGGAGATCGCTCTTTTGCAGCCACTGCTCCCAAGCTGTGGAACAGTTTACCTCCTTATATCAGAGAATGCTCCTCTCTTACAGAGTTTAAACGACAACTGAAAGCTTACTTTTTCACTTTGGCATTTGATCATTCATGAGTGCTGTGCTAGTGGTGTAATAGGTAATTATTAATGCCGCTTGGATTATAAGGTTGTCTATGGCAATGTTTAGACTTTAAATGTGTTTTTATGATTGTTGGCTTACTCTTTGTACAGCACTGTGGTCAACTTCTGTTGTATTATTGTGTGCTTTATAAATAAATTGAACATTGAACATTGAACATATAATGATATAATGATATATATTAATATTAAAACTTTTAATACTCAAGACCACACTGCCAAAAGCACTAAAAGTTGGTGTAAATGACCATGGTTTTGATGTGCTTAACTGGCCAGCAAACTCAACATACCTGAACACCAGAGAGAATCAAGAGGAAGATGAGAAACAAGAGCCCAGACAATGCAGATGAGCTGAAGGCCACTGTCAAAGAAACTTGGGCTTCCATACCACCTCAGCAGTGCCACAAACTGATCACCTCCATGCCACGCCGAATTGAGGCAGTAATTAAAGCAAAAGTATTGAGTTTCTGTTGCCAAATGTACATACTGTACAGTCATACTGCTCTGCAGGAATGGCACTGCAAAATTCCAAATCATTCAAATACCCCAAAACGCAGTATTTTTAATAGCTGTATCATTTGCTTTGTGTCCTCTTAAACTCTCAAATCAAATCTCTCCCAGACCAAGTGTTGCCCCTCTCTCCCCCTCACTCTCTGGTCTTTAGCTCATTCTGAGTGTATCAGTAGGGCCTTTTGCACCGCTTTAGTTCCAGAACTAAATGTACAGTAGGGCTGGGCGATATATATGAAAAAAATATATATCTCCATATTGTCAATTTTTTTTACGATATTCGATATATATCTCGATATGTTTGCATTTTAAAAAAAACTGTCTACTGTCTCTGGTTTAAGAGAAGCTCTGTGGCATGAAACTGTTCCCATTGCCACTAAAAACCCTCTTAGATAGGAAGCTATTTGCTGAAGCACATAGGTATCTCTTTTATATATACCGTATATTATGAAAACTGGTAAAACAAATGAAACATATTATAAAAATTAAATTCCTATTAGTCATTACACATTGCAATAGCCTGTTTCTCTATTAACACAACAGCGATTGAGTTAGTTTATTTATACAGAGACCACAATCGCAAACAATACAGTCGAGATCTCATGACAGAACACAGACCGGCTGAATGATGCCTTCATTCTGATCGCTAAACTCCAGCTTGTTTGTTTTTCAGATAATCTGCAGCGGCGCTTCATAAGGAGCGAGCGTTTGGTTGCCATGATTGCCAGATTGCTTAAAATAAGATAGAAGAAAATGCCTAGAAGAAAATGTATCTATGAAAATGTATCTAACAGCGAAGCTCTGATTCGAGGATATCTGGCAACCACACTCATGAGAGTTCACGTATTAGAGTAGTGTAGTGCAGTCCGCAATAACATGTTCCCTTTTTTGGACATTTGGGGCGTTCTTTTGGGAAAGTATGCTTGAATTTGAAATATTTGATATATAGATATTTTCAAATTTTACATCGTCTTCAAAATAATTCTGATATTATCACTAATATTCGATATATCGCCCAGCCCTAATGTGCAGTACTAAAGTACTGGGACGATTTTGTGCAAACTATTTCCTGGTACCATTTAAAGGGTTGCATTCACACTGACAGTGTGTACTAGGACGTGACGGAATATGGTCGACAGCGATGTCATTTGTGCGAGGTGTTCAACAACGTTAACAAAGAAGAACATCGTTAACAACTGGAGGATGGAGGAGCTGTGTTTTTGTTCTCACGGGTTTAACAGAAATGGACATGGAATGTCGACGTATACGTAAAGCGATTGAAAGAACAGAAAGGCGACAACTGGCAGTGCTACTGTACATTTGCCTGCACTTAAGCGTCAGTCCATTTAACGCGGTTCATCATACTTGCAAAATAAGTTGTCACATTGTTTACAGTATGTTTACACTGCTTTTTGATTCATGGCAGGTGAAGGTGTTTTTGAACGCGTCTGGTCAATCAATGTCTACTTAAGTCACGGGTAGTACCAGTTGCGCTGGTAAGACCCTGCTCTGGAATAGGAGCTAATCTGGTTCTTAAAAAGTGGGTAGTTCCACAATTAGTTCTGCTACTATGAAAAGGTTCCCACTGTGCGAAAGGCCCTAATAGCCAGTTTCATCTGCTCTCAGCACGGAGCTCTTCACTGGACCAATGTAATCCAGTCTGACTGCTTCACAGACAACATCTAACTGAACTCACCCTGAGCCCAGCTGTGCCTTCACTGTCCTCCAAGTCAAACAGAGTCTTTAACTCACTCACACAGTACAGTATATAGCTACTGTGGGACAGATAAAATGAGTCCACCAGTAGAAATTGTTACAAATCACTCGGGAGGCTGAGGAGTAACAGACAGAAGGGTTTTTTAATAGACACAAGCAGAGGAGCAGGTAGTGATGGGTAGAGTGACGAATGGATCCGTGACAGCTGGGTGAAGACGTCAGAGGAGGGAAGTGAACCACACACACGCACACTGGGGATCTTGATCTTCGGAGAATCGCTGGAGAGAGGTAAGTAGAGGAAGAGTTAGTCCTTTGAGTTAGCATACAGGTAAGACCTTGTCGCGAACGAGACCGGACACTGATTGAGTGCGTGTGTGTGGTATTTATGGTGCCGAGGTGATTGGGTAATGATGAGGGTCAGGTGGAAGTGCTCAGTACTCAGGTGAGGGCGTGCGTTGTGAATGAGTGGAGGTGGAACCTGGCGTGTTTGTAACAGTACCCCGCTCCCCACAGCCCGCTCCTGAGGGCCGAGGACCCCGACGACGTGGTGGACGTCCTCTTCCCCTGGGAGCTGGTCGGTGAGGATGATTGGAGTGGAAGGTGTCGAGTAAGTTAGGATCCAGGATATCGTTGCGTGGGACCCAGGAACGTTCCTTTGGACCGTATCCTTCCCAGTCCACTAGACATTCCAGTTGTCCACCACGCCGCCGGGAGTCCAGGAGGAGTGGGGGGGGGCCTCGGTTTCACCAGGTTCTGTGGAGGGAGAGACAGAAGGATGTGAGGTTTAACCCTCTCAAGTCGATTAACGCGGATACGCGTTTTGAGTCATTTTCTCCTGATAACCCCGAAAAGAACTTAAATTACACTTTCAGTTTTAATCGTACAGATAAGAGCAATACATCAATCGAATCTGTAAAGGGTCTACTTTTTTTTGGATACAGACATAATAACAACAAAACTTTGTGCACTTATAAAATAAAGATAACAAACAAGGTGCGCTGTCTGCAGCCTTTGTCTGCGCTGATCTTCTTTTACAAACACGTCATTTAAATGAACTGTAACTCCGTGAATACTCAACGAAAATACATGAGAGAGATATCTATAGAAAGCTTGACATGTCTATTTTTAAACTAAACAAGTGCCGCCGAAAACAGATATTCTTTGATAAAGTAATCCATATGAAAACAACGCGATGTCTGTTTTTCATGTCTCCCTTCATTATATCTAATGTGACCACGCCCCCGCGCCGAACGCGCTATTCAGATTCAAACTGAAGCGTGCGGCTTGAATACGCCCATAACAGAAGAAAAAGCAGCGAGACTGTTCAAGTTTTTTTTTATTTTACTGTTTGCTTCGCGATGAGAGGAATAACACATAATTCACCCCAAAAAGATGTGATGTGGTTGAGGATTTGAGAAATGGATTTCCTCAGAAAAAAAGAATGAAGCACTTTATTCAGCAGAGATCATAAACATGAGTAAGTCTCTTTTTATTTATTTATATACTTGTACTAGTTTTCACATAACGTGTAAACGTTTTACTAGTTAGACTTTTTCCAAACGATAATTCCTGACTAAATGTATAATCAAGTGAAACATTATGAAGTTTCAATAACAATATACAACACTATACCCTTCAAAAGCTTGATGTAAATAATATAAATGTAACAAATAGATAACTGTAACAAATGTAAAAACAATGTTTTTCTTTCAATTTATTCCCCCTAAAAACCCAGAAAAATATTCAGCTCTTTTCAACTTTATTAATAATAATAATAATAATAATAATAATGATAATAATAACAACAATAAATGTTTTTTTGTAGAAAATAAGATTGTTAAAAGGATTTCTGAAGGATTGTGTGACTGGAGTATTGATGCCAAACAATTTGTTTGAAAGTCAGCTTTGATTGTTTCTAATAAACTGTTTACCTGCTCCCCCAAGTGGATATTAAATTATGTTGTGGGATAATTAAATATATTATTAATAAACTACAAACATAAAATTATATAGATTTATTTTGTTCTCACATTCTCTCTTGTAACTCCTCACTCACAGTGGCACAGATGACTGAAAGGCTCATTATGCAGCTCATTATGCAGGCCTTTGTCTTCTCAGGTGTAAATCACAATGATATTCATGGTAGTTGACGCCTACTCGCATATGACTTTTACCAACAAAAAGTGTCTTAGAAAATTTAAATCAATATATTGTTTTCTGTGAGTGAGTAAACAAGATAATTTTCACATCATTTAGAAAGAAAAATTCTAGGCTACAAGCTCCAGTTCTCAAAAATCCCGGGAACCATTGTTCTTTATGTGTTTTTTGCCTTATTCAAGCATTTTAACATTTTTAGTTTTTCACTAACCACGCATAATATTTTTTTTCTCAAAAACACAATCATGTACATACATGCATTTCACATATTATTATGGCCCAGTTTGTGCTGATTACAGTGAGATTAGTCTTTACCCATTTAGATACTTATAAGAAACTGAAAAAAGCACAAATGTCAGGGCATGACAAAACTTCTCCAGGCCCCAAAAATACCCTTAGACTCCAGAGGGTTAAGGAGAGACACATGGAAGGTGGGGTGAATCCGGTACTCAGGGGGTAATTGAAGTTTGTAAGTGACCGGATTGATCTGCTGGAGGATGGTGAATGGGCCAATGAATCTGGGACTTAGCTTGCGGCAGGGCAGGCGCAGGTGGATGTACGTAGGCGCAGGCAGTTTGGTACGTTGGGGCCTCAGATCGGCGAAGGTCGGCTGTTGTTCTGCGTCTGTGTAAGGCCCGCTGGAGTTGGTGGTGTGCCGCGTCCCAGACCCTCTCGCTCTCCCAGAACCAGTAGTCGATGGCGGGGACATCCGAGGGTTCACCTGACCAAGGGAAGAGTGGAGGTTGGTAGCCGAGTAAGCTCTGGAATGGAGTGAGTCCGGTGGTAGGTTGACAAAGGGAGTTTTGTGCGTACTCGGCCCACCCAAGGAACTGGTTCCAGGAGTTCTGGTGGCCATGACAGAAGGTACGGAGGAAGCGTCCAATCTCCTGGACCTTCCTCTCCGTCTGCCCGTTCGACTGGGGATGGTATCCGGAGGACGGGCTAATGGCCACACCTAGGAGTGAGAGGAAAGCCTTCAATACCCGGGAGATTAACTGGGGACCTCGGTCCGAGACAATATCCTCTGGGATGCTGAAGTACCTGAAGACATGGTTAAATAACAGCTCGGCCGTTTCCATGGCTGTGGGCAGACCCTTCAGGGGGAGAAGATGACAGGATTTAGAAAATCTATACACTATGACAAGAATGGAAGTATTATTATCTGAAGGAGGAAGATCGGTGATGAAATCCACCCCTAGGTGTGACCCAGGCGATTGGGAACGGGCAGAGGATGGAGCTTGCCTGATGGAAGATGGCGAGGGCCCTTGCATATGGCGCAGCTTGTGCATCCATTAACGTACCTCCTGACATCCGAGGCCATGTTGGGCCACCAGAAGTGTTCCTTAAGCAATGAGAGGGTTTCATTGACCCCCGGGTGACCAGTGCCAAGAGATGTGTGAGCGGAGTGAATGAGTGGAGTGCGCCGTGTCCTGGGAATATACTGATGTCCCGGTGGGCAACCCGGCGGGGTGTTCGTAGTAGGATCGGTAGGAGTAAGGGTCTCTGCGGACCAGGTAATAGGAGAGACGATGAACTTTTCTGGAAGAATGGTTTCTGGTTCTTCAAGATTCTCTTCGGGGGCGTGACACCGGAACAGGGCGTCAGCCTTTACGTTTTTCACCCCTGGGCAATATGAGATGGTAAAGTGGAAGCGGGTGAAGAATAACGCCCAGCGGGCTTGTCTTGGATTTAATCTTTTGGCCACTCGAAGATACTCCAGGTTTTTATGATCTGTGAGGACCAGAAAGGGGTGTTTGGCTCCCTCCAACCAATGCCTCCATTCTTCTAAGGCCAACTTGATGGCCAACAACTCCCGGTTGAAGATATCATAGTTGACCTCCGCCAGGTTGAGTTTCCGGGAGAAGAAGGCGCATGGGTGGAGGTGACTGGGATTCCCCTGCTGCTGAGAAAGGACCGCTCCCACTCCGGTGGTTGAGGCGTCGACTTCCACGACGAAGGGTCGGGATGAACCAGGAGTGGGGCGGTCGTAAAGGCCTCTTTGAGGGTGTGGAAGGCCTCTGTGGCGGCAGGAGTCCAGGGGAGAGATTTGGGTTTGTTACGGAGGAGACTGGTGAGAGGGCTGGTGATGGTACTGAAGTTTTGGATAAACCGTCTATAGAAGTTGGCAAAGCCAGGGAACCGTTGTAACTCTTTGAAGGTGGTAGGAGTGGGCCAATCTCTGATGGCATTTACCTTCCCCTCGTCCATCCGGATGCCACTGCTGCTGATGTTGTATCCAAGAAACTGCACTGAGGGCTGATGAAAAGAGCACTTTTCGGCCTTGAGATAGAGTTGAAAGGCCCTCAGGCGTTGCAGGACCTCCGCAACGTGGCGTTGATGTTCTGCCAGGCTCCGGGAGTATATGAGGATATCATCTATGTAGACGAGGATGAACTTGTGGAGGAACTCCCGGAGCACCTCATGGATGAAGTCCTGGAAGACGGAGGGGGCGTTAACAAGTCCATACGGCATCATGCAGTATTCATAGTGGGGAAGTGGGTACCTGAACTTGACAGTGATATTGTTGAGAGCCCGATAATCAATGCATGGTCTTAAACCTCCGTCCTTTATCTCCACAAAGAATAAACTCGAAGCAGCAGGGGAGGTAGATGGACGAATATAACCCTGGGCCAGCGCCTCCTTGATGTATTCCTCCATGGCTTTCTCCTCCGGAATGTATAGGGGGTATATCCTTCCTTTAGGCACTGGTTCACCCGGCGGCAGATCGATGGCACAGTCCCACGGCCAGAGTGGAGGCAGCTTGGAAGCCCGTTTGGGGCAGAAGATGTCACTGAAAGGGGCATAGCAGGTAGGGATGTCGATGGATTGGTTTTCCACTGGGCTCTCTATTGAAGTGGAACAAACTGGTAGAGGTTCAGGGGAAGATGTGGCCGGAACTGGACAACCTGAGATGCAGCTCTTGAAACAGGCGTTGCCCCACTTCAGGACTTCCCCGTCTTCCAGGAGATTACGGGATTGTGCTGCTCTAACCACTGGCGCCCTAGAATCACGTCAGCGGTGGATTCCTCCAGAACCAGCAGATGGATTTCTTCATGATGGAGTAGTCCGGTTTGGAGGGAAATGGGACCCACACTATGACGCACGCATCTTCTACTTAACGGTTTGGCAGTGATAGTGTGGTCTTGGTAGGCTGACGGCGTTGCCGTGGTAGCGAGCTTGAGCTGACGGCAGAGGGCACCGGAGATGAAGTTGCCGGCTGACCCAGAATCGAGGAGGGCGGAAACTGGAAGATATATGTAAGCAGCAGTAAGTGTCACAACAGTGGTGAGTGGTTTCATTTGGTATCTTGAAGGGAGAATGGCACTCACCATGGGACGAGGAGGACGGACGGCGCATACAGCGATGGCATGCCCCGGGGCTGCACAGTAGAGGCACAGATTCTGGGCCAGCCGTCTTTGTCTCCATAGAGAGAGACGATATGAGTCCACTAGCATGGGTTCGCTGGCTGGTTCTGGGGGCTGGTTCGTTCCATCCACTGGAGGCCGCTAGAGTCCTAAACTGAAGGGCATATTCATTGACAGACATTTTTCCCTGTTTGAGATTATACAGCTTCTCACCAATGGAAGAGTCCCAAGCTGGTCTGCCAAAAACTTCTCGGAAATGGTCGATGAAGCTGGAATAAGACTGGATAACTGGGTTATTTTGAGTCAATATTGAATCTGCCCACAGTAGTGCTTTATCTTGCAGTTGAGAAATTACAAAGGCTACCTTGAATCTCTCGGTGGGGTACAAGTGCGGTTGCATCTCCAGGACCAGCGAGCATTGTAGGAGGAAACCGCTGCACACCTCTGCCGAACCAGAGTAGGGAGCTGGCTGGGCCATGGGACTGGCGTGAACGGAAGGTGAGGAAGTGCTGGCATCATTGACGGAAGTGCTCGCTGGTGTTGGGGATGCAGGTGTAGCCGTGAGTGTTCTTCGGAGTGCATCGACCAGATCTTGAAAGGGGTCCATCAGTCTCATGCTTGTGCCTAGCGGTGTTGGTCCGGTCTTCTGTTACAGATCACTCGGGAGGCTGAGGAGTAACAGACAGAAGGGTTTTTTAATAGACACAAGCAGAGGAGCAGGTAGTGTTGGGTAGAGTGACGAATGGATCCGTGAGAGCTGGGTGAAGACGTCCGAGGAGGGAGGTGAACCACACACACGCACACTGGGGATCTTGATCTTCGGAGAATCGCTGGAGAAAGGTAAGTAGAGGAAGAGTTAGTCCTTTGAGTTAGCATACAGGTAAGACCTTGTTGCGAATGAGACCAGATGCTGATTGAGTGCGTGTGTGTGGTATTTATGGTGCCGAGGTGATTGGGTAATGATGAGGGTCAGGTGGAAGTGCTCAGTACTCAGGTGAGGGCGTGCGTTGTGAATGAGTGGAGGTGGAACCTGGCGTGTTTGTAACAGAAATCTTGCTACAGTATGTGATTTATACCATGGGAGATATATTTGGGATATCTGTGGAAAGGGCTGCTTAGCGTTATTTATATATGAGAGTGTTCTAAAATATATAGCTTATATATTTTAGTTGTTGTGCTTAATCTCTTTGAGAGGGATTTAATGTCCTGAGTCTGACTGACTGTCAGCCCAATAAAAACTACCAGAGAGTATCATCTTTAAATTCCCTTTACTGTTAAGCATCACTACTTGTTTGATGAAATCAACAACTAATTTCAAACAATCACCAACGATGTATTAGAATGTTTTGTTTGGGAGAGCTGAGAGTTTAATGGGTATTTACTTCTTTTTAAATAACATAAAAAAAAATCTATTGTGTACAATCGCAAGCCTTATAACTTTCTGATGCTTTTAATAACCAACGGCCCATTGCAGTTCATCTGATGGAAGATTTTCTAAAACCAGATACAAACTATGTAAAACCAGTCTTCCCAGTGTTGTTATTGTCAATTAAAACTACTAAACTACTAAAACTGCTTTTAATTAAAATAAAGCTGAATATGTATATATATATATATATATATATATTATCCAAGCCTTTCCCTGAACCAGCAGAAATTACCTGCAATCTGTTCTAAGTCTAAACTTATATCAATCACTTGCTGAATACCCACAGATGCTCCCATTCCAGCTTTTAATATCAAACATACTGCATATTAAATTACAAATTCAAGGTATTCATCTCAAACCCACGGTGATATCAGAGCATTAACATTCTGTCCTGGTTTGATTACTTATCTATGCAAATGCGGCTGTACTCCAAAATCTAGTGAGCTGGCTTGCTGCATACTGCCTGCATAGACATCCACCTGAAACAGAACCTTGTGAGTGATTATGAACATTCTATAAATGCAGCAACACCACAGAAATAGATATTTTCTCTAAAAACAAATGGGAGGTTTGATTCACAACTGATTCCAATAGAGTTTGCCGTTAGCATGTGTTACTAAACTGAATGTCCAAAACTTAAATGAGCATTAAACAAACATATAGGCCGTGAATAAAAGATAAATGGTCAGTTTTAAATGGAGAGGGCTTATGATGCTAGACCAAACCTCTAACAACTAATTAGCTACATTTTTGAGTGTCCTGAGTATGAAATTTGAAAAAAAAGTGATGTGATGAGTTAAAAATAATCCAGGTTTTAAAAATCACCCTTCTCTATTTTGTTGTGCAATGTTATAATGTCTTATTTTAATTGACTACTTGAAATATGTAAACAGAAATATTTTAAGTTTAAATTATAACTTTTCAGTGTTAAATTACTGTTTATTACTAAACAGTATGTACACACTACCATTCAAGGTTTTTGGAGTCAGTAAGATTTCTGAATAATAGTTTTATACAGCAAGGACACATTCAATTGATCAGCAGTAACAGTTAAGAGATTTTAAATAAATACTGTTCTTCTGAACTCAAAGAATCCTGAATTTTTCTTTCTTCTTTTTTAAAAGCAGCACATCTCGATGATAATAATAAATCAGCATATTTGCATATTATTCAATTAGCATATCAAGTAACGTTGAAGAATGTAGTAATGGCTGCTAAAAATTCTACTTTGCATCACAGAACTAAATAAAAAAAAAATAATAAAAAAACAGTTAAAATGTATAGTAATATTTCTCAGTATTACAGTTTTTACTGTATTTTTGCTTAAACAGTAGTGAGGGATACAATACAATATTTCCTCTCATTTTGGTCAAAATTAGATATCTAATAAGGCAGCATAATGTTGCTGCTTACTGTTTGGAATAGTCAACTTCACTAGGTTTTGGAATAAAACCATGCTTTAGTGTACATGTTCTGCTAATACAAACACTTCTGCTTGCAGGATGACATCACTGTAATTGACTGAATAAATATATTATGTGATTTTATAGAAACAGAACTGAAATGTCATACTGCAAGCCTTTCATTTCTCTATTACATTTTAAAAGCAGTGTTTTGAAATATATCCGTCCTCAGTGAGCTCAGGAAACGGCTCTGCATAAACACTGTGTGAAGTGGAGCGTTTTTACGCAGCCCAACTTGAAAATGCAGTGCAGCTTTAAGTTTTATATGCAGCTTTAAGTTTTATATTAAATGGGGGATATGAAAAAAAAATGTTAGACTGCCAACATGACACATTTTATATCTCAAATTCTCTCATATATGGCCTGATCTCATACATATAATACAGTGTTAGAACAGGGCAGGTAGAAAACTGTTACCCAAGAGGCCGGCAGTACAAGTGGAGAAAGAAAGTCACCATAGAGTGAAACATTCAAAGCCTGGACAGTACTGAATCTTGAAGTGGGTATGTTAGCTTTTTTTTAAAAAAAAAAAAAGGTCACTGGGGCTTTGCTCTCCCGACCCACTTTGATTATTTGATATGTACGTGGCTGTAAATGTTTTGAAAGCTAAGTAGTCACATGCATTTTTCAAAATTCAAGTGACTGCCAAACTATGCCAAACTATATACATATACATATGTATATGTATATATGATGGAAGATGAGACTTTGATTGGTTTATTGTATGTTACACCCAAAAAACACCCATTACTCATTAAGAGAATAGGGAGAACCCATTTAGACCATGCGCCAGGGCGCGCCAACCGCTTTTCCGCCGTTAAAATAGCAAAAATGGATTTGGACATGCCCTGAGTGCACCTGCGCCGTGCGCTTTACACTTTGCTTTAGATCATTAAAATAGGGCCCAAAGTTTGTTTTTAAAACTTTCAGTCATTTCAACACAACGGGAGCCAAAAGCATGATGGATCAAAATTATGTATGTCCTGTTTTTAATTCATAATCTATTTATTGTATAGTCAAATAACCCTTTCCATTGCAGACTGGATTGTTGGTAATGTGTGCATTATGTTAGGTATTGCAGAACTGGATATTTACTGGGTGTCATATGTTACATTCATTTCAAATCAAATGAGAACGCTTCGGATTTCAATTATGTGCTGTCTTTCTGTCTCTTTTTCACACACAACAGAGCAAGAAACACGCCAACAAAGTACGTCTGTTCTACATGCTCCACCCAGAAGATGGAGGTCCACCATCCAAAAGACTGAGACCAGACAATCCGGTATTTTCCAAAGCTTGTATAATAAAATTCCACTTTAGATTATAGTTGTCCTCTCTTTTATGCTTATTATTAATAATACAGTATATTGTTGGACATCTGGAGACACATAATGTAATTTCATTGAAATACCAAGCCAAGTCGCATCTGCAAATGATCTATTGTTTTATATTATAAAGCCTAAAAAAACATGTATTTTTGTGCAGTGTTTTACTTTAAAAGGGCCCATGTGCTATTTTTTAAACTAAATTACATGTGGTTTAATATTTTGTCTAATGCAATGACAAGTCATATATTTGAATTACATGCATGTTTAATTTTAGTTCCCAAGCAGCGTTTAGGACTGCTGTACTTACAGTAAATGATAAGTTATATTCCTTAAGAGAGGAAAATCACTAATAAGGTCTCATGTCAATCGTTTTTCCTTGATAGCAATGAAATTAAATGGAAAGCAAGTTGAGACTTAAGTTGCTTGGCTCTCAGTTATTTCTTTGGGAAAAACATTTACCCTCATCTCAAAATTGTCTCGATGTGTGCTCAGATACTTACTGTAAGTCTGCCAATCAAAAATCTGAGCTATTACATCCACATTAATTTTATGTTCTTACTATATATCACAATTTTTTTTAGCATAGTGTAAATGAAAACATCTATGAAAAAAAAAAGACTTAGCAATATTTTTTCTTTGTGATAATTGTTGATTAACCTAAAGAGAGACATTTTTGTCTTTGGTGAAATGCTAAATGAGGTCAGTGGAGATTACAGGCACTGAGCTTTTGATTTTTCTTTTAATTGTTTTTTTTTTAACTCCTCAGAGACAGAACGTTAATGTTCCATTTCCCCAAAAGGCAAATGACGGGCACAGCAGTCATCTAATGTCTTCATGGACTCTGAATTAAGCCATGATTAACCCAAGCCGGTTAGGATTTAGATAGACAACTTGAAGAGGCGATGAAGAGTTTCAAGGCTTTTTATTCTTTTCTGGCAGTTCTGGCAGTCTAAATATACCATAAAATCTTAATGATCACAGTGTGTATTGATGATTTGAAATAGAGACACATACAGGTTGTTTTGACTGGTTATGAAGTGCCTGATCATTTGTAAATGCTTTCAGAAGGGTGTCTGAGGTTAGGAGAAGTTAGATTATCACTGGCATTCAGTAAAACCGTCCAGTTATCATTGTGTTTGATCTGTAGTCTGTGCTCTTATACAGAACTCATTAGTTGGAATGTTTATGAATAATTCTTCTTGGTACAAGGCAGTCCTCGGCGATGACTGTGCTGTCACTTTCAAACATCATTTTGGGAAAATTGAGGCAGACAGGCCACAAATCAAAACCAAAAACAAAACGAGGGAAATACAAGATTCTAGACTAAAGAAACCAGTGCTGCTCAATCTTTCACTGACTGAAACTTTGAGTCTGTCACTTCACAACATTTTTGTCCACTCCACACATCCACACAAGTGAATAAGGACTTCTCTGTTAAGAATAGATGGATTGAAGCAGATCTTTCTCACATTTGCTCAGTTATCGGTCTGGAATCAGTCAGAGATATCATGTGCCCTGTCAATGCTGTCTCCCACAGAACAGAAAATCACACAAGATCTCCTTTCACATCGCTCTTTCTCTATAAGACAGCCATGTACTGAGAAACAGACCCTCATAGACATGTTTCTTCAAGACAGAAATTATAAAATGGAGAAAAAATTCAAACTTCTGCTTTTTCCTAATGAAAAGACTGATCTTGTATATGTCTCCTCTACAGTTTTAAAGAGACCTCAGTGTCTCAAACAGTGGCCAGATTTGCTAAGAAACCAAAGTCTACAGTAAAAAGTCAGATAATCAGTCTGTTAGTCAATATGAAACGTGTTTCTGTTTTTGAATCATTTAGGGATTTTAGTGGAAAACATCTGAGACAAAGTGGATAGTTATGTGAAAAATTACTGAGAACTCCATTAAGCTTCATAAACTAAGAAAGAGCAATGAGCAATTACATTTTTCTCTGGCTTCAATTTCTCATTATGTTCACACTGCACCCAATTCCAAACTTTAGGACTCGTTTGGACTTTCATTCTGTAAATGATCATTCTGTAAATGAAATCCGATCCATGTTACAGTGTAGAAAATATCTTCTTGGTTGCCATAGTAATGAATTAGGTGCCACACAAATGCCAAAAAAACAGACTATAGCTGTCATTGCTTGGTGTTACACTCATGTCACACCATGAATGACCTAAAAACCCCAAACTTGAAATCTCATAAGAATGAAAGAGATAAAAAAACATAATAAAAAAAAAGATTTTAATTATATTTGCTAAAGTCTTATTCATGTGGGCTACAAAAATAACTAAGCCAAATAATAATACATAAATAAATATCAATTAAATGTACTATTCAGTATCATTAATAAACTGTTATATAATTTGTCAGTATTTTAAATTAGAATTTATTTATATATTTTTCATTTCAATAAAAATTTTAGTAAGTTATTTTATTTAGTGTTTGTTAGTTTGGTTTATATACATTATCTTAAAAAAATGAGAAAATGTTGCATTGGCAACTAGCTGAAAAAAGTTTGTTTCATAATATTTTATTTCTGTTCAATTTTATTTTAAGTAATAAAAAATGTTTTATTTAATGGTTTAAATTTTTGTTAGTTAATGATAATAACACTAAATAAATAAAAACAATTCTGTTGCGTGTCCAAACAAAACCACCTGTGACCAAAAATAATGCCAATTGTGACTTTATATCTTACAACTGCAAATTTACATCTCTAAAAGTGGTACAATTCTACGTTTTACTTCATGATTACCGTTTTACATTTTTTTTACATTGAAGTGAAAACAGGCTTCTATAATGGAGACATTCCAGTTACCTCTTAAAACTCGCCTTGTTTTCCTGACTCCTCCACTTCATAAGAAAGGAAGTGAGTACACTGAAGCTGTGGAAAGCTTGTTTGAGTTTCTTTTTCAAAAATGTCAAGCAGAAGTACACAGACTCGCAGTAGAACAAAAGAGGAAAGTAGGTCGGAAAGGTGCTTGGTGATATTTTATATATATATATATATATATATATATATATATATATATATATATATATATATATATATATATATATATATTAAAGAATTTTTTATATTTTTTTCTCCTTCTCTATTCTCCTTCATTTTTTAAATCTATTTTTTGTATGCCGCTTTTAACCGCCACAATTATTGTTTCTGTGACTTTCCTCCTTTGGGTTCTTATTTTTAGCTTGTTTTTGCACCCTTCCCAACATTACAACAGACGAATGAGAGAGTGGAGGAGAGAGATAAACAGACTTCTAATATGAGTGCTGGTACTACTAGATTTCAGTGCTCCGTTTGACACTGTAGATCATAACATACTTCTAGAAAGACTGGAAAACTGGGTTGGGCTTGCTGGGATGGTACTCAAATGGTTCAGGTCATACTTAGAAGGGAGAGGTTATTATGTGAGTAAAGTAGAGCATAAGTCTAAGTGGACATCCATGACATGCGGAGTCCACCAAGGCTCAATTCTTGCACCGCTCTTGTTTAGCCTGTACTATATATGCTCCCACTAAGTCAGATAATGAGAAAGAACCAAATTGCCTATCACAGCTATGTTGATTATACCCAGATTTACCTAGCCTTATCACCAAATAACTACAGCCCCATTAACTCACTTTGCCAGTGTATTGATGAAATTAACAGTTGGATGTGCCATAAAAAATAACAAATCCATAAAGCAAGGAGAAACCATGGTGATTGCATACCCAGGGAGCAACTGAGGGTTCAGTGCCTTGCTCAAGTGCACTTCAGCCATGGGTATTGAGGGTGGAAGAGAGCACTGTTCATTAACTAATAAGTCTATATTTCTGCTGAGTTATAAAGGTTTTTATTATTATTATTATTATTATTTATTTATTTATTTACTTATTTATTTTGCAAGCAGCTCATATATATGACTGGCCTCACCTTGAAATGCTGATTTTAATCTGATGAATGTGAAAGCAGAGCACAGCTGAGCTCGTGTTTGTCATTGCAAGGTCTGATACATCAACTTTAATCACACTAAAAGATTAAAAGTATCGTTTTATGGAGGTGAGGGGTTTGGGTTTATATAATGATATTGTAGGACAGGACTCAGAGGAGCATTGAATTGCTCAGTGGCTGTTCTTTCAGGGCTCAGAGTACCAGAGCTTTCACTTGTTTCTTTTTAAGTGTCTACAATCTCAGATGCTTCTCCTAGAATTCCTTAGAAAAAAAAACAGAGAGAGAAATTGATACATTTGTTGTCGTGCAATCAGTACAGAGTTTTATTTAAGTACTTTAAATAATAAAACAAACATTTATATTAAATACGTTTTTTAATGTCTAAACATATATTTATATATGAACATTTTCCAGAGAAACAATCTTGTGCATGATAAAAGTAAAAAAAAATGTGAGTAAAGGCTTTCATTGTCTTTTGAACTTTTTGAACATTAAAGAATGCTGAAAATATGCATTACATTTTTCACAAAAAAATTAAGAAGCACAACTGTTTTCAAAGCTGATGATAAAAATGTTGAGAATGATGAATGATGAGAAAATTCTGTTACTCAGGAAACAGACAAATGTCTCCATTTGCCCCACATCTTCTCTCTTGGCGTTTTAGGGGAAACAATTGTGAGGTTATAGAGTTGTGGCAGAGCAGTTGTGGTGGTCAGGCATCTGCTGCTTCAACATGCTGTCTCACTGAACAAGGTGAGGAGGAACAGAGCTGTCAATGACAATTAAGATTTTATCATGGGCACCGAAAGTCAACAAGATGGCTGCCCCGAGGGAGCGTGACAGAGAGAGCTGTCTGGATATTCATTTGACAGAATATCTACAAAGAGACAGACCCAAGATGTTGTAAGAAGTGAGAGAGAGAGAGAAAGAAAGAGGGATACAGTACGAGAAACAGACCATTACACCTTCCAGTGGAAGTGCATCTCAGATTTTCCATGACTGCTGATTTACAGACATTTTGCTGATAAAGCCTCCCTCCTGATTGTTTTTTTTTAAGTGGAGAAATGTCTGGGGCCTAATACTGGGGAAAATGTCTTAGACAACATGCTTAAGCCAAACTTTTTTTTCTCTACTCTGAAATGAAAATATGGCAGATTTATTTTTAAATGTCTGATTTAGATCGAGCAGATGCTATCTGCAGTGTCAACAACAGTAGTTCACCCAAAATCTGTCATCATTTACTCACACTTATGTTGTACCAAACTGGATTATTATTATTATTAAATTTGTTTCAGTGCTGAAGGTGCATTCAGTGATTTTCTTCATCATTAAAAAAACCTTACACACACAAATGCATAGTAGGTGAGTTGAGGTTAATTGGGACGTTTCTACCCAGTCATCTTAATGGTCAAATGTGTCACAGTTTACATGAATTCACCCCTGCTTTAACATTTTGATGTCTTCCTCGCACAGAACTATTGGATAGCTTCAGATGACTTGAAATATAGCTCACAAGACAACTTTTTGGTGCTTTTTCTCCTTTTTCTCCACGTGGCTTCCTTTATGCTCTCAGGTTTCCCACTCCTCATCTCATCTTCTCTGTTTTCAGTCTGGAAAGATCTCACACAGAGACTACACCATATTCAGTTTTACAACAGGAATCAGTCAGTCATTTCTTAAAGTTCTTCTGCACTCTTCACTGAGATTGTGATTCTAATTGCACTTAGTAGCTACTGATTTTATCTTGCTGGACTATATAGAAACATAAAAAGAAAAATGTACATATATGGTAATAACAACTATATTTATTATTACAATTCATAATATTCATTTATCTACAATATTTATTTGTATCACTAAACAGATCTAATATTTTTATTTAAAAGATTTTCCTTATTTGTAGGTATTTCCAAAATCTTTCCAAGTTCCCCACACAACCTGTTAAAACATCCCTTAAGCTCCACATACCTCTGTCTGGGCTCCACTGATCTAAGACTGCTCTAAAGGAGTGTTTGGTGTGTTCACTGACTGATTTTGTTTCGTTTATAAGAGATGATAAGCTGGACTGTTGCTTTGATCAGGAAAGTTCTTGGCTTCTCTTTTCACCTGGTTTACTTAAAGCTGACTTCTTTCCTGCTGGACTGGATCAGGACCTGACTGAGAGCGGGGGGTTGGGAAAATGCCAAGGGCCCCGTCTGTGCTAGAACTGATAGTGGCCCTGTAATCCACAGTCCAGTCTCCAGACACGTGAAGGACAGTTCAAGCCACTGGCAGCAGCTCGCAGCACACAAAATGTGTCCATAATCATTCTATTGTCTGTGAACATTTTTACTGGCATATGAATATTCAAAATATCTTCTGGCTGATAGATTCTGGAATCTGAAGCACATCTTATCAGTTTTTGATGATCAGAGAACCCTGGCTGAATATTTTATTTGTTTGATTTCTTACTGTCCATCTGAAATATATGTGATGACTACCACAATTTTGGAAAATATTTAAAATGTTAGCACTTTTCACATTACTGACTCAGAATCACAATCATTGTACTTTTCATTTTTGAAAAATAATCAATCTAGTATTTGAGAAATAACTGGAGCAATAAGTCTGCCTTTTCACAATATATATATATATATATATATATATATATATACAGTATTCCTAGAGACTATGGCTGGGTAATATATTAGATCTAAAATATCTATCCATCTTATAGTCAATTATATGTGTATATAGTTATATAATATCAGTGTGTGTATCTACTCTGGTATGGTCTAAGGAATCATTTCATCCATTGTTGCCAAAAAATAATAAATAAATAATTTTCTATACTTTTTCACAATGAACATGGGAAATGAAAATACAATAATACTTATTTACAAGCTACCACTAATAGTAATAAAAATGTGTTCATACCTTAAACCATCAATAACCTAAACTTTTCAATGTGACAATGTATGTCCTATATATTATGGACATCCATTATATGTGATTCATGTGCTATATGTCCTGTATTTCTATCTTTTTTTTAGGACAGTGCAGAGAATGAGGTGGACAGAAACAAATGCTGTACGCTCTGCAACATGTTCTTCACTTCTGCCATCGTGGCTCAGTCGCACTACCAGGGCAAAACGCACGCTAAGAGAGTTCGCTTGGTGCTGGGGGAGACGCCAAGTCTGCCAGCATCCACAGGTAAAAAACATTAAACTAAATGCATTCTAGTATTGTTTAGTTTCTTTAGATATTACTTCATAAAATATGCTAAAAATAATCTTGTTTTTTGGTCTTTTTCCACTTTTACTGAGAATAGAGACACTATACAGTAGTGGATTAGACCCAGAGGTGTGTCGTGAATCAGAGCTGTAGGAACATAGAGACTGGTTCATGCATGAAGCCCAGAGCGCTAAACTCAACCTAAAGTTCATTTCTGTCAGGCAGGCTTTGTTTATGCCCACCGGCCCAGCTGTTTGTGCAGTGGTTATGAACACAAGCTACAGTGAGCGTCCTAAAACATTACAGGGATACACAGACACAAGACATCAAGAAACATACTGTAAGATTGCACTGTGGAGTCGTGCAGAGTAGTTGTCTGTTAAATGTGCAAAATTGTGAAAAGGAAGCCTTTATACAATAAGCAGACAATCACATGTGTGCACAATATGAGATAAGAATGATCTAGAATATCTCATGTTTCACTGCTAAATCTAATGCTTCATTTGAAGTAAGTGATACAGTGTAAAGTTGTGGTCAAAGTTTTACATACATGTTCCAGTATCTGCAAAATGTTAATTATTTTACCAGAATTTCATACAAAATGCATGTTATTTTTTATTTAATACTGACCTGAATAGACATTTACATATAGTCCACAAGAGAAAATTATAGTTGAAAATCTGCATCGACCCCAATTTATTATTATTATTATTTATTTATTTTATTATTATTTATTTTCATTTTTGAAAGAAGTCTCTAACCTAGGCTGAAATTAACAGATTAAAATTCTAAAATATTATTGTAATTTAAAATAACTTTTCTATTATCATGTAATTTATTCCTGTTATGACAAAGCTGAGTTTTAATATGCTGCTCAATAAATTTTTCTTATAATACCGGTAATCAATGATGAAAACAGCAGGTTTCCTATTTTTTTACTTTATTATAAAGTTGAAAAGAAATGCTTTCATTATTATGAATGTATTTATTGTAACTTTTGATCAATTTAATCTATCTTTGCAGAATATAAGTATTAAGTTCTTTTAAAAAATAAAAATCTTACCCCAACTTTTGAACAGCAGTGAATATATCTCACTTAGTCTTTTGATGATATCAGTATTTCAGTATCTTGATAATTTTGTATTTTGTCTAATCAACATTAAGTTATTAAAGTGCTTTCAAACTTTCAAGCTTTTCAAAAAAATTAAGGCTCGCACAAGTAGTATAAAAATCTACTCAGTCTAGAACTTAAATTTAAATTAAATTTAGAAACTTATTGGACAACTAAATAAATGCAATAAACTTTACCACATTACCATTACCACATTGGAATCACGTAATCACGAATCACATAAGAATGCATAAGGCTGAAATGTCAAGAAAACAACATTTGAATGGATTTCATGTGAATTGAATTGCATGAATTTAATACACTGGGTTTGGAGTTAAGAACAGAGCATTAAGCAAAATGCCTGAGGAATATTTATACAGGGCAGCCTTGAAAACGCAGTAATAAACTCATGACACCAAAAAATTATGTTTATGTCTCTGATGATATTCACAATCCTAACAAATAGTTTTATCTATGCTCAGTGTCAATTAATTATTCAGAACTGTGGTTGTTTACAGACCAATGGAAATAATGTGATTTATAGCAGTTAAAAGTGGATCTGAGAAACAACATCATGTTATTAGATTTCTTTTACCAGTAAAGTTCTTGGAAAAAGTAGAGATAATACAGTGTTTGAAGTGATGAAGAGGACAGACTGCATCTGAGGCATCAGAGATGAAGCATGATCAATGATGAACAATATTCATGTGTGCTGACAGAAACAGTCTGTTAGATTACCGAAGTATCCGTTTTCTTGTTTGAAGCACAAAACTTCCTGAGATTAAGGTTGTGCAGACACTGCCTGAAGCAGTGTGAATTTGTATGACCCAGGGTCAATGTCATGTACGGTATAAACTCGCTGTAATTATATTGAGCTTATAAATGAATAATGGTTAATAAAAGAAAAAGCAAGCCATTGCTCCCATCCGTCCATATTGATCCATTCATCCATGAACCTACCTACCTAACCATCCACCCACCCAACCACCTACCCAGTGTAAACAAGGCATAACTATAGGTTGCTTATGGTTGCCAAGCAATGCCACAACATTCAACTAAAGTGTTTATATCAGCAAAATGTTTTTATAATTTAGATAATTACCATATCAGATCATAATTTACTTTATATATAAATATATATATATATATATTTATATATATATATATATATATATATATATATATATAAACCCAGGTGACAGGTTTTGGCATTACATTTAGAATACAATAAGTGTGTTGAATACAATAAAATGTAGTTTATTTGCATTAAAAAAAATACATTAAAAAAAATTGAAATATTTGTATTATATATAGTTTGTAATCCGTAATCTTTTTTTTTTCTTTGAAATAAATTAATACTTTTATTCAGCGAGGATGCATTAAATTGATCAAAAGTGTCAGTAGAGACATTTATAATGTTACAAATGATTTCTATTTCAAATAAATTAACGCTGTTGTATTTATTTATTTATTTATTAAGTTTCTATTCATAAAATAATTTTTGCAATTTTCCATTCACATATTGTGATTTATAAAAAATAAACTTGTCGTATGTACGCACCGTACAGACATTATAAACCATGCAAACTCTTTTCCATGGAGTAAGAAAAGTAATAAATTAAACAAAAATTTTAAACTCATTTACACTTAATCTTCCACTAGCAGTAAACGAGATGAACACTGAAATTACATAATTTTACAAACAACATAATTACATAATTTCATTAACTATAAACACAATTTCCCTGTGACATGCTATGTTTTAATGACAGCGAGGAGTGCTATAAGTGCACAATTATTAACATACGCACAATCTTCCCCTGACTGGAATTTATAAAGATAATTTTGCGCAGGTTCTGGTGTACGCATGGTTTTATAAATCTGAAAACTTTTGGGCATACGCAAAATCTAGCTTTTGTGCCTACATAAAATTTTATAATGAAATCTACAGAGAGTTTTATAAATGAGACCCCTGATATTTCAAATCTTACCAACTCTTAACTTATTAGAGACATTGAATTGACAAGTAGCACACATTTCCATCAGCATTTTGACCTGAACAAATCAACTCTCAATTGGATTTTGCACTGTGAAACTAAATTGATTTGTGATGGACACTTTCAATCACCTGAGCTTTGGTCACTGGATATGTGCCAGTGTGGAAAGTCATCAGTGTGGGTGGTAATAAATACTAAATTTTGGACTCAAATTGCTGCTGTATTCAGTGTCAGACAAATTTGCCTTAACACGTTTCAGTCTTTCTGTACATATTTGATTACGCTTCACTTTAAAATGATCTTAACCACATTACAGATGTCTACTGCAGGCATCAGGACAAACAAGAGGCATGTGTTTCTATCTTTAGCCTGTCAATGACTATTGAATTTCATTTCCTGTCATAAGGGAAATGATTTCAATCAAGCAGGGTGGTTTTTCTTACAGCCCTCCAGACTAATTTCACTAATGTTCCTGGTTCTCCATGTCCAGTAGGATATTATAACAAGCGCTTGATGGTGAGCGTGATCATGCAATCATCATGGTTCACTCTCAGCTTTATTTGTCTTGTTTTTTTAGTCTTTTATGACACACAGATGAGATGAGATCACATAGTAGACGGCATTAGCAAAGCAATATGAAAGGACTTTTCCACAAATTTAAAGAAAAAGTGGTGGAACGGGCGTTTCAGGAGAGATTAGAGTCAAAAGTAACCTACGTGAAAATCCAGAGTGCTGTTCCCTCAGGAAAACTCATCAGATGAGGATCGTTGTTGGCAGTCAAAGCGGATGTGATGGAGTTGCCCTTGAGATCTTTACCTGCCCATCCCCCGTCTATTCGTGCTCATCTTACTCCAGTTCTAAAACCATCTTTTTGCTTAAGGGTTTATCTGCAACATCTGTCTCTGCACATCATGCACATCAGGAATACATACAGATCAGTGTGTTAGTAATGTTCAAAATGGTTTTGAAACTAAAGGATGTTCACATAGCATTGACTTTTGCTTTTAAAGTGAGCTCAACAAAATGAAACAAAATCCAAGGGTCTCAAGACGTGTTTTTAAAAGTCAGTCGACCTTTTTTTCACTCAACGCATCTCCATAAAAACACTCATAATTGCCTCGAAATGTATTGTTGAATGCTGTGAATTTGGTACAAAAGCAGTGCTTTGATGGGTTTAGCGGTAGAGCTTAAAGAGCATGAATTTAGAGACGCAACTTATCAGAGAGGATTTTAGTGTGCTGGCTGTTCAGCAGTAGCACACTGTCAACATGCTAAAAATCCACTTTGAGAAGCTCTCATTTTTTTTTTTACTAAGGATAAAAAGATCCACTTATCAACAATTTGGAGCCATTCCTAATGTGTGTATGCTGGTTTTGTCAATCCACTGAAAGTTGCACAGTGATTTGAATCATCTTTGCTCATGTTAGTGAGATGTGGGTGGTGAGAACAGAGAGGTGTAGTTACTGTAAGTGTTCTTGGTTGCTACACCATGACAAATCAATTTAGCAATCAGTGTCAAATTTAAGATTACATCCAACCATCAAAGACATCAAAGACCACACGCACACACACACACACACACACACACACACACACACACACTACATATACTCTAGAAGAATAAGGATATTGCAAAATTTTGATCAAAACAGATGGCAGAGGTGTCATGTTGTTGTGTCGTGCTGGTAGATTCAATGTATTTTTCCGCCAAACTTTACGTTTTAGAATTCAAGCTATTATAACCCAAAGCTATTAAAAAGTGTTACTCTACTGATTTAAATAGAGTATTAGTTTTACTACAGTGGGTCTTTGAGAGTTAAAGGGATATTTCACCCAAAAATGAAAATTCTGTAATTTACTCACCCTCAAGTCTTTCCAAACTTTTATGACTTTCTTCTGTGGAACATAAAAGAAGATATTTTGAGAAACATCTCAGTTTCCATACAATGGAAGTCAATGGTCAGCAAATGTCACGGCTTATGCTGCTGGAAGGAACACGGAGCCGAGGGATAAACAAAACAAGGATTTATTAAATAAAACATAAACAAGGTAAGTCGTAAATAACAGGTGGCAAGAGGCAAGTGGCAAGTAACAGGTGACAAGTAGACAAGTTGACATTTAGACGAGTAACGTGTAGACGAGTAGACCCGACAAAACAGAACTGAAAGGACAAGGCTTTTATAGAAGGGATAATTGGGGAAACACAGGTGGATGGCATGACTAAATTAACAGGGACATGGAACACATGGGGAAATGACTAGACACACCTGGGAACTAATCAAAACCACACACGGAAGACAGAAACTGGGTCACAGGGGAAAAAACACACAAAATAAGTCCAGGTGTGTGACAGTACTCCCCCCCTCCCGGTAGGTGCGTCCTCGCACCGTAGAAACAACAAAGGGAGGCGTGGGTGGGAACTTGGGAGGAGGTTCCGGTGGAGGACAGCCTCCCAGGAGGGGGCCAGCAGACAGGGACTACAGAGGAAGGAGCCAGGGAGGAGATGACGGAGGGAGGAGCCAGGGAGGAGACAGGAAGGATGTGAAGCAGGAGGTACCCAGCAGGACCCAGGCCACAGCCATAACGGCCCAAGGTGGGGCCGACGGTGGAAGGAGCCATGGAGGAGGAATGGTCACTGACTCCAGGGACTCGACCCACGGCAACGGAGCAAGTGGAGGAGGAGCCCGAGGTGGAGACGGAGAGCCGAAGAGCCAGGGTGACGGGGAGGAGCCGGAGGTCCTAGGCGGAACTGATGGCTCTGGTGACTGACGCGGCGATGTGGATCCGGAAGGCCGCGGTGAGGCCAGAGTGACCGAGGACTGAGGTGTAGCCGAGGGGATGAAGGAGCCTGACGGAGCCGGAGGGACGGAGGGATGAGGCGAAGCCGGAGGAGTGGAGTCCCGAGGCATAGGATGGACGACGCCAGACCAAGGCGGAGCCGGAGGGACGAGGGAGCCAGGCAGAGCCTGCGGACTGCCGGGCCACGGCGGAGAGGAAGGAGCTAGGAGCCATGGTGGAGCCGACGGGTCAACGGGCCGAGGCGGAGTCCAGGCCTCAGAGGCTGGAGGCGGAGGTGAGGGAGACGCCGACCAAGGCGTCGCTGGAGGATGGCGGTCCCGCTGAGCTCGCACCACAATGATGGTAGGCTGAGGGCGAGCAGAGGGGCAGCCAGACGACAGCGGAGAAGGAGGCAGGAGTGGGTGGGAGGGTGGGAATTTTGGAGGAGCAGGCATTGGAGTAAGCTCTGGGGCTGGAGCCCTTCCTGGGCTTAACGGAGGATCAGGAGCCCGTCCTGGGCTTAACGGAGGATCAGGAGCCCGTCCTGGGCTTAACGGGGGTTCAGGAGCCCGTCCTGGGCTTAACGGGGGTTCAGGAGCTCGTCCTCGGCTTAACGGGGGATCAGGAGCCCGTCCTGGGCTTAACGGAAGATCAGGAGCCCTTCCTGGGCTTAACGGGGGTTCAGGTGCCCGTCCTGGGCTTAACGGGGTTTCAGGAGCCCGTCCTGGGCTTAAAGGAGGATCAGGAGCCCGTCCTGGGCTTAAAGGAGGATCAGGAGCCCGTCCTGGGCTTAACGGGGGAACAGGAGCTCGTCCTCGGCTTAACGGGGGATCAGGAGCCCGTCCTGGGCTTAACGGAAGATCAGGAGCCCTTCCTGGGCTTAAAGGAGGATCAGGAGCCCGTCCTGGGCTTAAAGGAGGATCAGGAGCCCGTCCTGGGCTTAACGGGGGAACAGGAGCCCGTCCTGGGCTTAACGGGGAATCAGGAGCCCTTCCTGGGCTTAACAGAGGATCAGGAGCCCGTCCTGGGCTTACAGGAGGATCAGGAGCCCGTCCTGGGCTTAACGGGGGAACAGGAGCCCGTCCTGGGCTTAACGGGGAATCAGGAGCCCTTCCTGGGCTTAACAGAGGATCAGGAGCCCGTCCTGGGCTTACAGGAGGATCAGGAGCCCGTCCTGGGCTTAACGGGGGAACAGGAGCCCGTCCTGGGCTTAACGGGGAATCAGGAGCCCTTCCTGGGCTTAACAGAGGATCAGGAGCCCATCCTGGGCTTACAGGAGGATCTGGCATAGGTGAATTGGAACCCCCCTCATTTTGACCCATTTGGCGCTCCATATTTTGCTCCCTCGTGGTGGGCAGTGTCGCCGGCTCTCGCACCTGGTCTGACGGGATGCTCTCTGGCTCTCCGTCATCGGTGGGCTCGGGCTTATGCCTCGTACCGTGGGGAGATTGTAGGCTGGGCTCTGGGTCCAGAGTGGACCTGGCGAGATCCTCCATTGGGCCGACCGTGAGAGGGGACCCATTTCTCACCAGATTCCACTCTATAAATGCGGCGAAATCCTCCCGAGGACCATCTTCGGGCGACAACGCTCTGCACCTAGGGTTCAGGCTGGCGTGATAAAAGGTGCAGAGCGCGTGGTCCGGGTAGCTGGTGGCATTAGCTAGCCAGAGAAACCGTCTGGTATGGTCCTCGAGAGACAGTCCCTCCTGCTCCAGCAGGAGGAGGAGGTATTCGGGGCGATAGAGGGGATCCATGAAACACTACGGAAAGAAAAAAGACTGTGAAAAAAAACGGAAAACAAAACGGAGGGAAAACACGCAGTTTTTAACTTTTTCAGGACGGGTCTTCTGTCACGGCTTATGCTGCTGGAAGGAACACGGAGCCGAGGGATAAACAAAACAAGGATTTATTAAATAAAACATAAACAAGGTAAGTCGTAAATAACAGGTGGCAAGAGGCAAGTGGCAAGTAACAGGTGACAAGTAGACAAGTTGACATTTAGACGAGTAACGTGTAGACGAGTAGACCCGACAAAACAGAACTGAAAGGACAAGGCTTTTATAGAAGGGATAATTGGGGAAACACAGGTGGATGGCATGACTAAATTAACAGGGACATGGAACACATGGGGAAATGACTAGACACACCTGGGAACTAATCAAAACCACACACGGAAGACAGAAACTGGGTCACAGGGGAAAAAACACACAAAATAAGTCCAGGTGTGTGACAGCAAAACTGTTTGGTTACCAATGTTCTTAAAAAAAAAAAATCTTCTATAGTGTTCTGAAGAATTTTCTGGAGCACTTTAATTGAGGACCAATTCTCACTAATAACTAGTTGCTTATTAACATGCATATTACTAGCATATTGGCTGTTTATTAGTACTTATAAACCATTTTTTAATGCCTTATTCTGCATGACAATATTCTACATCCCTAACCCTACCAAAAACCTAAACCTTAAACCTAAACTACATTAACACACTAATAATAAGCAGGAAAACAGAAGTTTATTGAGTCAAAATTTGTAGTTAATTAATAGTGATAATTGGTTCCCGAACTAAAATGTGATTGAATATACTTTTTTGTTTTTTTGATGATTTGTCCCTTTAAAAGGAAGCAACCTTTCTGTAAATGCTCAGTTACAACATTTAGGAGAAAGACTGGGATTTTGTTGCATTTTCTCTTTAATAACAATTGACTTTTTATACATTTTAAGCGTTAGTTTCCCTAAGAAATTATAATAATTCTGTCACCATTTACTCAACCTTTTGTAGTTCCAAACCCCTTTTTATACTCTTTTCCTCCATTGGAACACAACAATTAGATGTTTAGCAAAATGTCCATTAATCTCTTGTCAATACAATGAACTAAATGAAGAATATTTTATTCCATTCCATAAATTACAAAAAAATCTTATCTTTTTTCAGCATCTATTGGTTTTAAAGGTCCAGTAAACAATAACAGTGTGTTTAGCTCATTCTAACCTGCGGCACTGTTGCCTTTGGGGTTGGTAACTATGGAAACAAGTCCCATGGTGTCTTCGAGAGTGTCACCTAGAAGATCAATCCATTTGTTTGCTTTTTCCTCATAAGATGGAGGAGGGTAACCTAACTCAGGGGTGAATTTTCATCTCCACATGCGCTGACCCTCTCTTGACCTGCATAGCTGTTCAGTAGATTAGGCTTTGAGCCATCAGTGTGTTTGCCAGCAGAACAGTTTCAGCTGCACTCAAAAGAATATTTATTGTATAGGCTCTTGAAGGTATATTGATTGATATATATATATATATATATATATATATATATATATATATATATATATATATATAATTAATGTATATTCTGTTCTGTGCAGATTCAGCCCCGCCCACTCCTCTGACCACAGACCCGCCCCCTCCCTCGTGGCAGCCGCTGACCAATCATGGTGAGGCAGGCAAGTACTGCTGCTTGTGTGGCGCCTGGTTCAACAACCCACTGATGGCACAGCAACACTACGAAGGCAAGAAGCATAAGAGAAATGCGGCACGGGCACGACTACTGGAGCAGCTGGCTGGCAGTCTGGATGTGAATGAAAGCACAGGTGAGACTTCAACTGCCTGAGTTAGAGATGTCATGTGACTAATCACATTTGGAGTCCTACGAAACTGTCATGACAATACTGGTCACTGATGGTTCCTCAAGAATACACAGTTGCAAACCCTTCACTAGCAACTATACAGAGCAGTAACGTTAATGCAGACAAATAAATAAAACAAAATAAGTTGCTTTCACTAAGAGCCATCCAACAATAATAATTGTAAAGCGCACGTCTCAGAACGCTGACTGTTTCTATAGCAACTGGGACTTCTAACGGCTGCTGCAGTGACGCACTGACTTTACAGATTAGCGATTGGCTCTTTTACTCAGAAGGAGGGGCTTCGTTTGATAGAGCAGCCTGTTGAGCATAGCATTTTTCCTCCATTCAAAGCTATACAAGTGTCATGTTTTGAGTATTCTATAGTCCTTGTGTATCTGTAGTTTTACTCTGGTACTTTCCCTCCATTTGTGGTCATTACATTTTAATTAATTTTTATCCATCAACGTGATTGGATAGGGAGAGAGTAATTGGTCTCTTGACTTTCGTCAAATCAAACAGTGTTAGAAAACAATGCTGCCAAGTCCATGGTTTTGCCCCACAGAATTGGGCTAATTTAACACTGTTGCAGACAGTTTTTCATGTCCACGGGTCGAAACAGCCCCAGTAACATGATATTTAGTGCCTGTAATCCGAATTTTACCAGGGGAACCCTGCCAAAAAAGGGTTTACCCCACGGTTTTTATCAGGGGTCTATCTAACAAACAAAATATTATGTGAATTAGAGTATATACATTGTTTTTTCAATGTTGTATAGCTTTTATTATAAAGGGATAGAATCTGCAGCTCAGTGCTCACTACACTTATAAGCTGCTCTTTTGCGCAAATAGTTTTTTTGGACAAGTACTCTTTCCAGCCCTGGAGACTTTGTGCTCTTTAAATACATATTTCACACTGATTTAATCACTAGACATATTATTCATACAGTGTGTGATCCAGAAATCCTGACAGATCCATAAGCCAGTTCAAATAAACCGTCACATTGCAGTAGTTGCTCAGGGGTTTGAACAAGGTCAAGTCGAATATTTCCTTCAGATACATTTCAAAAACTAGACCTGTAATCCTTGAGAGTTACTTTCCCCAAGGCAAATTTGCAAAAAGCTTGTCACTTGTCTTTAGGAACTAAGGCTCAAAGCACTTTGCTTTTGATTTGAATTGAACAAGTCAGTCCGATTCAGGCTTCTTTTGTTCAGTAGCAATATTTACTACATAATCATTCGTATTAGTTAAAAAAAACTGGAAAAAAAATTATATTTTGATAGACTATGTCTTTTGTCTACAGAAGACAGTGTCCTATTTTAATTCCAAAGAAAACACAATAAGTGATCTTAAAAGGATAGTTCAATCAAAAATGTCATTACTCACCCTCATGTTGTTCAAAACCTGTATTTCTTTTTTTCAGTGGAATACAAAAGAAAAAATGTCCATGAAATGATATCATGTAGCAGTGACTGGCTGATCAAGATGATTGGCATTCTTTTTTTGTTACATGTTTGTCATTAATCAGATTATGTATTATGTGATCACCAGTTATCTTCAGTGTTGCGCTGCTTATTTTTAAATGTTGCCATATAATCAAGTGACTTGCAAAAACAGTGTTTCTGTCATCAGGCCTGAACTAATGTGTTTAAAAGTGCCATTTTAAAACTGAATGCAAGCCTGAATAAGGCCTAAGAGCTCCAGCTATTGTATACGCATAAGAAGGCATTGAATATATTGAATGAGTCACATTGACTACTAATATGGGTCTCTTTAAGGGAAACAGATTGGACATCATGTGCAGAACTGTAGCCAACAATGCCAAAGGTATTAAGGAAACATAGATAAAAAATGTGTAAGGGTAGAAAGACTGGCTTAATGTTCTCTTAAATAACGGCAAACAGATCAGTTCAAAGGTAATCTGAGCTTTGCCTGTAGTATGCCTGTAGTCATGCATTTAAAAGATCTTGGGGAACAAATTTGTTGTGTGTTACATATCTGCTGTAGAGAAGCACAGTTCCTATCAAGTCAAATCCGTGTTCTGGTCTGCAAAGACTAGAGACAACAAAAATGAAAATCTTACATTGACGCTGACATTCTCATTCTCATAAGAGGTAATTATTTTCTCCAGCCATGACACAGCAGGGTTCCCTTGTCAGGATCTTTTCTCTGTAAATGTGTCTTCTACTGAAATATCAGCAGAATTGCTGCTGATCACAAAAGCCTATCATCAAGGTGTTCCTCACTCGCAAACATCACAGCTCTGTATGCTGTAGGTGTCGGTAATTCAGCTTAAAGGTGCACTAAGCGATTTTTGAAAAATGCTTTTGACCACTGTGTCGGACAGAGCCCCAAAACAAACTCACAGCCAATCAGTAAGGGGCATGTCTAGCAATGATTGGGAGAAGAGAGCACTCACTGAGTTTACAGGATGGATATTAGCAGATCGACTATAGATAGCGAGAGATAGCTGATAAAAAAAGGGAAAACTTCAGAGGAGCAAAACATAAAAAAAGGGTTATGATCAGGCAATAGGTAGGATTCGTGTAAATATTGGAGCAGCTTTACAGCGTTGGAGAGAATTTAAGGAGTGGGAAGGCCTGATTGGATCCTGAGGGTGCTTTGTTTCTTGCTCATATGTTAGTGTACAGGCTTCCGGCTTTGCTACCGTTCGGACGTTCTAGCTTACTGCTCTGCGCTTTGCTTCTTATTTCTGTACTTTTCTCTAATTTTTCTAAGATTTTTACTTCAGCAGATCAGCACAGTGCTCAAACAACAGATTTTTGGCACAAACGCTAAAAACTAAAAACATTGGGACTGGAATAATACTACAAAAAGAAGACTTTGCCTCCCACTGCCAGCAGCTTACATTCCGGAGACAGGATAACAACTGCCTACATTCAACTATCAGGCGCTTAAGGTCGAGCAGACAGTGGCATTCAGCTCAGAGCGCAGCCGAGCCAAGGACTCTGATAGTGGGTGACTCTGTTATCAGAAACATTAGTAGCAGGACTACAACAACATTCTGCCTTCCTCAAGCAACGGTCTCTGATGTGAACAAGGAACTTAAGAACATTCTGATGAAGCACAAGACTGCAAATCGAATCATCATCCATGTGGGAAAGAATGATATTCGGATAGAGCAGTCAGATCTCCTTAAGCACACTTCAAAGACTCTAAGTTCAGTCATTCATCAGTGGACCACTCCCAGCAAGGGGAACAAATATGTTTTCACGGATGCTTGGGCTGAACACATGGCTACAAAGATCTTGTAATATAAAAGGAGTGAATTTCATTGACAACTTCAATCTTTTCTGGGGCCATAGACAACTGTTTAAACCGGATGGCCTCCACCGAAACAAACTTGGTGCTAGAGTGTTTAAGGACAATATCTACTTCTCCCTCCGTCATCCTTCAGCAGAGTGTGTCAATCCATTCAGCACACACACACCGGGTCCGAGTCATCATGTGGTTGACATATCCCACAAGGACACTGATAACACCACGCAGCCAAAACAAGCACTGCTGATAGACACTATCCCGGCTGAGCCCTGCCCACAGAGCTCCTCACAGACAGACTGTGATATCAAAACAGCTACCAGATTCAGCACCCAAGGACGACTTTCTGGAAAACAGCCAGGGAAGCCAGGACAACACATCACAGCCACCAGAAACACCAAAAGACACAGCCCATTTCACCAGACACATTATCCCTTTCTCCAAGCATCTCCACTTCTGTGCTTCTCACAGAAAATGGAGGAATTGGTGTATGCTGGGACTAAACTCTCCCACTCATTCGCTGCTAGCCCACAGATATCAACAAAAAGACGGCGGGCCCCCCAACCACCAAAGCCTGTGGGCCCTGTTCCTATGAGAGCTCTCCGACCGCTGCCACAACGCCAGGGCCCAAACCCTCTGTCTGCTGAAGGTGAACCACAAACAACTGATAGCAGCTCTCAGTGATATGTGTCGGGTCCCCGCTATAATAGCAGCAACATTCACAAATGCTTACAGAACAAGCGGGAACCCAGTGTTCCTGTAGCTTTCTCTATTTCAGTTTTATCACGTGATAGAAAGTCTAAGGCCTTCTCAAGCCGAAGGGCAAACTCATCTAATCTGCGACCTATTATGCATCAAACTAAGATTGATGTAAAGACACAAAGCACTGCCATCAAGTTAGCACTTTTAAACATTCGCTCACTAAAAAATAAATCATTTCTAATCAATGACTTTATAACCACAAACAATCTGGATTTTATGTTTCTAAATGAAACATGGCAAGAAGACAGCTGCAGTGCAACAATCCTAAATGAAGCCGCCCCTCCTAACTTCACTTACATGAGTGTTTGCAGGACTGTTAGGAGAGGTGGAGGTGTAGCTGCTCTATTTAAAGATGTCTATCTATGCAAGCAAGTGTCATTTGGTCAGTACCTGTCTTTCGAATATCTAGGGATTTTGCTGAAAGGTGCCCCACGCATTCTGTTTATTATTATTTACAGGCCTCCAAAATACTCTCCAGTCTTTGTTGAAGAGGTCACAGAAATGTTATCAATAATTTCCTCAGAGTTTGACTGTTTTGCAATTTTAATATTCACATAGATAATGCAGAAAACAAAACTACAAAAGAAATGATAACGGTTCTAAACACTTTTGACCTGATTCAGCATGTGCATGGACCCACACACAAAGGTGGACACACTCTAGACTTAATCATCAGTAGGGGTCTAAACATTTCATCCATTGTTACTAAAGGCATAGCACTATCTGATCACTTCTGTATTTTCTTTGATATATTGATCTCTGCTACCACTGAATCTAGATCTATCTCTGTCAGAAGGAGATGCATAAACGAGAACACAAGTGTACTATTTATGGAGGCTATATCTTTAACACCAAGCATTTCCGCAGACTCTGTTGATATTCTTCTTGATTCCTTCAACTCAAAACTGAAGAATGTTATTGATGATATTGCACCAATAATAGTCAGGAAGAAAACAAACTGACAGAAATCAGTTTGGAGAAGATCAACAGCAGTTCAGACTATGAAAAGACAATGCAGAAAAGCCGAGCGGATGTGGAGGAAGACAAAACTTGAAATTCACTATAGCATCTATAAAGACAGCCTTCATGCTTTTAATGTGAAACTAGCCACAGCTAGACAGACTTCTCAAACTTATAAACAGTAACTTAAATAACACTCGTACTCTTTTTGCCACTGTTGAGAGACTGACAAACCCCCCAAGTCAGATTCCCAGTGAAATGCTATGAGACAGCAAATGCAATGAGTTTGCTTCCTTCTTTTCTGAGAAGATCATCAATATCAGGAAGGCGATTAGCACATCCTCAAGTAATGCAGAGGTCAGACAGATTCGGCTTAGAAGCAGATCTCTTAGAAGTGGTGAATGCCTCACTTCTTTCTGGGACATTTCCAAACTCCAAAAGCCCCTCCTGAAAAAAAGCAATCTTGATAACACAATTTTGAGCAATTTTAGACCAATATCTAATCTTCCTTTTATAGGCAAAATTATAGAAAAGGTCGTTTTTAAGCAGCTGAACAAATACTTAAACTCAAATGGATACCTGGACAATTTTCAATCTGGTTTTCGACCGCATCACAGCATAGAGACAGCACTCATTAAGATATTAAATGATATTCGCTTAAATTGTGACTCTGGCAAAATATCGGTGCTGGTATTGCTAGAGCTCAGTGCTGCGTTTGACACTGTCGATCATAACATACTACTAGAGAGACTGGAAAACTTGGTCGGGCTTTCTGGGATTGGTACTCAAATGGTTCAGGTCATACTTAGAAGGGAGAGGTTATTATGTGAGTCTAGGAGAGTGGACGTCCATGACATGCGGAGTCCAACAAGTCTCAATTTTTGCACCGCTCTTGTTTAGCCTATATATGCCTCCACTAAGTCAAATAATGAGAAAGAACCAAATTGCCTATCACAGCTATGCTGATGATACCCAGATTTACCTAGCCTTATCTCCAAATGACTACAGCCCCATTGACTCCCTCTGCCAATGCATTGATTAAATTAATAGTGTGCCAAAACTATCTTCAGTTAAATAAGGAAAAAACTGAAGTCATTGCATTTGGAAACAAAGATGAAGTTTTCAAGGTGAATGCATACCTTGACTCTAGGGGTCAAACAACTAAAAACCGAGTCAGGAATCTTGGTGTGATTCTGGAGACAGACCTTAGTTTCAGTAGTCATGTCAAAGAAGTAACTAAATCAGCATACTATCATTTAAAAAACATTGCAATAATTAGATGTTTTGTTTCCAGTCAAGACTTGGAGAAACTTGTTCATGCCTTTATCACCAGCAGGGTGGACTATTGTAATGGGCTCCTCACCGGCCTTCCCAAAAAGAACATTAGACAGCTGCAGCTCATCCAGAACGCAGCTGCCAGGATTCTGACTAGAACCAGAAAATCTGAGCATATCACACCAGTCCTCAGGTCCTTACACTGGCTTCCAGTTACATTTAGGACTGATTTTAAAGTACTTTTACTCGTATATAAGTCACTAAATGATCTAGGACCCAAATATATTGCAGATATGTTCACTGAATATAAACCTAACAGAGCACTCAGATCACTAGGATCAAGTCAGTTAGAAATACCAAGGGTTCACACAAAACAAGGGGAGTCCGCCTTTAGTTACTATGCTGCCCGCAGTTGGAATCAGCTTCCAGAAGAGATCAGATGTGCTAAAACACTAGTCACATTTAAATCTAGACTCAAAACCCATCTGTTTAGCTGTGCATTTATTGAATGAGCACTGTGCAATGTCCGAACTGATTGCACTATATTTTCACTGTTTTTTTATTTTATTTTATTTTATTTTATTTTATTTTATTTTATTTATGTAAAATCATTTTCTAACTGTTTTTAAATGTTTTAATCATTTTAAAAGTTTTAAAATTGCTTGTTTTATTTTTGTTATTACTTTTCTTCATGATTATTTTACTTTATTTTATGTAAAGCACTTTGAATTACCATTGTGTACGAAATGTGCTATATAAATAAACTTGCCTTGCCTTGCCTTGCTGATAGGTGAGATACATTGAGTTTGCATTTTCACACAACTAATCTCATTTGGCTTTTTCTTAGGCATAGCAGATTCCGTCAGGGTATTCCAGCAAATACACAAATAATGTGTCTCGGCAATTGTTCCCGGGTCGCTAGATTTTTTAACTTTCACACTGCCAGTGATTACCCTGAATATGTGCGTGCTTTCACACACAACCCGTAAAGGTCCCGTAACGACACGTGACATCAGGGTGTGACGTGTAATGTCGAAAAAGATTCGAAAACATTAGGCACGTTATAATTTCACTGAAGCTGGCGAATGATCTCAGCGTCAGCGTGGAAAGTGAGGAACTAACTGATCTCTGCCTCATTACAGTTTGCACATATTTTTTTTGTCACGAACGTTGATCTTCCTTCAAAACACCTGGTAAAAGAGTCGCGCGATAACGTGCGTCATCACTACGACCCGGCATTAGATCTGGCTTTTGTTCACACAGCGCTCGTTCTGGGACTGAACCCAGCAATGTTACTAAGTCCCCGACCCAGGAATCAGTCCCAGGACGTGTTTGCTTTCACACAGAAGGCGACCCGGCAATGTTCCGGCAATTTGCCGGGTCCGACGTGCAGTATGAAAGGGGCTTGTGTGTTTTCTGTTAATCACATAAAGTGATTGCATCTCTTCACAAGACTTTTACAGATATTTTACATTTTAGTTACCTGGGCTTTCAGTGGAGGGACAGAAACCTCTCAGAATATTTTTTTTTTACAGTACATAACCACTAATGAAATTACAATGAGTGAATGAATTAAGTTGTGGGAACAAAATCTCAATTTGTGGACATTATTTAACTGAGGGAACAAATAGAAATGGTAGCCATGATCTGACTAAAAACTATGCAACAATTTAATTAAACAAAGGATCAAATTCTTAAGTTTTGGCCATGATATATTTTTGTCTGCATGCCATGCTTATTTTGGTTTCTTAATGGTGATTTCTGGTGCATTTTGAAGTTTGACAGATAAGGTCACAATGAACTGTCATGGAAAGGTTTCCACTAGAAAGTATAGCAGCATTGAGACAAGTAAATAAGGACAGACCCTCTTTGGGGTCCAACATGGGTTTTATCAAGATTATATATTTAAAACACTGCCTTGCTTCAAATCCAGTCCTGAGCGTCTCGATCTCCTGAGCTCTGCCTGTGGTTTGGTCATCCTTCAGGGAGCTGTCAAGACTTCTTTTGGCCTGCCCTATCTCATTCATCATCCTCATTAGCAGCCTGCAAACGAACACAGGGTCAATGTAACATATAGACAAACACACATGTCCTTTTTTAAAAGAAAGGATTCAGAAAATGAGGGGAATGCAAAATAATGGCTTTCACGTGGATGTAGCTATTCATTACTATTTGAGCTTCTCATCAGGTTTAGAAAGCCATTGGTAGGGCTAATCTGAGAGGTGACTGCTAGTGGATCCCGGCCCAGACTCTTGGCTGTTTTTGTGGAGAACACTTCAGTGCAATTGCCTTCCAACTCAGTCTATATTTTGTTGCTGAGAAAATTGGAGCACAGCACACCCATCTCCTGCTGCAACCAGGTTTTCATTTCCCCCTAAACAAAAAAGCAGGGAGAGTGACAAGCTTTCGGATGTAAATACCAGCTCAGCGCTGAAGAGCCTCCTGCCATTTCGTGAAGGGGGAATATTGAAAGTGCAGCGATTTGCCCTGTTTAAAATTGCAAGAGCAGTTTATGTGCTTCACAGAATCTGTAAAAAGTCAAGAACAAGCCAGCACCTCCTTCCTTCTCCGTTCATATGCACCTTGACAGACAGGACTAAAATTGACATTCATACTGGATTATTATTGCCATAACTGTGCAATATATTAAAAGTAATGATAGAATTGAGTACAGTTATTTATTATCATAACCCAGAGGATATGGTCTCGATTGTGAAATGTAGGATTTGATGAACATAGCAGATATGAATCCTCCATAAAATGTGTGTAATTGCTGGAAGAATCATCTTGGGAATTATCATTATGTATGAAATTGGTAGTGACATAATTAGATGATCATTAGATTTGCTACGGCAAAACTCAAAATCTGAGGCATCTCTTATACTACCATGAGGGTTTCGCTTTCTTTTTTTGTTTGTTTGTCTGTTTTTTGAGGGTTTTGATGTTTTTTAACTTATATTTTAAAATGTAAATGATTCCTGCCATGGGAAAGCTGAAAAACTTTTCAGCATAATTACTTCAATCTTCAGTGTCACATGATCCTTCAGAAATCATTCTAATACACGGATTCGGTGCTCAAGAAACATTTCTTAGTATTTCCAGTGTTACCAACAGTTGTGCTTTGTAATATTTCATGTTTTTGTGGAAAGCAACATTTTATAATTGTTTTTACTGACACTTTTGATAAATTTAATGAACACTTGCTGAACAGAAGTATTACTTAAAAAAATTAATACTGATCTCAAACTCTTGAAAGGTATATTGTATATTGAATGATATATTTTCAGCTAGCTCAGCCTGCTTTTAAACATAAATAAATAAATACATAGATACATACATACATACCGTATTTTTTGGACTATAAGTCGCACCTAAGTATAAGTTGCATCAGTCCAAAAAAAACGTCATGACGAGGAAAAAAACATAAATAAGTCGCACTGGACTATAAGTCGCATTTGTTTAGAACCAAGAACCAAGAGAAAACATTACTGTCTACAGCCGCGAGAGGGCGCTCGCGGCTGGAAACGGTAATGTTTTCTCTTGGTTAATTTCTCTCGGTTCATGTCAAATTAATTTCGATAAATAAGTTGCACCTGACTATAAGTCGCAGGACCAGCCAAACTATGAAAAAAATTGCGACTTATAGTCCGGAATATATGGTACATATATATAAAGTACAGACCTAAAGTTTGGACACACCTTCTCATTCAAAGAGTTTTCTTTATTTTCATGACTATGAAAATTGTAGAGTCACACTGAAGGCATCAAGGGCTATTTGACCAAGAAGGAGAGTGATGGGGTGCTGTGCCAGATGACCTGACCTCCACAGTCACCGGACCTGAACCCAATCGAGATGGTTTAGGGGTGAGCTGGACCGCAGACAGAAGGCAAAAGGGCCAACAAGTGCCAAGCATCTCTCGGGGAACTCCTTCAAGACTCTTGGAAGACCATTTCAGGTGACTACCTCTTGAAGCTCATCAAGAGAATGGCAAGAGTTTGCAAAGCAGTAATCAAAGCAAAAGGTGGCTACTTTGAAGAACCTAGAATATGACATATTTTCAGTTGTTTCAGACTTTTTTGTTATGTATATAATTCCATATATAATTCCACATGTGTTAATTCATAGTTTTGATGCCTTCATAGTCATGAAAATAAAGAAAACTCTTTGAATGAGAAGGTGTATCCAAACTTTTGGTCTGTACTGTATATATATATATATATATACAGTATATACACACAATGTATCATACCAAGTGGCATCTGCAAACAAAATAATTTTAGAGGTTTGTTTAGAATTACAAACCAGCTGAGCACCAGTACAGCTAGGCTGGGAGACTAACTAACCTGGTTAGTGAATTGTAAACAGAAAGCTTTTTTCAGCAGGGAATGGTTCAGGATTCATCACAGTTTACAAGCAAAATTCATCTTACCTAATGATAATACTTTCCCAGACAATCTTCATCTTCAATATTTTCATATTTATGCATATTCTGACCTATTTTTTAAATTTCCTAATGTTTTTAATGATTGAGAGACGCTTTTGGAGTTCTAAATGAATACTCAAATTCTGAGTAAAATAGCACTAGCAATCAAGTCTTTCTCTCTGATTGGGCACGATTAATAATTTAGTTGAATTTTAAGAGTGTCTCATCAGTTTGGTATCAATTTCCTGGCCAAGAGAAGAGAAACTGATTGATGGCCTATTTTCGGAAATAAGTGAGACTTCTTTCCCACAAGCCAGCAGTTAGGAGCACACTTTAATCTCCTACCAGTAAAAATTCATCTTACCCTGAACCACATTTCTCGCTGTCTGTCTTTCTCTGTAGTTCTTTTGGCATCTCAGTCAGTTTAATTAAATGGGATTAGAAGCCACCACAGTGTCTTCTAAGGCTGGTTTATGAGTAGCACATTAAGAGGTCATCAGGGTTCCTACATGAAGGAAAATCCCATCACACAGAGCTTTTTAACAGAAACAAACACTCAGTGAAGCTATTTATGAACTCTGAAGTTCTTACATTTTTTAATCTTTGAAAGAGGCGGGTTCTTCAGCTACTGATATAATAGCAGAATAGATTTCAGTTAAATGCAAATTCTTAATTAAGAGACATGGCAAAGTAGCATTAGAGTTTAACAGAAAAAAAATCTTTTCTCAGACTAATTTAAGCAGGCTGTAAATTGTGTTTTATAAATGTAATTTAAATTTCAGTGCAATATTTCTGTAATGCCTTACATCCTGTTCATATTAATAGCTTGCTATGAATAGTGTTGCTGTCACCAAGTGTTTGGTGTACTGACACCACAAGCTGTCTGTGAACATGCATCACATCACTCCCAACTCACAGAAAGCATTCAGAAAGCTTCATCAGAATGTGTGTGTGTTTCTATTTCTATTTCAGGGACGATGACGTAAAGATGTTGTTGTAAAGATGTATATATATATATATATATATATATATATATATATATATATATATATATATATATATATATATATATATATATATAATTTTTTTTTTTTTTTTTTTTTTTAAAGCACTAAAATGCTTCTGGAAATCATGATTAAATGATTTTTTTTTTTAGTTTTGTCCATTACTATGGAATAAATCAATACGGTGACAAAACACTGGTAATAAAAATGTGAGTCTAGTCTAGATGCCCTTGATGAAACCACTTTAAATGACATAATCCATCAAAAAGTAAAGCAGGTATCAAATCACAGCATTTCACTCAGGACTTGATCAGTGTCCTCTAATTTCCGCAGACCTGGTAAGACTAAAGAATATGGAGAAGTCTATGAAGAAGTCTTCATTTAGTCTTCATTTGTAATTACCCTTCAGCTGATTCATGTCAAGTATTCCAGACCTTGATGGAAGCAAATTGGTGAAAATTGGTGTCCTGGTGAATTTACAGAGTACTTAATAAACCATTAAGCCGTGAGAGGGTGAGCATTAGGTGTTCTAGCCCCATTAAAAAAAAAAAAAATACTAATAAATAATAATCAACATAAATATATTAGTAGTATTAAAATGTTTGGGGTCCCGGGGAATCAAACCCCCAACCTTGCGCTTGATTGTGCAGTGCTCTACCAATTGAGCTACAGGAACACAGTACAGTACAGACCAAAAGTTTGGACACACCTTCTCATTCAAAGAGTTTTCTTTATTTTCATGACTATGAAAATTGTAGAGTCACACTGAAGGCATCAAAACTATGAATTAACACATGTAGAATTATATATGGAATTATATGCATAACAAAAAAGTGTGAAACAACTGAAAATATAGCTGCAAGCAGCGATGGCGGGCTCAAGCCATCAGTGCAAAAGCCACCCCGGTGGCATCGGGAAAACTGTGCCCAGTGGGCATAAGCATTTACAGTAACCCTCTGGCAATCAAGTTTTAAGGGATACGGCAGTTAAAGGGTTAATCCCACCCATCTAGACTTTGAAATCACATACACAGAACAATATATACAACTTTAGTAAAACTTTATTTTAATATATATAAAAAATGTATAAGGTGTGCATCGTAGCTGACACCTAAATGAACACATTACAATTGTTTTATGACTGCAAGTCTTTCTCCTCAAATGCTATTGAGCGTCAAATTTGCGTTTGAGCCCATGTGAAAAAGTAGCATAATTTACATATGACTTACAGTTTGTTTTAATAAACATCAAACATTCAATTTAATTGTGCATTATAGCTGTCACCTAGATGAACAATTACAGTTGTTTTCATGACTGTAAGTCATTTTCTTCAAATGCTACTGACCTTAGAAAAGCGTATAACAATATCACATGTAACTTTAGAGACGGTCCCTAAATTTGAGACTCTCGAATGTCCAATGTCAAGCCAACTTTATGCCTGTTTTTTTTTTTTTTTACTTTCTTTAGTTTTCTTTTCTCTGTGCCTGATTGTTGATGTTCTTTACCTGGGCATAGATGTCCATCCATCAATTACGAACATTGAGCCACAAACATAAGGTGCGAGCGCGGATGGGAGAATGGAGCATGTTTTTTTTTTTGCTTTTTTGAGCAACTGGGATGGTGCCCCCTCTGGGAGTTGGCGCCCTACGAAGACTGCGTACTCTGCATATAGGGAGTGGCGGTACTATCTGGAAGATATATTCCTCAAACAATCGTACAAGAGGAGGTGATGCTAGTCCTTCAAGAATCACTCAAAACCTGTTCATAAAGCCTATACATAAGGTCATAATAAATAATTTTCCACAATACGTCATTCTATTCTAATTAAGTCATTTTTTGGGATCTTTTACGTCTCTCAGAACCTGACACATTGTAATTCTGAGACTCCAGGAAAGTTGCAGTTCTGGAAAATGGTGGCACTGTAGACTAAATGTTCCCTGATAGTGTCACACCTAATTCTTCACTTTAATTCTTAATTCTTTTGCAGTTTACGTGTTTCTGTTCTTCTCCACCTGTTTTTTTTTCTGACCCTTCTGACCCAGTAAGCATTTTGCTGTCCAGTGGTCATGTCTTTACTTTGCAATTACTGTAGTGATCTAATTTTGAATATTTATCATGAGGATCTAATAATTTAGTTTTTTTCAGTCTGAGTGAAATGTCTTTTTTTGGCTCATTTTATCAGTAACGGAAAAAGTACCTAATAATTCTGCACACCTGAATATAAGGAGTTATTTTTTTCTCTTCCAGTCTTCATGGTCAACTACGTATATATCACACTCGTTGCCTTCTCTAGTGCAGCTCAACCAATTCACATCCCATTTGTCAATATTTGTGATATCACAAATCCCGGAAAATGCTTGTTGTAGTCCAAACAATTTGTTTGTTGTAGCTTTTAAAAAGTGATTTTTGTATAATTGCGCATGTTTATATTTCATATATATATATATATATATATATATATATATATATATATATATATATATATATATATATATATATATATATATATATAGCTTTCCAATGCCGTTGCTGTTGATAATAGGATAAAGCAAGTGTAGAACACGTACAAACAGCGTCCATGTAGACAGATGTAGATGCATAACAAATGTTTTTCTTTATTACTTGAGCTCCATTAAACATGATCTCAAACTTCTTGTGGCCTCTCCTTGTTCACATGTACACACAAAGCCATACCTTAAGAATCCACCTTACGGGCTAATCTGCCATGCGCTCAAAAACTGTGCTTCCCAGTTACCAACACTGCAACACACACAGTTCTTGCTTAGGTGCTCTAATTAAACATAACCACAGCACCACCAAGTGGACAAAACCTTTACCATCACCAAAATGTCTCCTACTATATATATATATATATATATATATATATATATATATATATATATATATATATATATATATATATATATATATATATATATATATATATATAATTCAAGTGTACAGTGTGCTTTTATTGCATATTGAAATAAATATTTCTGAGTTCTGTATCAATCTGTGTTGTTGTTGTTTATTTTAATTTTTCTTAGGAAGATAACTGACCCTTTACTTTCCTTTGTAATAAATGTGCTTATAAACCAAGAACAAGCTATTTATAGCTGTATTTATAAACTGCTTAGTATTGACTATTAATGTTAAGACAAGGCTTTATAAAGCATAAACTGACTATTTACTAATGAGTGCAGTTATTATAAAGTGTTACCAATGCATTTACTAATGTTAACAAAATAGACATTATTTTACAGTGTTATCAAATCCTTAAATGATTTATAAGTGTTTTGTAATGATTTTATTGACCTATAAGCATTTGTGAAAGTTCTGCTTGCATTACAGCTTAGTCTTCATCTGTGAGCTGAACAGATTTACTGTTACATCCATGAGATTATGTAAATTCAAATAAATATCATGTCACAGGATGTCATAGGTCAGTATCAAATGAGTTTGAAATTATTATTTGCAGCACAAATAAGGTTTTTTAAGATTTTTAAAAATCCCTAAAACTGTCAGAAAAGGATAAGGCCTAAGATATTTCTATGTGAGTGGCTAAATTTATTTTTGTTTTTATAATAATAATAGATAAACTATGAAATTATACAAAATGTATAAAAAAGTAAATAAATAAATACATACACACATAAAAAAAGCAGCCAAGACAAATGAGTTTCCTTTTTTTATATATAGATTAAAATTGAAGACACAAGCAACTGGTATATGCGGTCACTTAATATTCAAATCCAGTAGATCCACTTCAGATTTATTTCTCAACAGTTTCACTGTCGCCAGCGCGGATGGGAGAATGGCGCATGTTTTTTTTTTTTTTTTGAGCAACTGGGATGGTGCGAAGGCTGCGTACTCTGCATATAGGGAACGGCGGTACTATCTGGAAGATATATTCCTCAAACCATGTACAAGAGGAGGTGATGCTAGTCCTCCAAGAATCTCTCAAAACCTATCTGTTCATAAAGCCTATATATAAAGTCTTAATATAGTATTCCACAATACGTTGTGCTATTCTAACTAAGTCATTTTTTGGGATCTTTTTACGTCTCTCAGAACCTGACACATTGTAATTCTGAGACTCCAGGAAAGTTGCAGTTCTTGAAAATGGTGGCACTGTAGACTAAATGCTCCCTGATTGTTTCACACCTAATTCTTCACTTTAATTCTTAATTCTTTTACAGTTTAAGTGTTTCTGTTCTTTTCCACCTATTTTTTTTCTGACCAAGTAAGCATTTTGCTGTCCAGTGGTCATGTCTTTACTTTGCAATTAATGTAGTGATCTAATTTTGAATATTTCTCATGAGGATCTAATAATTTAGTTTTTATAAAAAAAATTAGCTTTATTGACATATATTCCAGCTGTAATTCATGATAAAGCATTTATAAAACATTTAGTAATTGCCAGCGATCTATTTTTGTGAGCTCATCTAAAGTGAGGACTATTTATACATTTATAGCATTCACAAAGGAGATTTAAAGAATCATTGATCTTCCAAACTGAAAAGTTAAACACAACACAGAGGGATAAAGAACACAGAAATATTTTTTCAAGATGCAAAAAATGAAACCGTACAGCTGTACACTTGATAAAAAAAATTAAATATCAAAGTATGCAATTATATTATATATATATATATATATATATATATATATATATATATATATATATATATATATATATATATATATATATATATATATATATATATATATATATATATATATATATATATATATATATATAAATTAAAGTGTATAGTTTTCTTTTATTGCATCTTGAAATTAATAGTTCTGTGTTTGTTTATTTATTTATTATTTATTTATTTATTTATTTATTTTTTGGAAGATTACAGCCTTTAATCTACTCAAAATAAATGTGCATATAAACCATGAACAGTTTAATTATAGCTGTATTTAAAAAATGCTTACTAACGACTATTAATTTTGGGAGAAGGCTATATAAAGCATGAACTGACTATTTACTAATGCTTAGCTAATGAGTGCAGCTATTATGAAGTGTTACCAATGCATTTACTAATGTTAACAAATGAGACATTATTTTAAAGTGTTACCAGATCCTTAAATAATTTAAAAGTGTTTTGTTATGATTTTATTGACCTATAAGCATTTGTGAAATAGTTTTGCTTGCATTACAGCTTAGTCTTCATCTGTGAGCTGAACAGTTTTACTGTTACATCCATGAGATTATGTAAAATCAGATAAATTTCATGTCACAGGGTGTCAGAGGTCAGTATCAAATGAGATTGAAATTATTATTTGCAGCACAAATAAGTATTTTTTTTTTAATTCCTGAAACTGTCAGAAAAGGATAAGGCCTAAGAGATTTCTTAAGCTGTGATGAAAACAGCACAATTAGCAACAACAACAAAAAAATAACAATTTAAAATACAGTTTTTTTTCTGGTGATTAAAGAGATGTTTTCTCTCTCTGTCTGTCTGCCACTCAGCTCATGCCCATCCCCCACTCTCACACACATACACACACACACACACACTCAGTCAGCACACATACATTCCTCAAACAGAGGGACAGAGTGAGTTGAGATGTCTGACAGTTTTTTAATTTTCTTTTAATCATACAGTGTTGTAAAGTCATGAAACTATGCATATTTCCTCAGAATGAGTTGATCTCTGTATGAAAAAAATGCTTTTAAGTGTTTGGAAGCTGCAATTTAAAAATACAAGAGAATTAATGATTCCCTTTTTACTGTAATTTCAAAAAATCACCACGACAAAACAGTTCAAGCTAACCAAAATCCGTTCGCAATTTCAGTTCCTCAATGTTTTTTCTTCATGTAGACAAAGTTTGGTGAGTATAGTGTACTTCCCCTGTGAGGAGTATGCATTAATTCACAACTGTAAAGTCTCAAAAATCCATATTCAAATCAAAATAGCTGACTTCCTGTTGGTCGTAGCTGATGACTGTGAATTAGAAAGTTGTCCGTCTTGATAAGAACAATATACATACCGAGTTTGGTGTCTGTAACTAAAACTAACCCCCCCACTTTTGACAAAAGGTGGCGCTATAGAGTGCCTTTTCCACACCCTTTTAAAAGCTTTTTCCAATGTCTAGCTATCAATAATACTGATATGTGTTTTGAGTTTCATGTAAATCTGAGGTTGTTATCTGCCTCAAAATCACCATAACAGAATTTTCAAGTTTGACACGTTGCCATGGCAACAATATATAAGATATCAATATCCCCACAACAGATTTACATCGGCCATGTTTTGTCATTATTCTGATGAAGTTTGAAGCAAATCCAGTAAAAATATGATGCTGAATTCAAAGCATTTTGAAAATGACTCAATTCCTGCTGCCAGTTGGTGGCGCTATAACGTTGACTTTTAATAGTCACATATATACGATCGGTATCATACATCGAACAAATCGATGAAGTTTGATCAAACTCAGGCAATGTATGTGGATGTTATTAGGCATTTCCTGTTTCTCATTTTTTGCCCAAATTTCAACGTCGCGCCACGGGCAAACCGTTCGAGATATCAAAAATCCCCTCGCAATTTTTCATCCCCAATGTCTTGAGATCATGTTGATCGAGTTTGGTGGCAATCAAGTAAAAAACCTATGACAAGTATATCAAATTCCAGAGCATGCTTTTTTTAAACAGCCCTGAATAGCTGACTTCCTGTTGGGCGGAGCCTATGACATAGAGCGCTAAAGTTGTTCAGCTCAATGAGATCTATAAGTGTACTGAGTTTCATATAAATATATGCAAGTGTGTGTGAGCTATGGTTCAAGATTTCTGACTGTGTTCCAGGGGGCGCTGTAGAGCCCCTGTGCCACGCCCGGGTCCCAGTCTCTGCGACGTCTTGATGGCCGCAGGTTCCAATGTGTGTGCCAATTTTCAAGAGTTTTTGAGCATGTTAAGGCCCCCAAAAACCCCCGGAAGGTTTAATAAAAAATAAAAATAATAATAAAAAGAATAATCCTTAGGGGAACAATAGGGCTCTTCGCCCCTTCGGGCTTGAGCCCTAAATATGTCATATTCTAGGTTCTTCAAAGTAGCCACCTTTTGCTTTGATTACTGCTTTGCACACTCTTGGCATTCTCTTGATGAGCTTCAAGAGGTAGTCACCTGAAATGGTCTTCCAACAGTCTTGAAGGAGTTCCCAGAGAGATGCTTAGCACTTGTTGGCCCTTTTACCATCTCGATTGGGTTCAGGTCCGGTGACTGTGGAGTGTGGAGGCCAGGTCATCTGGCGCAGCACCCCATCACTCTCCTTCTTGGTCAAATAGCCAGATGCCTTCAGTGTGACTCTACAATTTTCATAGACATGAAAAATAAAGAAAACTCTTTGAATGAGAAGGTGTGTCCAAACTTTTGGTCTGTACTGTATGTATATATATATATATATATATATATATATATTTACATATACAGTGCCCTCCATAAGTACTGGAACAGTCAAGACAAAAATTTTCTGTTTGCTGTGGAGTCAAAAAATCTGTAAATATGATTAAAAGATGAATATGAAACAAAACTAAAGAATCTCACATTTTATTATTGGGTGATTCAACACAAAGATGTTTTACCAGCTAAGAAGATCAGCACTTTTATAGTTTCATCTCCATGTGAGCATAGATATTGGAACAGTTGCCTCACAGGTCTTTCTAAGTGTTCAGCTGTCTCCTGTTGCATTAATTCTTCAGATATCAAAAGCAGGGAATGTGTCTTATCAGTTATATCCATTGCTTCTGCATTCTAATCTTGCATTCGATGATGACACACACAAACCAGGATGAAGATGAGGATGCTAAAAGAAAAGAGGAAGTCAATTAGAACTATAGGAAAAACAAAGGGCATGGAGAAAGGGCATGGACAGTTGTTGATGACCGACAAATCATAAAAGCTATGAAAATGAAACCTAAAATACATGTCTGTAAAATCACCAACAACCTCCAGAAAGCTGGGGTGATGCTCTGTTAATCTACAGTCCACAGGAGAATTTGAGAAGCTACACAGCCACATGCAAACCTCTGATCAGCACCAAAAATAGAAAGGCAAGATTCTTCACAAATGTGAGCCAGTAGAGGTTTGAGTTGATGGACCGATGAGACGAAGATTAACCTTTATCTAAGTGATTGGAAAGCAAAAGTGTGGAGAAAAAAGGGAACTGCAAATGATCCTAAGCATACAACTTCATCTGAAAAGCTTGGTGGAGGTGGTGTCATGACATGGGCATGGGCTGTCTCTAGAACAGGACCTCTTAATTTTAATGATGATTTAATGTATGATGGCAGTAGCAGAATGAATTTGAAAGGGTACAAAATCAGCTTGGCTACCAATATTCAAAAATATTCAATTATTCAATTATACCAATATTCATTAGAAAGCACTTCATATTGGATCAGGACAATGACCCAAAACAACCAGCTAGTTCAGTCAAGGACTTTATCAGGGCAAAGAAAAAGAAAAAAGAAAAAGATTGCCCAAATCTATCTCCAGATTTAAATCTTTTAATCATATTGGCAAATGTCTTGACTCCACAGCAGAGAAAGATATTTTGTATTTACTGTTCCAACACAACTATAAACTGTTTACATTTTCGGAGCAACGTACTGTAGCAACTTGTCACATTACTAAGCAGTGAAATTTGCAATAACAAGTAAGCTTTCAGATTTGAATGCAGCTCATTAATTCAGAATTAATAGTTGGATATATACATGAAGTATAATCTTCTGATGTACAAAATGTATACAAAATCTTGGCTGGCTTGATACTAATTCCATATGTATTCATGTATGTAATTACCTTTCCTGACCTGAGATAAGTTTGTATTATCAGCAGTATTATAGTTTGTATTATAGCAGTGTAACAGCAATATATAATGTAAGGCTTGTGGAAAGCCTATTTTTGAACAGATCGAGGAACAGACAACAGTGTCATCAAAAATAACTCTGCAGATGTCTGAGAGAAATATTGCCCAGAAAGAGCACACATGGTCTCTCCACATGTGATGAACGAGCCTCTTTGCATTTCTGTTTTTTTTCCCATTCTTCACATCCGTCTATTTTTGGTCCGACACTATTCGTTATTTGTGGCACCACCTGCAAAGCCTTTAATTAGCTCACATCTGCTTCACTCCCTCCCAAACTGATGCACTTGGTGCCCCTCCACTTTAAAAGACTATCATGAATCATAACCCCAAATCAAAAGCCCATCAGGACAAAAGCAAGCTACAGTATAATTGCTAATACTTCTGATTCCATGAAGAATGCAGAAGGAGATGCAATTTTAAGAACTGGTTTGCTTTCATCTGACACACGGAGAATGAAGTCTTCAAACAAAAACCTCGTCATGTCGAGACAAGCAAAACAATAGGGATTAAATATAGATTTCTTTGCTCTTTGTCATCCAAGGCAATCTCAAAAACAAAAAGCAATCAATAATGCTCAAAAGAAAACGAGAAATGAGACAAAACAATTTTAAGAGCATTTCAGCTGGGACTTGTTTCCATTCTACTTTCAAGTCGGAATTTCTTTTTTGCTTTGTGTTGCAGGCCTGCGCCGGAGTTACTCGTGTAGCGTTTGCAACGTGGTGCTGAATTCCATCGAACAGTATCACGCACATCTCCAGGGCTCCAAACACCAAAACAAGTGAGTGAGAATTTTCTGTCCTGAATGATATTCCATTCCTTCAACTCTTTCCAAGAGACTGCCCTCTTGATAGCCAAGGAGACTTAATGGAGTTATAATTATTGTTTCATTTAAGTAAGAACCAGCTTTATCTTAGATGTTTTCCTAAAATTATGTAGGAAAAAAATAAATACAGACAAATGAAACCAAAAAAAAAAAAAAAGATAAAATAAAATATACAAACCCATACTTTCTGTTTCACAACAGTTGTTCTTCAAAAAAAATAAATAAATAAACACTTTCATATTTCCCTTTAAATCTTCTCTCTCTCTTTAACTCACGTCTTCTCTAAGATTGGCTTTTTGGCCATATTTCTTATACATAACCTGACATCCACTGCTTCTGTCCTCAAAGGGAACATCAGTGGTCACCTCAGTTATAGTCGCTCAGGTCTGCTGCCGCTCAGGTCTGCTGCCTCCTGTTGAGTTCAGTAAAAATCACTGCAATACTGCCAAAACTTTTCACACCGTACAGACAAATCATGCACGATTCTATGATGTGTGCTGCTGACCGGTGGGATGTCTGTGATTAAAACATTCTCACTTAAGGATACAATATAAAAATAAAAATAAATAGTTTCGGTCTTTCTTTTAATTCAGAGCACTCTCTGCACATCTCTGTACTAAGAACCACGGGATGCTGCATTCCTGTCTTAAAGGGACAGTTCACTCAAAAAACCAAATATTCTGTCATTATTTACTCACCCTCATGTTGTTCCATATGTGTTTATTTTTTTTTATTTATTTTTTTTTTTGCTGTTCACTAAAGGAGTGTTTCTGGAGAATCTTCATGCTGATCTTTTTTCCATTATTCACAGAAAATCTTCCCCATCCTCTTTAGCTCTCAAATGGGTACAGATCAATTATTTTTTTTATCATAATTGGTTAATGGACTAAACATGTCACCATTAGTTTAAGTTTCATGAACTTTCAGTTTGTATTCTTTTGTTCCTGTCTGCCTTGGCTTGATTTTCCTGCTTGTCATTTGTAGTTATGGTTTCAGATATCATTAGGTCTTTGGTTTCAGCTGTGTCATTAATTTACCTTGGTTTTGTTAGTACTTAAGTTCATCTTTTTCCTTTGCTCAGGGTCCAGTCTCATTTTACTTTACAGTGTGCTACCTTCTGTCCTGTTACTTTTGCTTTATGATAAAAGATCCTTTGTTTGATACTCAATCTAGTAATTTTGTCTGCCCGTCTGCAACACTACATAACAAAACATCATTAAAACAGATGACATGTCTAACAGCCGTATTTGATTTGACAGCTGCAGAAGGGATTCAGAGCAAAAATTCTATTCAGAGCAAAAATATGCAATTTGGAGCAGTTGCTGATATTAATAAAGCAGAAATAAAATGAAATCTTGATAGCTTGTAAATAATTAGAGGCTTTACAAATCTTCATATCAAATATAATACAGTGGGATTTATAGAATTAACTAAGCTTAACGAGCAAAACTTTGTCAACCAGCTTTGCTAAGGGCTTGTAAACATTTTGGCTAAACATCTAGATCAGCCTAAACCATAAGTGAAATTCATACTAGACTAAGTTGGTTATTTACGCAGGTTGGTATAAAGTGATGTTTCTATTCAGACCGAGGTTGGTAAACATTACCACCTGTGAGCACTTAGAAACAATTAAAGTCACTTCTTGTTTCCATCTGGCAGAGCCCTTTGCACATCAAGCAGTGGTGTTTGGTTGATCTGCCACCCTGTTTGCCTCCAAATACACCGACTCGCCTCCAGCAGGACATGCCCATCAACCTCGTAATGAAATAAAAATGATTTAGAGCAAGAAAGTGGAGGGAGAGAGGAAAAGAGGTAGTAGAGCTCCTGCTGTTTGTCCAATAACACACAGATGACAGAAATGAAGCCACCTTTATACGAGGAACCTTCAGGTTTAGAGTCTGTGGTGATGGCGCTTTAATGTCTTCACTTCGAGGCAGCTGGCCCATTTCTTTGAGCTACGTGAGGTGACTACAACCGCTTCCAGCAACCCCTAATTGCTCTTCACAATAAACCAATTGATTAACATGCCAACAGAGTTGAGGTTTGGCAGGAGGACTCCAGCTGAAATGCAATTCACTACTATCTTACAATCATTAATTGTAATTAGAGCTACATCCTCTTGTACGAGGAATCACTGACAGCCAGGAAGAGCATTGATTAAAGAGGATGTTTCCCTATCTTGTTGCTGCAGCGGGTCTCTGCGTATTCTGATTGAGGTAAAGTTCATGTAAGGGTCTGTTTTGCATTAAGTAACCCTTGCAGAACATCACGCTTAGGATGCTGTTGTGGGAGGACAGCGTTGCCGATCTGTGCCGAACACAAGCGGCTTCCTGCTACATACACATTAACATTTTGTTTGTAAAACAAACAGCAGTTGCATGCAGTGCCAACCTGCATTAAGCACTGAGTACAAAAAAGAATATTTAACTAATGCAAAACAAACTATTGCAAAACTACTTAAATATAAATTTTATATTTATGCTATTTACGGTAAATTCACCCTCAAGATACACAGTATTGACAATTAATGTAATTGTACAATTATTATTGTTTCTGAATGCCTAGTTGTGGCATTCTTTAGTCAAATATATTCATATAAATGACATTGTAACGTTGCAACAATGTCCTACAAATCATGCTAGTTTAATTATTTATTCTCATATAACTTACAGTACATATATATTTCTATTTATGTATTTATTATATGAAGAGAGTTTTTGTGTATAATTTACATGTATTATTTATTTATATTTAATTTGTATATTAATTAATTAATTAATTAATTTATATATAGAGCAGAGACATTTATTTATAATATTAAACTTTATTTATTTATTGTTTCTTTAAATGCCCTTTTGTTCTCATGTAGCATTGGCAAGTCAAGAAGCTAGGCCTTTTGGGGTGGGGGCGGGGTAAAATTGCTAATTATTATGTTTGTCACCAGTTTTAACTGTTTAATATTACAGCATCCATTGTCCTCCAGAATAAGGTCACATAAAGTGCACTGAGACACAAACGGCATCACAGGGGCTGTTCCATCTCTTGGTGAGAAACACTCCCTTCACACACACCCATCAGAGGGACTCCAGAAGCCTGTCACTCTCATGTTGAGACAGACACACACTCTAATCAAAGGAGCTCCAGGGACCCATCCCGCTCATACTGGTACTCAGCAGATGGACAAAAGGGCTGTAATATCTGCCAGGTTGGTTTCATTTTGTAGGGCAGCAGCCAAAAAAACACCTGATTTCATTTTAAAACTGCCAGCATGCTGGGAGAGATTGTACCAAAAGAAGAGTACTGACCAGAATATTAGCATATACAGTCTGGGCTGAGTTTATCGGGAGATTACACCTTTAACTTGATTCAAGCGCAGTGTGATTATAATACAAGGATTGTGCTTTATTGTACACTTTATGACTCGTTTTCTTATTTTTGTTTTATTAATTTATAAATGAAATAATTAAAAAGGGCAGAAATATAGAAATACATAAATAAATAAATTTAAATAATTGTATGCATTTAGCAGACGCTTTTATCCAAAGCGACTTACATTGCATTCAGCCTAACATTTTTTACTTTGCATAATATATAAATAAAGTATATAAAGTATATTATATATCAGGGATAGGCACCTCCGGTCCTGGAGGGCCACTATCCTGCAGAGTTTAGCTTCAGCCCTCATAAAAACTCACCTGCCTGTATCTATCTAGTAATCCCGAAAACACTGATTACCTCGTTCAGGTGTGTTTAATTAGGGTTGGAGCTAAACTCTGCAGGACAGTGGCCCTCCAGGACCGGAGTTGCCTATCCCTGTTATATATTATGTAAAGTATAATATTATAGACTATAATATAATATAGTATTGTTTTGTTTTATAGTTATTATATCCAAGTTGTCTGTCTGGAACGCAGCATTATGTTAACATCAATAAACAATAGTGTACTACAATTAAGAGCCATTTTATAACGTGACATTTCAGCACTTGATAAACGGACAGCGAAAAATCATAATTATGTTATTAATAACTCACCCTCATGTCGTTCCAAACCCGTGAGACCTCCGTTTATCTTTGGAACACAGTTTAAGATATTTTAGATTTAGTCCGAGAGCTCTCAGTCCCTCCATTGAAACTGTGTGTACGGTCTACTGTCCATGTCCAGAAAGGTAAGAAAAACATCATCAAAGTAGTCCATGTGACATCAGAGGTTCAGTAAGAATTTTTTGAAGCATCAAAAATACATTTTGGTCCAAAAATAGCAAAAACGACGACTTTATTCATCATTGTCTTCTCTTCCGTGTCTGTTGTGAGAGAGTTCAAAACAAAGCAGTTTGTGATATCCGGTTCGCGAACGAATCATTCGATGTAACCGGATCTTTTTGAACCAGCTCACCAAATCGAACTGAATCGTTTGAAACGGTTACCGTCTCCAATACGCATTAATCCACAAATGACTTAAGCTGTTAACTTTTTTAATGTGGCTGACACTCCCTCTGAGTTAAAACAAACCAATATCCCGGAGTAATTCATGTACTCAAACAGTACACTAACTGAACTGCTGTGAAAAGACAACTGAAGATGAACACCGAGCCGAGCCAGATAATGAATAAAATATTTCCAAAAATACAAATAAAGAATGTAATACAATGATTTTGGGTAAACTCTTTCTTTTACTAGCTTCACAAATTGTATCAATTTATTTTCAATTTAATAAAAAATTTCAATTTTAAGGTCATATTTGAAAACTTTATTATATACAAAGACTTAACAGGTGCTCTTAGAAACCCCAGCTGTGTTTACTACAATATCTTCTTTGTTTTCAACCTGGAAACTACTAATTAAAGTTGAGTCAGAAAGAAAAAGAAACAATTAAATGCAATTGTGCAATAAATCAGCATTACGCATGATTGTTTCTGTCTTGTGTCTGTCTTTTTGGTAAATTAGAGAGCATTGTTCTCTGTGACACCAGACCTGAGTGGAACCAGTCAAAGTTAGAATTTAAGGATAAATGTTCAGCAATGGCATATTTATAGCATGATTCATTGACTGCAGCATGCTGTATTGCCTTGTATTGGATGCCTGGTATCACATAAAACTTTAAACTTGAACTTTGGTAATTGATGTTATTTTAAGTATGATGCATTTTCGGGGGGTGGGGGGGGAAGTTATGTGTATAATCATAAGTTGAAATTTCATGAATTTGTTTATTTATTTTAATCAAATCTGGTATTTGAAAAACTACTAAAAAGTTAAAATTATATATATATATATATATATATATAAAACGTCTCAAGGTTATGAATGTAACCCTGGTTCCTTAAAGGAATGAGACGCTGCATCAAGCGCTTTGGGGAACGTCCCTGACGAGAACGACTCTGAATATCGTGTGCAATCTTTCCAATGGAAGGGCATGACGTCACGGGCGGGGTGACGTAGCGACCAGGAAGCTATAAAGGCACCTGCCACGCAGCTGGCTTCAGCTTCGTGTAGGGAAGCAAGCGCCGGCAGGGATGCCGGGAGTATGGCTCTGCGACGCAGCGTCTCGTTCCTTCAAGGAACTAGGGTTACATTCAAAACCTTGAGACGTTCCTTTTCAGGAACTCGAGCTGCGTCAAGCGCTTTGGGGAATGATGTGTCCACGTTGCCAGAATTCCAAATCCCTGCCTAGTGTGTATCCCAAGAGCACAGCTAAGACAAGAGAACAAAAGAGCCCGGAGTGGCTCGCATATCAAGGTCATAAAATCTGGCAAATGTAGAGGGCGTGGATCATCCCGCAGCGTTGCAGATGTCAAAGAGGGACACACCTGCTAGAGAGGCCTTAGAGACAGCCAAACCCCGAGTGGAGTGAGCCTTGGCTCCCAAAGGAAGGGGAAGACCAGAGGACTCATAGGATACGTTGATAGCCTCGACTATCCAACGACTAAGGGTCTGCTTAGAGGCAGGAAAACCCTTTTTAGGAAGACCATAGCAAACAAGCAATTGGTCAGATTTTCTCCACAGGGCAGCTCTGTGAACATATGCGCCCAGCGCTCAAACTGGACACATACAGTTTAGCTTCTCCTGGTCTGGCACCCGAAAGGGAGGAGGGCAGAAGGCCTGCAGTAATCTGGGTTGTGGAGTAACAGAAGGAACTTTAGGAACATAACCCGCTCGCGGGTATAAGAATGCTTTGGCCATACCAGGGGCAAACACCCACAACTACCAAAACTCCGGGCGAGGATTAATTATTTTGCCCTGCGCCTGAGAGAGTAGATCTGTCCTGATCGGAATCTCCCAAGGGGAGCCGTCGAGGAGAGAGATCAGATCTGCGAGCCATAACGGGCCCAACCAGAACGGGGCTAGTAATAGAAGAAGGACCTCGTCCCGGCGTACTCTCACCAGAACTCCCAGGAGCAGAGCGATAGGGGGAAAGGCGTACAGATGAAGCCTCAGCCAGGTCTGTAACATAGCGTCCAGTCCCAGAGGAGCTGGATGAACTATCCGGGCGAGGATTAATTATTTTGCCCTGCGCCTGAGAGAGTAGATCTGTCCTGATCGGAATCTCCCATGGGGAGCCGTCGAGGAGAGAGATCAGATCTGCGAGCCATAACGGGCCCAACCAGAATGGGGCTAGTAATAGAAGAAGGACCTCGTCCCGGCGTACTCTCACCAGAACTCCCAGGAGCAGAGCGATAGGGGGAAAGGCGTACAGATGAAGCCTCAGCCAGGTCTGTACCATAGCGTCCACTCCCAGAGGAGCTGGATGAACTAGAGAGAAACAGAGGGGACATTGCGATATCTCTTGAGTCGCAAAGAGGTCCAAAAACTCTCCATATCTACTTCACCACCTCGGGGCTTCGGCCCTTGTCTCGACAGTATGTCTGCTCCCACAGTCAATCTCCCAGGAATATACACTGCTCCGAATGAGAGGAGTTTGTCCTGGGACCACAGAAGGATCTGGTGTGCCAGCTTGTACAATGGGCGCGAATGCAGATCTCTCTGGTGACTGATATAAGAAATCACCAATGTGTTGTCGGTGCGCACCAACACATGGTGACCTCTCAGGTCTGGGACGAAATATTTCAATGCTCGATGCACAGCTAGCATCTCTTGACAACTGGTATGCCATGTCAGATGGCAACCGCTCCACAGACCGCGGGCAGGGTGGCAACTCATGACCGCACCCCAACCGGTGAGGGACGCATCTGTCGCTAGCGTTACACGGCGACCAAGAGCTCCCAGCACCGGGCCCTGATTCAAGAACCAAGGTTTCTTCCACATGTCTAAGGCACGAAGGCATCGCCGTGTGACCTTGATAGTCCCTCAGGGAAAATCCCTTGGTCTTGAGCCACCACTGTAGGGGTCTCATGTGCAGGAGGCCAAAAGGTATCACGTTGGACACAGCTGCCATAAGCCCTAACAGTCTCTGAAACTGTTTGACAGTGAGTGACTGGCCTTCTTTGACTCTCTCGACTGATGTGAGGATCGACTCAATCCGAGCAGGAGACAGACGTGCCTGCATCGTGGTCGAATCCCACACTACGCCTAGATAGGTGGTACTCTGAACTGGAGAAAGTACACTCTTCTTGGCATTTAGTCTCAAACCCAGCTCCCCCATATGTGCGAGAATGACATCTCGATGTCGAACCGCCATTTGCTCTGATTGAGCTAAAATCAAACAATCGTCGATATAGTTCAGAATGCGGATGCCCTGCATACGGAGGGATACCAGAGCCGCATCTACACATATCGTGAACGTGCGGGGTGAGAGTGCAAGGCCGAAGGGAAGTACTCGATATTGGTAGGCTTTGCCCCCGAAAGCAAACCTCAGAAACTTCCTGTGTTGTGGAAGGATGGATATGGAAGTTTGTGTCTTTAAGATCTATTGTGACAAACCAGTCTTCGGATCTGATTTGAGCTACAACTTGTTTGACAGTGAGCATTTTGAACTTCAGTGACATTACTGAGAGGTTTAGATGACGTAAGTCTAAGGTCGGACGCAACCCCCCATCCTTCTTTGGAACTATGAAATACCGGCTATAAACCCGGACTCCCTGTCTAGAGGAGGGACCACCTCGATGGCCTCCTTCCTTAATAGGGTATTCACTTCTTGTTCCATAACCAGAGCCTGCCGGGGGCCGACTATTGTCGGTGTAACCCCATTGAATGTTGGCGGTGGATGGCCGAACTGAATGCGATAGCCTCTTTCTTCTGTGTGCAGGACCCATTGAGATACATTTGGCAGTAGTTTCCACGCTGCTAACTAATGTACTAAGGGAATCAGTCTCTCGAGACTGACCTCTGGTCTAAGAGGCCCCCGAAGGGGCGGCAAGCGTCTCAGCTCTGCTACGCTCACGGGCGGAAATAACTGAGAGCAGTGCTCGCTGGAAGCCGCTGCACCCTGAAACTCTGGCAGGGTTGGCAGACCCACCTCCCGAGGGCACTGAGGTGAGACGGGCACCGTGTAATGAGGTGGACAACACTCTACCCCAGTAGGGGCCCCCCTGTGGAGTGACCGAAATGCGTCATGACTTCTTGGCCGTGGACCTCCCAGCCTGAAGTACGCTCCATCGGATTCGGATTAGGTTGAGAAGTCACTGGCCCAGAGTGTTGCTTCAGCCTCTGGTCCCAAAGCGGCAACGCTCTGTTTGTATGCGGAGGGGGCTGCTCCCGCCCAGCAGTCCCTCCAGTACATCTAACTTCATGAGTCAAATAACTGTCATTATATTCCTCAGAATTTAATGCAATCAAACAATCAGACAAGTAAATACGGTCTGGATTGTGATACAATACACATTGAAGTGATATATTGAACTTCTCGAAGTTAGATAACAGTCATTAGATTCCTCAGAATCCAATGCAGTCCAACAATCAGACAAGTAAACACGGTCTAGATTGTGATAAAGTACACATTGTAGTGATATATTGACTTCTCAAAGTCATCATATTACTCAGAATTTAATGTAATCAAACAATCAGACAAGTAAACACGGTCTAGATTGTGATAAAGTACACATTAAGTGATAGAACTAACTCCTCCTTATTAAATGGAGTTTTAATAACTAGACACGCGGTCGGGTATGGAAAAATTCACATCAAAACTGAAAATGATGTAATACACGCGTTGCCTCGACAGCGCGCGAATAGCTTAGTCACACAAACAATATTAATCCCCTCAGAGATTAAATAGCTGCTCATTAACGCTGCCCGTATAATGTTAGCCATAACACTGTTTGTTGTATACTGGTGCTTATGCAACTTTATGTTTGTGCAACTACAAGCTCGCCGACGCTCTCCGTGTCAATCTCGTCGGAGAAAGAAAGGCAGAGCGTCAAGCCCGATGCCTGGGGGGGAAGAACCGAAGCTTGGTCTTCCGAACCACGGAATTGGGTCAGGTCTGATGGGTACCGGCATCGCGAGGAACGCTGGCGAAGGCCCACTTCTCGAAGAGAGCCCTCCGGGATCGAAGCGCACGTGAACTACGCTGCACGCTTTGATCCCGGGCAGACCACGCACAGACCGTGTGTATCCCCGCCTCTAACGTTTAGCTTTGTTGAGTAGGGAGGAACACACAATCTGAACGCGGTCTGGATTCACCCTTCAGATGCCAGTCTTAGCTTTGCTCTCTGACATACTATAGCTACTTAAAAGAGCTAATAGAGACAAACGACAATAAATAAGACTGACAAGACAGAAAGAAATGCACACACAGAGCGCTTACTGAAGGACAAGAAGCTGAAGCCAGCTGCGTGGCAGGTGCCTTTATAGCTTCCTGGTCGCTACGTCACCCCACCCGTGACGTCACGCCCTTCCATTGGAAAGATTGCACACGATAGTCAGAGTCGGGGTCGTCAGGGACGTTCCCCAAAGCGCTTGACGCAGCTCGAGTTCCTGAAAAGGAACCACTTTTGCACCAATAACTAACTAAAACTGAAATTCAAAAATATAAAATAAAATAAAGAAGAATTGGTCAAAAAAGAGGAAATCTAAAAATAGTAATGTTCAAAAACTATATGCAAAATAAAAGTTACTTGTGCACCATAAAAACTAACTAAAATAAAAAATCTAATTTTAAACAACAAAGCTAAATAAACATCAAATAAAAGCTACAATATTTAATGGTTTATAATTGGACAAAAAGAGAGAACAAATCCATATCTAATGATGTCTATCAAATTAAGCTCTGAAACTTTAGAAAATTAAAGCTCATCTGTAAAGTCATTATCATAATTATTAAGATAATTTGCAAAATATCATGTTTTGACATAAACTTAGAGATCGGAAATATGCTTCTAGTGCACCAAATAAAATAAAATAAACATTTTTAAAAAGGCGTGGCTTTTCCAATGCAGACAAAGATTTTATAGAATCAGTGCTCCACATACATAAAGCATTTTTTCTCACACCATTAAATAAGAGGAACATTTAGCCAGAAGGAACTGCTGCTAATGTGAGAGAAAATTGATTTTTGAAGACCAGGAAGGATGATGATAGCAGTCTAAAATAAGTCATAAATGAATCATGAATTCCCATTCAGCTGTGCCGGCTGGTTGGAGATCTGAGCATCTCAACTACAGACAAAAGCCTCAGTGTGAAAGGTACTATGGATTTTGAATGCACGTTAAGGTGCTCTAAATGCCTGTCAACAGAAATGACTACTGGATTTTAAAGTAGACATTATTGCCTATTTATTTATGGTGAAAAATTTATTATTGGACACGAATGACCAGATTAAACACTCAGCCTGTCCCCTCTTTGCATAGACAGCAGTTTGTTGATGGATGCACTGACTTAAAGGATGTTTCTTCTCATTCTTCTTCTCTTAATTTTTTTCTACTGTTCAGTCTCATATTGCACAATCATGCGTTCCTTGAAAAGCAGCCATGACAATCCAAACTCTTACGGCTATAATTATCTATCTGGGAAGGGAACTTCAGAGAGACTTCCTTCTTTTAGGGGTGGAGGGAGAGCTGTCACACCCTGCCACCCCCTGCTGTGTATGTGGAATGAGCTCTGATTCAATCTGAAGTAAAAAAAAATTCACCTGTCACTACTGCAGGCTTCAAAAAATCATTGGTGTTAGATTAAAGAAATAACCAAGTGGTTTTCATGTTGTTCCAAACCCATATGTTATTTTCTCAAATCAAATTGAGTACATATTGACAGAACTTAGATTTTTGAGTAAACTACTCCTTTATAATGTAGTGGTGATGTACTCCTTTATAATGTAATGTTTACCTGGATTCATCAACATGGAAATAAACAAGTGGTATCAGGTAGCCACTCAGATGGTGCATTTTTGGTTCAGCTCACGTAATCATCAGAATCTCTTCTGCATGAGCAGCATTTAACCTCTTGCTTTTATAAAAATCTTACATTTTTTATATGCATTATATATAACATATAATATTGCTCAATTTTAATTAAAAAGAAAAAAATTATAAAATGTAGTACAATTCCGCCTATCAGCATAAGCGTTATGTGTGAATGATTTTTTGGTGTGCAATACTCAGGCACCCAGACTTGCATTTGTAACATTTTGTTTCTCTTCAGTGCACATTTAGCATACTCCAAATTTAGGGATAATGATATGGCAGATAATGAGCAGCAGTTTGATTCAAGCTGTGCTCTTTTGTCATCAAGGAACCGTTATTGTCTGTGCATCCTTCCGGCTCTGATTTACCAGATTGGATGATGCAATAACTCATAGTCCCCAATACTGACCTCTGACACTCACAGATTACCAGACAAGACAGGTTGTTATCATCAGCCACAGACATGATGATACCTGCAGAGATTAAGCTTTCATGCAATCATGTTTACTGGCTTTCACCCCGACCGCAGTCTGTCTGCTCCATTAGTGTCTGAAGTGCAGTTGGTGGCCAGTGATTGTCTCACTGCACTGTGACCAGAGAGCTTGTGGTACAGGGTCACGCCAGGCTGTGCTGACAGAATGTGTTAGCAGTGCTTACCCGCTGCTGGCCAGTGTTGCTCTCTCAAGAGCTCTAGGGTGCATTGCTGGAAGAAGACTGCCTGGTTTAGCATCTGCGGCCCACTCCCACTGCGTCCTCTAAAAGCATTTTGCCACTCTCCTTCAGCCACCAAGGCTCAGGCCATAATTTCCATAAGTCTGCTGAATCATAGCGCTCACACCCCATCTCTCACTCCACCACAACACGTCAGCCAAGATGCAACGGCCACACAGAGCTGGTTTCAAATTCACACACACGTCTTCTTCTTAGAGCACATAAAAACATATGAGACAAGAGATGAGAAACAATAAGAGCAGCATTCATATAAAAAAGGCTCTGAGTTTGACTTATAAGAACACTTAAGATTTTTTGAGGGTACAGAACGAGTCAAATTAAGTGGGATTTTGGACAACTGAACCTGCATGGCTGAAATTTGTCAACATACAATGCCGTTCTAATTGTTTTATTCCATTTTAAATAAATGTTGTTCAAGCATTCTATTCAAGAATCCTGAAAACAATTATCACAAAAATATTAAGCACCACTACCATTTTCACCAATGATAATAAGAAATGTTTCCTGATCATCAAATCAGCATTATAAAATGATTTCTGAAGGATTGCGTAGTAATCATGTAGAGTGCAGTAATGATACAGTTGGATCTCTCAAAAAAAAGCACATTCACACACAATCGCTTTCGCAATAATGCATTCCAACAAATGTAATCTTACAGTGCTACTTCATCTATAACTGATTTTGAATAAGCAAAAACTGTAAGAAATGCATTGAACTGTAGATAAAATAACTGACGAAAATGTACTGTTATTTTTATCACAAACAAAATTTGCACAGCAGATAGCAGCAATTATAGCCTACCTTTTAATGTTGACAATCATGTTATTAGTCTGGCATGTGGTATGAAAAAATAGTTTGCACACAATAGCCTAAGCCATTTTGAAACTCTCCTGTTATTTTATTTATTTTAGTTTTTGTTTTAATAAAGGCTACGTTGTGAACAACATTTCCAACATATTGTAATACTTTAGCCACGGATCGGTGTTTCTGGTATCAGTGAGCACGGAGTGGAGCGGGAGTGGAGTGATTATTAAATGCTCTGAGCGCGGAGGGGTTGTCTTTCAACTCTGCTCATATATTCTGGTTTCATCCTTTTGATGTCTCCACGTCTCAGTACTTTTAAGAAGAGAGCGCATCTGCACACCTCTCAGGGTTGACCGGGTACTCGGTACCACTGGTAGTTTAAAAAAACCTGGTACCGTAACATTTTAATTTTTGTAGTACCGACTTGGTACCAAAGTACCAGGTCTTTTGACAACACTACTCGCAACACAACCAGATAGAGAAATGTGCCGCAAATACTCGCAACATAACCAAATACAGAAACGTGCCGCAATTATGCCCAATACAACCATATAAAGAAATGTATTAAATTATATTATAGATTATATTTAGTGTTAAATATAATGTAGAAGATATAGAGGATTATATCAGGGTCAGTATTAAAAAATGTGAAAACACCTGCTCTAAAGGATGCATATCATTACTGCAGTCTTTTCCTGAAGTGAAAAGTTTGAGAAGCATAATCCATTTGCTCAGTGGTGACTACAGGAAACAACTGATACACTAAAGTGACCTAATTTGAGATTTTCTTTTCAACAGTATGCCTTTCAGATGCATTTTTCACACAAGACTTGCATTTAAAGTTACCTAAGGAACTTGTGGTCTCCAAAATAGACAATAAGCTCTCTGATTTCAGTTTATTTCCTCCTGCAGTTGCAGACACCGGCTCATCTATAACATTCCGTCCCTCTAATGTTCTCCATCAGTACAGCAGTTGAAAATGGATCTTACTGCCTCAGTGTAAATTATGCCATGCTTTTCAGTTGATGAGTTGCCAGTTGGATGTGCTCTGCAGGTGAAAGTCAAGAAGAGTTAAACACATACGTTTGGGAGTTGAAAACACATCCTCTTTACCAGATCCCCTCTCCACCCACTAGAGTATATGGGCAGTACAGAGTAGAAGTGTGGAGTTGAATGATTTAACCTGGAGCAAGGAGTGATTTGTTTGAAAGTCAGAGCACCTTTGTTTTCTCTTGCTCTAGGAGGACTCTGATACAGCTGTATAAAAGGCCATGTGTACTCTATTAAAATAACATAAAAATACAAATCAAAAACAAGCATTAAAATAATCTAAAACAAAATTCTAAATGTTAAGTGAGTCCATGTATCATCCGATCATTTAATAATTCCATTCAATCTGACAAACGAAAAATGGCAATTTTTCGTTTTTCCATTTGAACCACAAATTGAAAGTTGGAGTTCCATGGAGAAAGATTCAATAAATGAAAAGATGGCTAGTTTTTTTTTTTCTTTAACAACGGAAAACTACATTTTGGTTTGACAGCTTTGTTCATTTTAGGAACACAAATTAAGATTTTTTTTTATAAAATCGGAGAGCTCTCTGACCCTCCATAGACAGCAACACAACTGTAATGTTGCCAGGTCCAGAAACGTAGTAAGGACATCAGTAAAACAGTCCATGTGACATCAGTGGTGCAATTTCAATTTTGCAAACCTACGAGAATACTTTTTTGTGCGGAAAGTAAACAATAACAATAATTTATTCTACAATTCTTCTTCCCGAGTTACGTCTTCCTCAATTTTGATGAGTTCCCCAAGAATGTAATCAGCATTGTTTACGCTTGGGGGAAAGTGTGCGAATGGGTTGTGACACTCTCTAAAATGTCAGAAGACGGTAACTCTAAAGGGAGAAGAATTATTGAATAAAGTCATTATTTTTGTTTTCTTTGTGCAAAAGGTATTCTCATAGCATCACGAAATTGAAGTTGAGCCACTGATGTCACATGGACTGTTTTACCGATGTCCTTACTACATTTCTGGACGTGGGAACAGTTGCGTTGCTGTCTATATCTTATGTCTTATCTTAATTTGTCAAATTGGCAAATTAAGATAATTTTAAGATAATTTTCCTTAATTTCCAAAGATGAACAAAGGTCTTATGGGTTTGGAACGACATAAGGGTAATTAATGACAGAATTTCAATTTGGGGTGAACTAACCCTTTAATTAATGATTTGCTGAGCTTAAAAATATTTTCGGTTCTTTTAAAATTTTAATGTGCCAGACGAAGTCCTGCTCCAGTCCATCCTTGCTTTCTTTATAGTTCTGCAGTAAAGGCTTAGCAGAAGTACAATAATACCTAAACATTTCACTTTTAACCAGTGATGTAGCATTCATCCGTGGCGCATAGAAAAAAATATAGGGACTACAACAGAATCATAATTAATGTGATTACATATAAATGTAATAAACAACCCTCTCCATCAGCAAATGAATTAACGTAGTACAGAAAATGGAGCTGTTTGACCAATCAAATGAAGGGGGAATGTCAGCACCACCAACGTACACAAATGTAATACTGAAGCCATAAACCGACTTACAATATACAAAATAACAGAGAAAATATATATTTTTCCATTTGTTAAACAAAATGGAAAAAAAAGCCATCTTTCCATTTCATAAGTGTATTTCTCTACAGAATGACAACTTTCCATTTTTGGTTCATACAGAAAAAAAAATATTGACCTTTTTACCTTTTTTGGTTTGCCAGATTGAATGGAATAATTGAAAGATCAGATGATTCACGGACCAAAGTGGCATCATATTTCGTAATTCCCTCAACAACTGTTATTTCTTTAAAAAACAGAATTCCAAAAGTCTTGGAAAACCTGGATATTTGAAGGAACAAATCTATTTAAAAAAATAAAATAAAAAATCATGGAATTTTTAATGAATATTATTTTTTTAGTTATGTTGAGCTCTAAAATATTCAAAATTTAAGTTTGTGAGTAAAAAAAATAAAAATAATAATAATAATTTAAAAAATATAAATTTTATATATTGGGGGCCGCAGAACCAAACAGGTTGAAAGCCACTGATAAACACTAAAGCATCATTGCAACTGTACAAAAGCAGAGTAAACATCATAGTAGTTAATGATATGTTTAAAACAGCATAGGGCTTCACAGACTTCTGCCACTTAAAAAGCTCAAGCTCTTCAAAGTCAGGTGGATTCTGATTGGATCTCATTGATTTTATTGTTCATCAGTTGGAGAAAATCATTCTGAAAATGTTTCCAACCAGTAGAATGTTTAGGCACTAAGCAACCTACACAATTGCGCGGGCCCAGCTGTCCATGGGGCCCCCCACACAACACAATTTATACCGAGGGGGGACCACTTGCTGAGGGTCCCCAAAACACTAAACACACCCCTGATTCCAACAATATTGTTTTCTGTGTTTTTATAGTTGTGGTGTGGACTTCCCTTTTCTCCTATGATGACAATGATTGTTTACACTTATCGTTATAGTTCTCGTCCTTGACCGCCCATTATACTTGAAAGCAGCAAAAGATTTTTCTCACCTTTGAATGCGGCGACATGCAAAGTAGAAATCCTGAAGCGGAGCTGGACTGGAGTGATTACAGAACACTTAAACTGAGGATGGAAAATATCTGCCGCTCCAGTCCGCTCATCGTCATAGCGCTCTCTGCTTTTTTCCTCCTGCTTAGTGTGTTTTCTTATCTCCTTTACAGCTCAGGAGCACACGGGTCTGTCCTGCTGTGATTATACACCCTTTATCTTACAGGCAGGCCGACTCTGGCCTCTCTGCATCACTTGACTGGGCTTTCACCTGAGCTCTGTTTGCTCATCATCACACTTAAGGAGATTTTTAGTATGTGGCCAGCAGCTGGATAAGTCAGTGATTTAGTGCAGGCGAGAGCAGGACCGTTAACAGTCTGGTGTTTTACTACAGATGGTGAGGACAGGGCATGTGAGAGCTCAGGATTCAGTGTTTGGTGACCCATTTTCTAGGTGTGATGATAATGTGAGTGAAGATACCTTTGTCTCACCCCGTGACAAAAATGGAAAAAGGGGGAAGGGAAAGCGAGGATCAAAGGAGACTGTAAAAGAATGAAGTTGCGGAAGGAGGAGGAGGACGGCAGAGTGCTTGAACAGTTGTGCTGATTGATAAGATGAGAGTGGTGTAATCGGAGCCCTTCGCACTGATGTTTAGACCCTCTCCTCCTGGTATCGATCCCTTGGGCAGCCTGGAACACGGTAGGAGGTTCCAGCTCATTGGGCTTCCTCTGCTTGTGTAATCAGTCTCCCTGAACAGGAAACCCGCAAGACTGGGGGCATGGACAGGTAGAAAGTGGTGCCTCTGGTGGGAAAGAGCTGATCTGTTGAGACAAGACAAGCTCAGGCTAACAGCCTTTTCATCCCGTAACAAACAAATGACACAGTGTCTTGTAGGGATTGGGATAAGAATGTTACAATAAGCCATTATATGCAGATAAGGACTCTATTTGGTACACAAGTATATAAATGCAGATGATTCTAGCTACACAAGCTTGAATTTCACATGTTGCTGTGTTCCCAAAAAATATGGTAGATCTTTATTAAAATCAACCTTGTAATTTTTTTCTTGTTATATGAAGATCACAATAAGACATTTTACCCTTTTCCCAGAGCCAGACAATTATAAAATGGTGCTTTCAAAAATGACAGTACTTTATTACTATATATAACTAAATTGTATTACTTTATTACAATATATAGTATATATACCTGACTCACTGTGTGGGAGCTCATTCACAGGGAAGAATTCTCATGATGGACGGGCACAAATGAGTTTCATCTCATCTTGCTCTTATATAACGCAGGAATGAGCTGCCTAATGTGTCGCTGGTTGCCAGGTGAGAGAGAGTGGCTTTGGGGATTAAAGCATCCCGTCTCCAGGGGACGACGGGACGATGGGTGATGCAGAAATAGCTCCTGCTGGATGGACGAGGAGTCGTGTAAGGAGCTTAGGTGGGGTGACGAGTATTCAGCTGACAGTCACTGAGGATTAGTTCCCAGCACTGCACAGGCATAAAGAGAGTCCGGCTGTAAAAACAGATTCCTCTTCCCGTCCTTCAGCAGGGGCTAGCATGGGTCTTTAATCTGACTTCCTTCCTCTATTACGTTTCAGCTCTCTCAAGCTTCCCCACTGCATCTTCGACGTCTCGCAAAACTCCCAGCTTTGCATTAAAAGACAAGTTGTTTTTAGCAGTGCAACATCGGTGCAATTTTTCATCTTAAAAAATGTGATTTATGAGCATGAGAGTGCAAATCATCATTTTTAAGCTTGCATACATTACTAGAACTCATGAAGCATAGGTACATTTTAAAAAATAGCATCAAAATAAAGAGAGGTTATTCTGAGACTTCATATTAGTGCGTCATTTTTTAGTGGCTAGTCCCTGAAATCCCTCCTCTACCTCAGACTATACAATCTTGAGGGTTGCTAGATTGAGGACAAGCAACAGAAACAAATACAATTGACAGTAGAAGGTGACAAGTTCACAAGTTAATATATCTGAATTTTAGATAGATTTTTTTTAGATTTGAAACTTTATTTTAGATTTGAAACTTTTTAGGTTGAGTAGAATCTGCAAATCTCTGACCAAGTCTGTTTACTGCCTTCTGTGGCTGCAATATGTGTGTTTTCCGCCAGCTGGCAACCTTGGGTATCAAAATACTATTGGGTAAATTGGCAGTGGGCAGAAACAAACAGACCAAAACAAAACATTCCAACATGGAGTGCACATTTTAAAGCTGAATAAATGGCTGTAGCGTTATTTTTTTGTAGAAAGAAGTATGAGAACTTAGCACATTTCCTAAATATCTGCAAACATGTTATGGTATTTTTATGCTTTAGTACAGTCAAAAATGACACACACAACCTTTAAAAACAAGTTGCTTTTAGTAGTGCAAATATCTGTTACATTTTTCATCTTAGCAATGTAAATAATGAGCATGATACTGCAAGTAGTAATGTTAAAGCTTGTATACATCACTAGCATTCATAAAGTTAAAGCATACATTAATCTTTCAAATTTTTTTTTTTAGATAAAGAGCATAATTTTAGTGACCCATCTCTGAAATGTATTTTTTTTTTAAATGAACTGCATTAAAATCCACTCAAAAGTGTAAGATATGAAAGTTTGAGGTGTTTTTTTGATAAACGAAAATTAATGCTACAGTATTATTCAGCAAGGATGCATTCAATTGATCAAGAGAGACATTAAAGACTTTTACACTTACAAAAAAAATCTATTTCAAATAAATGCTGTTTTCAATCTAAGCGCTTAAAAACTTGACTTTTAGTAGCACAATATATGAGCAATTTTTCCTCTTGAAATGTGATTAATGAGCATGAGAGTGCAAATAGTCACTTTTAAGCTTGCATACATCACTAGCATTCATAAAGCTAAAGCATAGTTAAATCTTTAAAAATAGCTTCACTGAGCTCTTTAACTTGTGTGGAACTGTTCCTCTTAAACCACTTTTAGTGAAACCCTAGTTACTTATTTGTACTTATTTTTCCTAAAATAGTACCACCCAATATTTCTGTAAACGCTGGTATAGTTCAGTTTTGTAATGGAGGGATGAGTGCTTCCTAATCTTATAATGATTTTGAGACACATTAGCAAACAATATAACCCAAATTTCCTTCAGTTTCATCATTTATTTATGATGCATGAAAACACTGGATATTAGAAGTGTTCTTTTCAGTGTAATTACCAAAAAGATTCCTATGGATCCTGAGCAATGATGCTTGGATTTCACACCTTGTTAGGTCTAGTGTCTAAATACACTTTAAACGAGAGAGTGCATCTTAGTGCTCACTAGGGAGGGATCTAACAGAAGTACCATCATGTATTGCATTCCCTGATATTGTCTTTCAGTAATCACCTAGATTGTTCACTTTATAGGAGGAACATAACCTGGAATGGCTGTTTTGAGATTCTAAATGGTGCAGTAATTTTCAAGACTCCATGGCAAAATTAGTAGTACCCTTACAGGTACTGATTTATGAAGATAAACTAAGCCTATTATTTAGGCTACATGTGACACATTATGTATCTCTTTATTTGTCAATGCCACTCTGGTCAAGGCTGAACTGACTATTTTTTGAGGCAAAGAAAATGCACAATGCATACAGTATGTCAAACACAGTGCTGTCAACCCAAGGGAAACATCTAACAGAGGTACTGTCATATTGTCTTCCAAGATATTGCCTTCGGTAGTTCTGCACTCATCATCATCGTCTAGATCTTTCACTTCAGGGGAGAACAGAGGAAAATAAACTAAAGTGTTCTAGCTCACATGGGCCTTTCTCAGGGTTTGTTTTCCTCTCAGCCCAGCTTGCAACACTTCAAAATATAGCAGAGAAGCATGAAGGATAAAGTATAATTTGAGATGCTCAATGGTGCAGTAAGATTCCTCTCCAATTACTTTAAAACTTTTCTCCCTGTGCCACGTGTCAGTAAACTCAGTTTCAACCAAGGTGACCAACCATGGTCACTTTTTGTGCAATAAAAATGGCATCGAAATGCATATATATATATATCTGTCAAATTCATTTTTTTAATTATAATGAATGGATTTCAATGATATATTGAACACTGAACTAAAAATGGCCCCTGTCCATCAGCTTAAATTGCCTGTCTACAGAGTCTCAAAATGTTGCCAATATGCCTGGGGCCTTCTGCAGTCCAGTGAGCTGTCCAACATCAGCCAAAGACAGAGAAAAGAAACCAAAAGCACACCAATACTTCACCAGGATCTCACGAGATGAGTCAACAGCTGACAGGGTTTTTTTTTAAAGCTCATGTAAATAGGGACCCAAGAGTCTGGACTCACAGTGATGCTGAAAGGGAAGGCTGATGTCAGTTCTTCTTTCTTCTGCTGTCACTCCAGCAGACTGGAGCAGATACAAGAGGATCATGTTTTTCTCATGACCCCTCTGGCGCCCCCACATATAAACACTTCTGACTCATTTTGGCAATGGCGGATTGTGATGGCAGTTCCCCTTCACCTGGGATGTCAGGCTTGGCATAGTTTCCAAGGTGACAGCTGCCTCAGTGACTAGCTAAAACACAGCAGAATCCACACGACACAAACATTTGCTAATGCATTTCTAATTAAAACACACTAGAGGTCTACACGGGCCCAAAATTCGTGCTACACTGAACTAGAAATAATTTCGAAATATTTTCTTCAAATGTGAGCGTGCAAGTCTGTAAGCAATTTGTTTGCATTTATTGTTGCACACAATAAGAACATGATCACGGAATTACACATACATAAATCAGTAATTACTGCCAAGTAATTTATTTACTTTTTTGTACACAAAACCATGCATGACAACAAGAAGTATTTAATGATGGCTATCTTAACTTATCCATTAAGTTATCTCTGTGCATTTGCATTAACTACGCCCGCCCTGCTTCTGATGAAGTTGCTCGTTTTTTTATTTTTTATTTTTTTTTTCACCTTATTTCAAATTACAGACTTAATACTTTTCTCATCCTAATTTTACAAGTTGAAAGTTACAAAACAACACACACACAGCGCTGACTGACTCTGATAATGGCCAGGTGTTCTCCAAGTCCGACCGGGTCCCGACAGACCCGGGACCCTAAGTAAAAGATTGGGACCTGACCCGGACCCAGCTGACCATTTAAAATATAGCCCCGAACCCGTATGGATCCTCTGCAGTAAATGAATGCCGTCAGAATGAGAGTCTAAACAACTGATAAAAAAAATCATAATATTCCACAAATAATCCACATTAGTCCAATCAATAAATTAATGTCTTGTGAGCAAACTGCTGTGTGTTTGAGAAACAAATCCAGAATTTTTTATTCTAGATAAAATACAAGTCTTCTATCCATAATATTACTATCTCCAGTGAAAAAGACGATTTGTTTTAATCAGGAGGTAAGTATGTACAGACTGTTTACAAGTGAAAACAGTCCATAAGAGTTCTAAAATAAATGTTAGAGGATTTAGATGTGAAGGGACGAGAGGGGATGGACTTTTTCACTGGAGGAAGCGTTATTATGGGTTGTGGATATTTTAGCCAGAAGTGACAAAAAAAATTACAATGTCTTAATGACAGATTTGTTTCTTGCAAGCATGCTTTTTGACTCTCTAAGATGTGTATTGATTTACTGGACTAATGTGGATTATTTGTGGATTATTGCAATGTTTTTATCAGCTGTTTGGACTCTTATTCTGACGGCACCCATTCACTGCAGAGGATCCATTGGTGAGTAAGTGATTTAATGCTAAAAAAAAATTTCTAAATCTGTTCAGATGAAGAAACAAACTCATCATACATCTTAGATGTCCTGAGGGTGACTAAATGTTCAGCAAATTTTCCTTTTTGTCTGAGCTATTATTTTAAAGCAGAAAACAGCTATTTCAAATGTTAATTAGATTTCACAGTAATACTCCTTAACTATATTTTTGATCAAATGAAAGCATCCTTGGTGAGCATAATAGACTTCTGTCAATAACATTGAAAAAAATCTCACAGACCCCAAACTTTTGATCACTAGTGTATATGGGTGATAAGCTGGTATTTTCATCGGGGAAATGTGGTGGAATTTAGCCATTGTTAGCTTCACATTAATGATCATCTTGTTTATCTTGTAACTTTTTTCTCTCCTCTTTGCTCTAAACACTTATATGGTGGTCTCCTGATGGCTTACTAAGCTCAGATGTTTGACAATTATTTCTTATGTCTGGGAGGATGGGCAAATAAACATCTGGAGGAGAGAGGTGCAGAAAGTTAAAGATTCTTTCTATTGCTGGCTCTATTAAAATCTGTATTTCTGTCAGAATGATTGACGATAGGTCTTTGTTTATGAGCCATCAAAGAAACGCCTCAAGGTTACGTATGTAACCCTAGTTCCTTGAAGGAATGAGAAGCTGCGTCTAGCGCTTTGGGGAACGTCCCTGATGAGACCGACTCTTAATATCGTGTGCAATCCGTCCATCGGAAAGGCGTGACGTCACGGGCGGGGTGACGTAGCGACCAGGAAGCTATAAAAGCACGTGCCGTGCAGCTGGCCTCAGCTTCGAGTAGGGAAGCAAGCGCCGGCAGCGGTGCCGGGAGTATGGCTTTGCAACGCAGCGTCTCGTTCCTTCAAGGAACTAGGCTTACATACGTAACCTTGAGGCGTTCCTTTTCAGGAACTCGAGCTGCGTCTAGCGCTTTGGGGAACGATGTGCCAACGCTGCCAGACTTAAAAAATACCTGCCTAGTGTGTATCCGAAGAGCACAGCTAAGACGAGAGAACAGAAGAGCCCGGCGTGGCTCGCATGTCAAGATTGTAAAATCGGACAAATGTGGAGGGCGTGGACCACCCCGCAGCGTTGCAGATGTCCAAGAGGGACACACCTGCTGAGAAGGCCTTAAAGGCCGCCATACCCCAAGTAGAGTGAGCCTTGGCCCCCAAAGGAGGGGGAAGACCAGAGGACTCATAGGAGATGTTGATAGCCTCGACTATCCAACGACTAAGGGTCTGCTTGGTGGCAGGAGAACCCTTGTTAGAAGGACCATAGCAAACAAGCAGTTGGTTGGATTTTCTCCACAGGGCAGCTCTGTGGACGTATGCGTCCAGTGCTCGCACTGGACACATACAGTTTAGCTTCTCTTGGTCTGGCTCCCGAAAGGGAGGAGGACAGAAGGCCTGCAATACGATAGGTTGTGGTGTGACAGAGGGAACCTTCGGAACATAACCCGCTCAAGGGTGTAAGAATGCTTTGGCCATACCAGGGGCAAAGTCTAGGTAGGTAGGGGCCACCGAGAGGGCCTGGAGATCTCCAACTCTCTTTAGAGAGGTGATCGCCAATAACAGGGCAGTTTTAATGGTTAGATGTCTGTCTGAGATGTCTTGAATTGGCTCGAATGGAGCTTTACAAAGAGCCTCTAGCACCACAACCAAATCCCAGGGGGGAACACGGGATCGTACTGGAGGTCTCAGCCTCAGTGCACCTCAGAGGAAACGTGTAACTAGGGGGTGTCTACCCACTGACTGATCATTGAAAGGGACATGGAAAGCAGCTATGGCCGCCACGTAAACCTTTAAGGTGGAGTGGGATAACCCCGCAGAGAGCCTGGCTTGTAAAAACTCCAGAACTGTACCAACTGGGCAGTTTGCTGGGTCAAGCTGGCGGTCTCTGCACTATGAAGTGAAGAGTTTCCACTTCAGGGCGTACAGTTTCCTCGTAGCGGGAGCTCTGGATTGGAGTAGGGTCTCAACAACCTCGGTTGAGAGACCAGCTGCTAAAAGTTGTGCCCCCTCAGGGGCCACACCCACAGCTTCCACAACTCCGGGCGAGGGTGAATTATCGTGCCCTGCGCCTGTGAGAGTAGGTCTGTCCTGATCGGCATCTCCCACGGAGAGCCGTCGAGGAGCGAGACTAGATCTGAGAACCATGGTCGGCCCGGCCAGAACGGGGCTACTAATAACAGACGGACCCCGTCCTGGCGTACTCTCGCCAGAACTCCCGGGAGCAGAGCGATAGGGGGAAAAGCGTACAGACGAAGCCTCGGCCAGGTCTGTACCATAGTGTCCAGTCCCAGAGGAGCTGGATGAACTAGAGAGAACCAGAGGGGACATTGCGATGTCTCCTGAGTCGCAAAGAGGTCCACCTGGGCTGTGCCAAATACTCTCCATATCTGCTTCACCACCTCGGGGTGAAGCATCCATTCCCCGGGCCTCGGCCCCTGCCTCGACAGTATGTCTGCTCCCACATTCAACCTCCCAGGAATATACACTGCTCTGATCGAGAGGAGTTTGCCCTGAGACCACAGAAGGATCTGGTGTGCCAGCTTATACAAGGGGCGTGAACGCAGACCCCCCTGGTGATTGATATAAGAGACCACTGATGTGTTGTCGGTGCGCACCAACACATGGTGACCTCTCAGGTCTGGGAGGAAATATTTCAATGCTCGATAGACTGCTAGCATCTCTAGGCAACTGATGTGCCATGTCAGATGGCGATCGCTCCACAGACCGTGGGCAGGGTGGCCACTCATGACCGCACCCCAACCGGTGAGGGACGCGTCTGTCGCTAGCGTTACATGGCGACAAGGAGCTCCCAGCACCGTGCCCTGATTCAAGAACCAAGGTTTCTTCCACATGTCTAAGGCACGAAGGCACCGCCGCGTGACCTTGATAACTCGAAGTGGATTTCCCCTCGGGGAAAAGCCCTTGGACTTGAGCCACCACTGTAGGGGTCTCATGTACAGCAGGCCAAAAGGTATCACGTTGGACACAGCTGCCATCAGCCCTAACAATCTCTGGAATTGTTTGACAGTGAGTGACTGGCCTTCTTTGACACTCTCGACTGACGTGAGGATCGACTCGATCCGAGCAGGAGACAAGCGTGCCTGCATCGTGGTCGAATTCCACACTACGCCTAGATAGGTGGTTCTCTGAACTGGAGAAAGTACACTCTTCTTGGCGTTTTAGTCTCAAACCCAGCTCCCCCATGTGTGCGAGAACGACATCTCGATATCGAACCGCCACCTGCTCTGATTGAGCTAGGATCAACCAATAGTCGATATAGTTCAGAATGCGGATGCCCTGCATACGGAGGGATACCAGAGCCGCATCTACACATTTCGTGAACGTGCGGGGTGAGAGTGCGAGGCCAAAGGGTAGTACTCAATATTGGTAGGCTTTGCCCCCAAAAGCGAACCTCAGAAACTTCCTGTGTTGTGGAAGGATGGATATGGAAGTATGCGTCTTTGAGATCTATTGTGACAAACCAGTCCTCGGATCTGATTTGAGCTACAATCTGTTTGACAGTGAGCATTTTGAACTTCAGTGACATTACTGAGAGGTTTAGATGACATAAGTCTAAGATCGAACGCAACTCCCCATCCTTCTTTGGAACTATGAAATACCGGCTATAAAACCCGGACTCCCTGACTAGAGGAGGGACCACCTCGATGGCCTCCTTCCTAAAAAGGGTATTCACTTTTTGTTCCATAACCAGAGCCTGCAGGAGGCCGACTATTGTCTTTCCACTGTGCGCAGGACCCATTGAGATACATTGGCAGTAGTTTCCACGCTGCTAGCTAATGTACTAAGGGAATCAGTCTCTCGAGACTGATCTCTGGAGTAAGAGGCCCCCGAAGGGGAGGCGAGCATCCCAGCTCCACTACGCTCACGGGCGGAAATAACTGAGTAGTGCTCGCTGGAGGCTGCTGCACCCTGAAACTCCGGCAGGGTTGGCAGACCCACCTCCTGAGGACACTGAGGTGAGACGGGCACCGTGTAATGAGGTGGACACTGCTCTACCCCAGTCAGAGGTGGGTAGAGTACCCAAAAACTGTACTCAAGTAAAAGTAAAAGTACTTCTAGAAATATTTACTCAAGTAAAAGTAAAAGTATTGAATAGTTACTTGAGTAAGAGTAAAAGAGTATCGGATAAAAAATCTACTCAAGTAGTTAGTTACTAGTTACTTTGGGTCATATATACTGAGCCTATTTTTATTTAGATATATAGATAAAATGTATGTAATGTATGTGTGCGTGTATAAATGTATATATTTCATCAGCCTTTACTCTAATTTATGTAATTTATTATAAAACCCTGTCTGTTTACTTAAGTAACAGATATAGGTGTCATGCCATAACATATTTTTAATATGACTGACTTTATATTAAATGTGAATTTAACATTGAAAGTTAATGTGATATAAATATTGCTACTAATCTTTCATTGTTCAGAAAGAGAGCAAATAACATTTACATTATTAAAGATAATTTTCACTGACAGTCTAGATTTCAATCCCTCTCAGAAACTCCCATTAAAATCACTGAAACTGTTAACACTGTGAAATCAATATCTTAATTAAAGATTCGTACACACATCTGCACTTTGTTGTTCCTGGGAGAGAATTCGCCAGAAAGAGGTATTCAGTCAGTGAGCGAGTGAAGGAAGCACCGGCATTTTAGCGATGACTCATCTGAACGCCTCTGATTGGCCAATGCTTTAATAAGCTCAAAAGAATCATGTGTGATTTGTTATAATGCGCAGCGCTGTATAAACGCATCTATCTCTGGCTAAGCGCCAGCAAGCAATCACAGATCTGAATTTTGCAGCTGATAATATGACTCGCTGAACGTACTTGCACCAGTGTGATTGTATTAAAATTAATAAAATCTTAATCGGCTATTTTTTGTCTTTTGGAAGCTGCATTCAACTTGACTCCCCTCTGTTATAAGCCACACACGTACAACAAACTAATGTCACAGTGGTATCGTGTACTGTAATCGAATGTAGCCCAAGTTATTACCTGTTAAACAGTAGACAGCACACGCGGTGTTCATCTAATAAGGATCTCCATCGCTAGCAAATAATAACCTTTGCAGATTTCAATTCAGTGCAGTTCCAGCCATGTTTTCAACGCTCTTTCTGTTCTTAAACGTTACAACTCCGAGTGAACCACTTCAGACGCTCAGCGCGTGCGGCAGGGAACTGAACGACTCATTCAAACTGATTCATGAACCAATTCACTCGTTTGCCAATTGGTTTGATCAAGCCTTTGAACAGAATTGACTCAAAAGAATGAATCATTCGCGAATGGGCATCGCTCATTGCCCAGAGAAAAGTAGACGGCGCGTTTGGAATAAACTGAAGCAGTTATAACATTTATTGCATTAAGATAAAGTAACGAGAGGAGCGTCGCCCACAATAACGAAGTAAAAGTACAGATTTTCCCCCCAAAATTTACTCAAGTAAGAGTATAAAGTACCCATCTTTAAATATACTCCGAAAAGTATTCGTTACCCCAAAAAATTACTCAAGTAAATGTAACGAAGTAAATGTAACTCGTTACTACCCACCTCTGACCCCAGTAGGGGCTGCCCTCTGTAGTCGTGACTGTTTGTACGCGGAGGGGGCTGCTCCTGCCCAGCAGTCCCTCCAGTACATCTAACTTCATGAGTCAAATAACTGTCATTATATTCCTCAGAATTTAATGAAATCAAACAATCAGACAAGTAAATACGGTCTGGATTTTGATCGGTCTAGATTGTGATAAAGTACACATATAGTGATATATTGACTTCTCAGAGTCATATTCCTCAGAATTTAAAAATAATCAAACAATCAGACAAGTAAACACGGTCTAGATTGTGATAAAGTACACATTGAAGTGATAGAACCAACTCCTGCTTATTAAATGGAGTTAAAATAACCAGACACGCGGTCGGGTATGGAAAACTTCACATCAAAACTGAAAATGATGTAATACACGCGTTGCCTCGACAGCACGCGAATAGCTTAGTCACACAAACAATATTAATCCCCTCGGAGATTAAATAGCTGCTCACTAACGCTGCCCGTATAATGACACTGTTTGTTTTATACTGTGCTTATGCAACTTTGTTTGTGCAACTACAAGCTCGCCGACGCCCTCCGTGTCAATCTCCTCGGAGAAAGAAAGGCAGAGCGTCAAGCCCGACGCTCAGGGGGAAGAGCCGAAGCTCGGGCTTCCAAACCCCCGGAATCAGGCAGATCTGGTGGGTATGGTAGGAGATAAGTACGTGCCCGTCTCCATACCTTCCAGCAGATCGATCTGCGAACCCAACGAATGCCGGCGCGGCTTCGCCTCGGCGAAAGCGGAACCGGCATCGCGGTAAACAGTTTGTTAAAAGAGACACTTGTGTACTTTTTCTACTAATTTTGGCAGCATCAATTTATAATGATGCCAAATTAGAATCAACTGATAGAGGATAATGGATAAACTGTAGACAATGTGAAGTTTTTTGTTTTTAATTTTACAATATCACAATATAAATATAAGTATACAAAAACTATGGGGGTGAATAAAAAAAACACAAGTATGCTTTTTTTCTTTTACATTTTACCTTCATGCAGCTCATAGTTTAATAAAAACCCTGCATTATACCGGTACTAATTTGTAAGTTTTAGAGGAACCGATAGAGTGCAGAGGTGTACGTATGAGTGTAATGTCACAGTGGCAAACTAAAGGTATTATTTCACACATTATTACTCACAGGAAAAAATGCTATAAGCATTTATTTTGTGGGTGTCTTTGCACAATTACCTGATTTGCATAATCTCTTTAGTGAATCAGATGCTAAAACAACGCATGCCAATAAACCTTATCAGCATGCGCAATTCATTCCCCCCTGTATTTTCAGCCAGTCTTCTGCGGTACGACTTAGATAAGCATTATAAGACCAGTGGGTTTGCCAAACTCCAGGTTTGGGAAGGTCATTCTACAGGCAAACTAGCAGATGAGCAGATTTATTGCAATGGTGCTGAGAATGACCCCCCTAGAGACTGAAGCTTCCCCAGGAGTTCAGTTGTGTCACTGTTACAGGCTTGAGGACAGAACTGAGGCTTTGGATTTTAATACGTAGAGCCCTGGTGGGTAGAATTAGTCTTGTGAATTTCTCCTGAGGTGTGTCTGTGCGTGCAAATTGATGCTTGAGGAAAGAAAGGGAAATATTCATTGGAACAGTTTATCTTCTGTAATGGATTAGATAGATGAGAGTAAATATTTACACCGTGTCATTACATGCACGCCAAGAAATATTCATCCTGAAACAATCTCATACCCTCCTCAAGCTTGGCAGGTTTACTGTGTTTCAAATGAAGGCATTTAATGGAGGATTGTTTTTAACTATAAGGATGGAACCATTATTGATGTAATGCTACTGAAATGTACTTAAGTTAGCAAACTGGCCATGGTATAAATATATGATTTTTTTCTTTCAGCTTGAAACAACATCAGCAATGAAGAACTGGAAGTATTGCATCTGAAAGAGAAGAATCAGAGCATTTCAGGAACTTACAGAACTGCACAAACTAATTGTAAACTACTAAGAAAAGACCTCTTGTTTTGCCACAGGAATCGTTCACCTACACTGTCTGAGGTTACGCAAATCTCAAGTGTTTTATGTTTTTATTCACAATCAAAATCTAAAAGATCAATCTACTTTGGGAATATCATCCATCCTTCCAAGAGTGTAAAGCAAAAGGGTGTCTGATCAATCCAATGATATTCATCATGTAACATGAGCACACCAGCCTGAGCAGACATGCAACGGTCCTGCAACTTTAATTTTTGCCTTTCAAACTCTATGCAGTGGCCTGCCATTTTCTCTGCTCTTCAAAAGAGACATTCCTGCTTTAGCTGTTGGTTTTGGCATGCCGGTGACAAAAGAGATCATCAACCTTTTTCCAATGACTTTGTTGAGTACGTCTCTCACTTGTGTGTGAATGTTGCCAATGAGGAATCAATTCATCTGCCTTTGTGTGAAATCTCTCTCAGCTGTGGTTAAAAACAATATTTCAGCACTAATTTCAGCACTGTTAACACAGACTAAATGCACGTCCTGTTTATTCACACCCCATTCAGTATTGCATAGGGCAGAACATTCCTATAGAGCTGTGATGCTGCTTAAACACTGATGTCAAATGGAATATGCCATCAAAAGGAGTCCAGGCACAATGAGTTGGCATTTTACATCCCTGACTCAATCATGGATGATTCACATGGATATAAATGTGTGAACCAGGCTCTGAGCTTTGTCTAAATCTATGCCAAAATGACAGCCTGTAAAACCAGAGCTTAGTGCCTGCTGTTTCAAGTATGAATGCTCTTTTTTTATGTGGCATAAAAATACAGTTGTGGAGTTTTTCTTGTTATCTTAGAATATATGGTAGCTACTAAACTAAAACAGGCCTAAGGCCTCATTTATAAAGACATTTCCTAAATGTTCCTACAATTCATATAAAATTTCCATCCTACTTTATTTTATTTCTTTCAGAAAGCCCACAAAACATCCTTAGATTCATTCATCATAGTTCATCAAAAATATTTTCACAAAAATGTGTACTTGACAGTAAAATGTCCTGTTATCTTATTCTGTAGGTCATTTTTCAGAAAATAAGACTTGTCGAATTCATATCATAATATTCATGTGAATGTAAACTTTGTCACTCATTTACAGTACTCAGTACTGTAGCTAATTTGTATCATCTAAAGTCATCATGATATTCAGCGCCAAAAAAGGGGGCATTGACATACTGATCAGAAGGTGAACATTTTCACAGCAGTTTCTGTCTTTATAAATTTCAGTTTGTTCGTCATGTAGGATCAAATCCATGGGATTTAGCATGGAATCATATGTGCATTTTATAAATGAAGCCTTGGTCAGAATAGTGTGATATTTATGCAAATCAGAGTATTATGGTAGCGACCAAGCCAGATGCTTTAACATGGTATGGTTGATTCAAAAAAAAAAAAACCTTTTTGTAAATAATCGATACATAACAATATTGTTAGTTTCACCCTTCAACTGCTAGTCCAGGGTGTTTATTGTGGAGCATCTACTTGACAACGTTTTTGTGTGCTGCTTTTTGATCAATATGCGACTGAAATAAAATCCTGAACACCCTTGGACTTTTACAAAACATCTATTAACAGCCATTGAATACACAGTATTTATGTTTAACCCCAATGATATCACTGTTGAAAGTTATAAAATAAATAATCTGACATTTTCTATGAGCTAGACTACCGAATGGCTGTTTTCTGTATGTGATGTCTTGGTTTCCAGTAAAAGTGTCTAAACATCCTTACAAGATAAATTACCTTCAAAGGCAAGTTCTAAATTTTTTCCATTATTTACTGGAAAAAAAGACAAAAAATACTGATTAATAAAATTATTTGTTGCAGTGCTGTTGGCTACAGTATAAAAGGACTCAGGATTACAGGAAACCCGTTTGGACATGGTTTTGCGAAAATACCAGAAAGCTACGTCAGAAACTCAAAGCATTGGGACAAAGGACACTACAGACACAAAAGTGTGATTCATTTAATGTGAAGTATGGAGTATGGAGTATGTAGATCTTTTGAGAACAAACTCAGGCTGTTAAGATGTATCAGTTCTTGTTTCACCTTTAGCCTTTCACTCAAATATCAGTCTTGGTTTCCAGGAAATGGAATGCAATTTCAACTACAAATGGATAACAAAATATTTTATGGTCAGTAAATGCTGTGAGCTAGAAATGATATATTTATTATGAAAAAATAATATATTAAATAGAAACTATAAAATCATATACAGTATGTTAAATGAAAGAATTGTAATTTTCTTGTGAAATGGTGAGAAATGAAGTCTGTAATGTGCACATTTGTAAATACAATTGATAATGACTATTTTCACTTTCAAACTATAAATGTTTCCGAGTATTGTTTTTTGTGACATGAAAATATTAACAAGTCTGTATGTCCAGCTGACAAAGATTTAATGACAGAATGATAGAACAATAGATAGAAAGATAGATAGAACTGTACATAGAACTGTAGATAGATAGAGTGGATAGACAAAACAATAGATAGAAATGTCAGAAAGACAGAACAATAACAAACAGAACAATAATTGATGGAATGACAGACAGATAGACAGACATGTAGATAGATACTGTAGATATATAGTGTAGATAGATAGATAGATAGATAGATAGATAGATAGATAGATAGATAGATAGATAGATAGATAGATAGATAGATAGATAGATAGATAGATAGATAGATAGATAGATAGATAGATAGATAGATAGATAGATAGATACTCTCAGAAAAGGCAGACGGCTAGAAAACCAGACATTTAGCAGATGTTCAACTGGTCCATGGTCAAGACAGTCACAATGACATTATTCTGTAAGCTGGTGTCCCATCAGCTGTGATTGCTGCTGAAGGATGGTGCTTTGGAGGAAAGGAACATTATACACAATTTTTTAGCCTGTGGGTATCGATAAACGATTGCCATATTGATCCTACATGCTTTCAGATTTCAGGGTTTATTATAGTTAATGTGTCTGTGTGCAGTTAGCCCCCAGCTGCACTTTGCTGCATGTTCAGACCTTATTGAGGTTGAAACAGTTTTTCCTGCTGAACTGGAGACTGCACAACCACATTTGAAGATAAATAGTTCATATAAAGGTTTTTTTTTTTTTTTTCAAAAACATAAGCACATAGAATTAATTTGCATTAACAAAATTAAAATGCTGTCATCATTTGGATGTGTAGTGCACCCAGCTTCATCTGGATACATACTGTACAGTACATTCATGTAACGCAATTTACTATGTAGAAATATAATACTGAACTATATTGTTTATATAGTTGCAAAATGTGAAATTTATTACCACCCAACTCTATAAGTAGTAAATATATTAAGATATAAGATATAAAGGTATTATAAACATCATGACATATATATAATATATAAATATATAACATCATGATTTTCTATAAAGCAGCTTGAGTATTGTATTGTGAAAAGTACTATAACAAATATAACCGACTTGAAATAAAAAGAGCAACTTGAACATTTTGCTAGAAATCTCCTATGATGCCACACAGTTTTTCAACAATATGAGGGATGTTTTTTTATTTTGGGCATAATATTTTCATAACCTTGCACATGAAATGCATATATCAATTCAAACAAAAGATTTTAATTAAATTCAAACAAAACATGTACACTTTTTTTCTGTCTCTTACTCTATCTGGCTCTCTTCATAACAAACTTATCATTCTTTCTTGGTATGTTTCTCTCCTTCACATTGTGCCACACTCAGAGGATGGTGTATTCAGGATGGTACCACTATAATCTAATTAAATGGGAAAATCAAATCATCTCTTGGTAACAACCTGCTAAGGAAAATATTTCAAAGGCTCTCAAAAGGGTAATGACCCGGACTCTTAAAAAAGCTGAATTTAATTGATTTCATTCATTTGAAATCCTGTGTCAAAGATGAAGACAGCTCTTCCATAGATAAATCATTTCTTGGCAATGGTGTGCAGCCAATAATAATATTACCTTTCTCTGTGACATCAATAGAAAACAGGCATTCACAAACACACACACACTTCAACACAACACTGCAGTGAAAACAAGTGACATTCACATTATTTGCCTCTTTGGAATTGATTTTCAAGGGCATTTTCTTTCTTTCCTCTCACCTTAAACAGTTTGCCTTCAAATTATCTTAGTGCTTCTATTAAATGTTACAAATATAAAGAAACAGGAATAAATAATGCACAAGATATCAAAACTCAAACAAAAGAGTGATGGAGCCAATCAGTAGATCATTTTGCTAATTACCTCTTATAAAACTCAAAATATTAAAATATAAGTATAAAATATATTTTATACTCATATTTTAATATTTTGAGTTTTGAGCTTTTATCTATTATATGATATAACTTTTATTTTCCATGTATTCCATTTGTGTTTATTCTGTTTTCATTTTAATTTTAGTGTAGGTTTCAATTATTTTATATGATTTTGTCAATTGTATTACTTTTTGTTTTTGTCCAACTTTATTTTTGTTTCAGTTTTAGTTTTAGTAATTTTTGTACTTTACCCACAGCTTATTTGAGTTCATTTCCAAGGCAACATGTCAAACTCTTGTTTAAGCTTTTCATCTATTATTTAAATTTTTCTTTTATTACAGCTTTCTTACCGAGAACTGTTACCGTCACTTAGTTTTGGAGTTGCCGAGAAGGCTTTTCAATAAACTTCATCTTAGCTACACATTCAACAACACCATCATCTGAGACAGTGAATATAGAAATCTTGACAGTTAGAGTTTGTCTGCAGAGATACTAAACCTATAAATAGAAGTTTGTGAAAGATATCAAATATCTTGATAACAAGGAAACAGGAATTTCACACACACACTTCCTCAAACTATTTGTTGTGGAAGGTACTTATAGCAGTCCAACACATTAAACGTTCACTGAAAACCATGCGCTACAGTTTCAAATCCTTTACAATACTGGAACATTGAATCGCACTGGCTGAATACAGGAGATTTGGTTTGACAAGAGCACAGTTGCATGAAGACAACCTTAACCCTGAATGCACAAAATGCAATTTATCAATCAGTCCATTTGTTATTTTTTCTGTTTTCACTGTCAAGCTGCTGTAGTTTTTTGCCATTTGCTCACAAATCCTTACTGCTAAATGGAACGCAGGCTCATTGTAGACTGTCAATATGCAGCAGATGCCTGTCACTTCGCACTAATCTGTGATGACAGTATTTGCATATCAAATTAAAGCATAAATTGTCTTATTGAATTATGGAATCTATTTGTGAATTCATCTAATTACTGTAACAAATAATTGTATTTTAAATAATTACGTTTAACAGACAGTCTGTTCTGTCAGTATGGCATGACAAAACAAAACTGCTCCCATTATAAGTGCTTGCAGTATAGAAAATTTTGTTGATTATAATGGGAGAACACATCTAGTTTTGCTAACTGTCGCTCTCTCTTACAGCGCAGACATTCATTTACTATAACGAGAACTTTTTGATTCATCACATCATTCTCTTGCAGTGCAGATATAGAAATTGTCAAAAAATGTCAGCATGATGGTAGCAGGCTGGATTTTCAGTATCCCTAGTATAGTCATTGGGCAAGGGATCTGTCCCGAGCATAAACAGACCTGATATAAATATCCTGAAATCCATCAAATCAGAAGATAAAATGTTGCACATCTTGACCCCAATAAGAAATTGGCCACAATTCATGGTTGATGATGAAATGCTGGCTGTCACTCATTGTAATAAGATTTTTAGCAGTGATATTGAAATTTCCAGCGGTTGACTGAAATGAATGTCAGCGCTGACTCTGGAGTATTTGCTGTCTAATAAGCTCACTTCCAACAGACGTCTGTATCATCTGTCACTGTCAGATGCATGCAGGCCTCCCGTTCCTTCTCATATTGAGATCTCACAACCGGACACCACTGACAAAACACTCGCATCAAATCTGCAACATGCAAGACATTTTGCATGCTATCAATATCTACACATATACATGCTACGCAGTCAAGTGATTTTAAACCATTCGATTCATGATTTGAGTTCTTATTTGCATCTTCTTGCACTTATAGACAACTAGAGCCCCAGATACTGATCCCCTGTAAAGACCTTGTCTTAGACGACCACAGGAAACAGATTATTCTTCTGTACAATCTGACTTTGCTGCAGCCTGGGATTGAACTGCTGGTTTAGCCTGGTCAGAGGAGAACGCCTCAAGGTTACGTATGTAACCCTAGTTCCTTGAAGGAACGAGACGCTGCGTCTAGCGCTTTGGGGAATGTCCCTGACGAGACCGACTCTGAATATCGTGTGCAATCCGTCCATCGGAAAGGCGTGACGTCACGGGCGGGGTGACGTAGCGACCAGGAAGCTATAAAAGCACGTGCCGTGCAGCTGGCCTCAGCTTCGAGTAGGGAAGCAAGCGCCGGTAGGGGTGCCGGGAGTATGGCTTTGCGACGCAGCGTCTCGTTCCTTCAAGGAACTAGGGTTACATACGTAACCTTGAGGCGTTCCTTTTCAGGAACTCGAGCTGTGTCTAGCGCTTTGGGGAACGATGTGCCCAAGCTGCCAGACTTCCAAATCCCTGCCTAGTGTGTATCCGAAGAGCACAGCTAAGACGAGAGAACAGAAGAGCCCGGCGTGGCTCGCATGTCAAGATTGTAAAATTGGACAAATGTGGAGGGCGTGGACCACCCCGCAGCGTTGCAGATGTCCAAGAGGGACACACCTGCTGAGAAGGCCTTAGAGGCCGCCATACCCCGAGTAAAGTGAGCCTTGGCCCCCAAAGGAGGGGGAAGACCAGAGGACTCATAGGAGACGTTGATAGCCTCGACTATCCAACGACTAAGGGTCTGCTTGGTGGCAGGAGAACCCGTGTTAGAAGGACCATAGCAAACAAGCAGTTGGTCGGATTTTCTCCACAGGGCAGCTCTGTGGACGTATGCGTCCAGTGCTCGCACTGGACACATACAGTTTAGCTTCTCTTGGTCTGGCTCCCGAAAGGGAGGAGGACAGAAGGCCTGCAGTACGATAGGTTGTGGTGTGACAGAGGGAACCTTCGGAACATAACCCGCTCAAGGGTGTAAGAATGCTTTGGCCATACCAGGGGCAAAGTCTAGGTAGGTAGGGGCCACCGAGAGGGCCTGGAGATCTCCAACTCTCTTTAGAGAGGTGATTGCCAATAACAGGGCAGTTTTAATCGTTAGATGTCTGTCTGAGATGTCTTGAATTGGCTCGAATGGAGCTTTACAAAGAGCCTCTAGCACCACAACCAAATCCCAGGGGGAAACACGGAATCGTACTGGAGGTCTCAGCCTCAGTGCACCTCGGAGGAAACGTGTAACTAGGGGGTGTCTACCCACTGACTGATCATTGAAAGGGACATGGAAAGCAGCTATGGCCGCCACGTAAACCTTTAAGGTGGAGTGGGATAACCCCGCAGAGAGCCTGGCTTGTAAAAACTCCAGAACTGTACCAACTGGGCAGTTTGCTGGGTCAAGCTGGCGGTCTCTGCACCATGAAGTGAAGAGTTTCCACTTCAGGGCATACAGTTTCCTCGTAGCGGGAGCTCTGGATTGGAGTAGGGTCTCAACAACCTCGGTTGAGAGACCAGCTGCTAACAGTTGTGCCCCCTCAGGGGCCACACCCACAGCTTCCACAACTCCGGGCGAGGGTGAATTATCGTGCCCTGCGCCTGTGAGAGTAGGTCTGTCCTGATCGGTATCTCCCACGGAGAGCCGTCGAGGAGCGAGACTAGATCTGAGAACCATGGTCGGCCCGGCCAGAACGGGGCTACTAATAACAGACGGACCCCGTCCTGGCGTACTCTCGCCAGAACTCCCGGGAGCAGAGCGATAGGGGGAAAAGCGTACAGACGAAGCCTCGGCCAGGTCTGTACCATAGCGTCCAGTCCCAGAGGAGCTGGATGAACTAGAGAGAACCAGAGGGGACATTGCGATGTCTCCTGAGTTGCAAAGAGGTCCACCTGGGCTGTGCCAAATACTCTCCATATCTGCTTCACCACCTCGGGGTGAAGCATCCATTCCCCGGGCCTCGGCCCCTGCCTCGACAGTATGTCTGCTCCCACATTCAACCTCCCAGGAATATACACTGCTCTGATCGAGAGGAGTTTGCCCTGGGACCACAGAAGGATCTGGTGTGCCAGCTTGTACAAGGGGCGTGAACGCAGACCCCCCTGGTGATTGATATAAGAGAACACTGATGTGTTGTCGGTGCGCACCAACACATGGTGACCTTTCAGGTCTGGGAGGAAATATTTCAATGCTCGATAGACTGCTAGCATCTCTAGGCAATTGATGTGCCATGTCAGATGGCGATCGCTCCACAGACCGCGGGCAGGGTGGCCACTCATGACCGCACCCCAACCGGTGAGGGACGCGTCTGTCGCTAGCGTTACACGGCGACAAGGATCTCCCAGCACCGTGCCCTGATACAAGAACCAAGGTTTCTTCCACATGTCTAAGGCACGAAGGCACCGCCGCGTGACCTTGATAACTCGAAGTGGATTTCCCATCGGGGAAAATCCCTTGGACTTGAGCAACCACTGTAGGGGTCTCATGTACAGCAGGCCAAAAGGTATCACGTTGGACGCAGCTGCCATCAGCCCTAACAATCTCTTGAATTGTTTGACAGTGAGTGACTGGCCTTCTTTGACTCTCTCGACTGACGTGAGGATCGACTCGATCCGAGCAGGAGACAAGAGTGCCTGCATCGTGGTCGAATTCCACACTACACCTAGATAGGTGGTTCTCTGAACTGGAGAAAGTACACTCTTCTTGGCGTTTAGTCTCAAACCCAGCTCCCCCATGTGTGCGAGAACGACATCTCGATGTCGAACCGCCATCTGCTCTGATTGAGCTAGAATCAACCAATCGTCGATATAATTTAGAATGCGGATGCCCTGCATACGGAGGGATACCAGAGCCGCATCTACACATTTCGTGAACGTGCTGGGTGAAAGTGCGAGGCCAAAGGGAAGTACTCGATATTGATAAGCTTTGCCCCCGAAAGCGAACCTCAGAAACCTCCTGTGTTGTGGAAGGATGGATATGTGGAAGTATGCGTCTTTGAGATCTATTGTGACAAACCAGTCCTCGGATCTGATTTGAGCTACAACCTGGTTGACAGTGAGCATTTTGAACTTCAGTGGCATAACTGAGCGGTTCAGGAGACGTAAGTCTAAGATCAGACGCAACCCCCCATCCTTCTTTGGAACTATGAAATACCAGCTGTAGAATCCGGATTCCCTGTCTAGAGGAGGGACCACCTCGATGGCCTCCTTCCTTAATAGGGTATTCACTTCTTGTTCCATAACCAAAGCCTGCTGGGGGCCGACCATAGTCGGTGTAACCCCGTTGAACTTCGGTGGTGGATGACCGAAGTGAATGCAATAGCCTCTTTCTATTGTACGCAGGACCCACTGAGATACATTTGGCAGTAGCTTCCACACTGCTAAATAATCTACTAAGGGAATCAGTCTCTCGAGACTGACCTCTGGTGTAAGAGGCCCCTGAAGTGGCGGCGAGCATTCCAGCTCCGCTGTGCTCACGGGCGAAAATAACTGGGAGTAGCGCTCGCTGGAGGCCGCTGCGCCCTGAAACTCTGGCAGGGTTGGCAGACCGACCTCCTGAGGGCACTGAGGTGAGGCGGGCACCGTATAATGAGGTGGACCGCGCTCTACCCCAGCAGGGGCTGCCCTCTGGATCCTGGCGTCAGGATCTTTTCGTCGAGGACTTCCGGGCTTCGATGACAGATCTTAAATCGGTTTTCGCCCTAGAAGCCCCCGACTCAGAGCACTCTGACACTCTGTTTTTGTACTTCCCGGTTTGAGGAGCCGGTATGTGGCGTGGTCATCTCCCGCCCAGATGCACCATGAGAGCGACGAGGGAGGATACTCTGGAACGCCGCCGCCTGTTTGCGTGCCTCCTGGAACCTGTCGACGACAGTGTTGACTGTGTCGCCAAACAGGCCCGAGGCTTGAAGCGGGGCGTCCAGGAGGCAGACCCTGTCTCTTTCTTTTATCTCTGACAGGGTCAGCCACAAATGCCTCTCCGCGGCCACTAAGGCTGCCATAGACCGCCCAATTGCGCGAGCGGTCTCTTTAGTGGCGTGGAGGGAGAGATCAGCGGTATTTCTGAGTTCTTCTATATCTTCAGACTTAATCCCCTCCCCCTCATCGACATCTCTCTGACCTGCTGCCACATAACCTTTGCCCACTAGCGATGATGTAACTCAAAGAGGCTTAGTGGGCAATGCCGGAGCCTTTAGAGACGATGCCGAGCCGGGCGACAGATAGCCCGCGAGCGTCTGTTCGACCCGTGGCATCGCTCTATAACCCCGCTCTCCCAGCCCCATCACTTTGCCATAATATAGTGAAAGCGAAAACAGAAAGCGTTCGTCTAGTTTGCTTCTCTGCGGCTCGGCTCTTGTTTTTCAGCAGGCCATTCGATTTTTAATTTATCTACTGCTCGCGTAACCACCTCCAACAGCTCCTCATACTGGGGCGAGAGGGGTGGCGAATCCCCAGCAACCGTCTCCACATCGACCTCCTCGGAGGAAGAGAGGTGAAGAGTTGATCCCTCACCCTGGGGGGAAGAAACTGACGAGCGTGCTTCCGAACCCAGGGTTTGGGCGCCGGATCTGGCAGATGAGGAAGGAGATAAGGACTGGCCCGTCTCCATTCCCTCTGACAGATCCACCTGCGATCCCCACGAGTGCAGCAGCCGCTCTGCCTCGGCAGAAGCGGGGCCAGCACCGCGAGGAACGCTGGTGAAGGCTCCCTCCTCGAAGAGATCCCTCCGATCCCAGGCAAGCCACGCATAGACTGTGTGTATCCCCGCTCGTAATGTAGCGAGGACAGGGAGGAACACACAATCTATAACGTGGCTTGGAATCGCCCTTCATATGTTTGGTCTTTTGCTTTTGTTTTGGCATATTGAGCTGTTTTAGCGATCTTTTAATGGCTAAGGGACAGACAACAATAAATAGGACCAACGGGACAGACTTTTGACATGCACACACAGAGCGCTTGCTGACAGACGCGAAGCTGAGGCCAGCTGCACGGCACGTGCTTTTATAGCTTCCTGGTCGCTACGTCACCCCGCCCGTGACGTCACGCCTTTCCGATGGACGGATTGCACACGATATGATATTCAGAGTCGGTCTCGTCAGGGACGTTCCCCAAAGCGCTAGACGCAGCTCGAGTTCCTGAAAAGGAACTACCTTTAACTGTCATTTTGGGTGTCTTGCTCAAGGACACCTCTACACTTGGTCAGGTGGAGCCAGGGATTGAACCACCAACCTTCCGGTTTGTAGACAACCTACATGAACCACTGAGCCACTGCCACCCCAAGTGAATGTAAGCAGTTGAGAGAGAAATCAGATATGTATCATTATATTGGATCTGTGCTTTAAGTATTAAAGTGACAGCAGCTTAAAATACCTGCCTCTTACTATGTCATTAATGTTAATAAAACAACAAAAGACAAAGGAAACATCTTAAGATTCATCTTAATTTATACATTGCAGACTATGCAATTTTATTTTACCTGAACAAATTATAGCAGTGTTTATTTAATTTGTTATGTTGTATCTATTAGCTATTGCTTGTAATTTTTATTCATTTGTACTTATTTTACTCTTATTTTTACTTCTTCAATAATGTTTTTACTTTATTTTAGTTAGGTTTGTAGTTTTTGCTGTGGTATCAAAATTGGAGCTAAGAATAACACATTTTAATGTCATCCACTGGAATACAATTTTATGCAATCTCAAAACAGTTAATTTATTTTTATTTATAGATTTTTGTGTATATAAATTCAATCATAAAAGACTTCAAACAATAAACTGTATGTTTAGGACACCTTCAGACAATTATGTCACCCTCAAAGATGGTGCAAAACTGGCAGAATATCAAATGAGTGGCGGCTGTAAATAAATAATGCTTTTTTTGTGCAAAGTGTTTTAATTTTGCAATAACCAACTGGTCTCACTGTGATTAAAAAAATAAATAACTCTATTCTGTAAAATGCTGTGTTTAAATTGTTTGTGCTGTCTGTCTTTAAAAATAAATGCATCCTGGTTTGATATTTTGTTATACAACACAAAGTTACTGTATCCTCCATCACAATGTTTCTCAGTCACAGAAGCCCCCGATGGTACATCAACACTACAGGCCAGTGAAAGTGTGAAGATAAGGTTCACAAAACCGATTTCAGCTGAGCAGAAAATTAGATCTCAGGGACAAGGAGCAAATAAAACACTGGTAATAGGCAAGTGCAATACTACAGATATGTTTCCTCATTTATGTGAGTGACAGCAGCTAGCCTGTCGTAATACTGCACTGCTTAAAAAGTAGTTCGTTGAGGGATACTGGAATTTACTAGTAATCTTACACTTAATGAAAATAAAATGTATTCTTTATTTTAAATATATTTTGCTTTCTTAAGAAAAAAAAAGATTTTGTGCTATAAAACAGTTTTTAACAACTAGGTATATCATCTTGCAAGTTTTTGATAAAATGTCTTCGGTGTTGGCTGGATATAACCTCATGCTTATGAATAATCACTGATGTTTGTGAAAGCAGACAGAGATTTCTTCATTATTATATATTTGGTCTCTTACATGTCACTACACTTTAAAAATCCTCCTGACTATACATGTGACATATTAAGACAGTTATTAATAAAGTGTTTTCAACCATGTTTAATTTTAGACTGATAGATAAATACTGTAGAATGACAAATCGACAGAACAACAGATCCATAGATCCTTTATGTATTGTCTTGACTAAGTCAAAGTTTTTCAATAAAATATTCAAGAAAATTAAACCATTGCTTTTAAAAAGGATAATAAAAATTTGATGCATAGTGTGTGATAAAAGTTTCATAAGTCTAATTATTCAGATTATATTTTGAGTGGGCTAAAGCTTTAGAAACTTTGCTGGAGTTGAAAGGGACACAGCTGTTTTCATCTCTATAGGATGCAGAAATAGTGATCAATTGCTGCTGTTGCAAAACAATCTTGTCAATTGTCCATTTATGAAACTGTGATAGGTCAGTCCCATCTGTGATCATGTAAGTATTGAGCTCAACTCTGCTTTTGGAACACATTTATTTGATTTCTTTGGACTGGCTTGTCTAAAAATGACATTCTAGCACCAGCTAGCTGACTTTGAGGTTTAGCGTTTCAGGCACTAAGATGACGAACACAGCAGGTCAGTGCTAATGAAAACTGGCACTGCCTTCGTGCACTTTAATAAGCTGTTAAAGCAAAATCTGGTTGTTGTGAAAGGGATAGTTCACCCAAAATTACCCTGAATGAAGAAGTGTTAAATTAAAATATTTACAAATTGAGTACACGTTACTGCCTCCATTACCTCTGAACTATCGTTAAGCTCATACTTTCCAAGAAAACAAACTGATATTGAGTACAAGCACAGAAAATAACATTCATTTAGCTGATTTATGAGGAGACAGACTCCCATCATTCTCTGTAGCAGCATTATAATTATAAAATACACAGCTTAAACATAAGTTACACACCAAATGGGGATCCTTTGCTCTGCATGTAGTGGTAGAAAATAAGTTAATGAAATAGAGAGAAAGAAATGTTCAATTATTCAGCATATCAAATATTCTTCCAGTCAAAATTACATAAACATGCATTATTTCAAAAAAGTTATTTATGATAGGAAAAATATATTTTTATCCCAAAAATAAAAAAGCAACATAAAATGTTATTCCTATCAAAATAATATACATAATATCATTAATCAGCTAAAGTAGTATTTTCTGGAAATTCTATGGCTATTTTTCAATAATGGTTCACTACTATCAAAGAATATGCATGAAATTGATAGAAAATACTACTTATTTAGCTGATTTATGATTACATTTAACCCATCATTCCCTGTAACAGCATTATAATGATAAATTACACAACAAAAAATCAATTACACACCAAATAGAGATCCTTTGATCTTCATGTGTTGCATTAGTGATATAATCTCTCTTCCTATATAAGCAAGTGGAAAAGAAAGAAAAATAATTATTATTCAGCAAATTAGGCATGTCATAGTTTCTTCTAATCAAAATTACATATTACATATCATAATATCATACATGTATTTATGATTTCCAAACTGGTAAATATTCAAGGAACACTTCAATGTAGCATACAAGTTCATGCCACATCAGAAAAATCAGACCCTATAAGTCTATACAAACTTCATTGATCCTCATCCAGGCTCTCAACATCGCAAAACTGGTCTACCTCATATCTCTTGCTGGTTCCCTTGAATACACTCCTATAATTCATTTTGGATAAATGAGATTTGTTTTTATAGCTAATCATTTATCTTTAAAGTTTTTATTTCCTATTTGGAACTAATTAAGTATTTCATTAGTGATCATATTACCCCAATTCTGCACTGCACATTGCACTCTGCACCTATTACTCATATTACTCATCCAGGTGGATGCTGCACACTGGTGGTGGATGAGGAGATACCCCCTGACAATGTAAAGCGCTTACTTGCCTATAAGGCCCTAAATGGTTTAGCTCCTGCGTACCTAACTAGCCTTCTACCACGCTACAATCCATCACGCTCCCTAAGGTCACAAAACGCTGGACTTTTGGTAGTTCCTACACTCAAAAAAAATTATTTTTCAGTTTTGTTCACTTTACCTGAACAAAGTCAAAAGTCACCTTTATTTATATAGCGCCTTAAACAAAATACATTGCGTCAAAGCAACTGAACAACATTCATTGGGAAAACAGTGTCAATAATGCAAAAATGATAGTTAAAGGCAGTTCATCATTGGATTCAGTTATGTCATCTCTGTTTAGTTAAATAGTGTCTGTGCATTTATTTGCAATCAAGTCAACGATATCGCTGTAGATGAAGTGTCCCCAACTAAGCAATCCAGAGGCGACAGCGGCAAGGAACCGAAACTCCATCGGTGACAGAATGGAGAAAAAAACCTTGGGAGAAACCAGGCTCAGTTGGGGGGCCAGTTCTCCTCTGACCAGGCGAAACCAGTAGTTCAATTCCAGGCTGCAGAAAAGTCAGATTGTGCAGAAGAATCATCTGTTTCCTGTGGTCTTGTCCTGGTGCTCCTCTGAGACAAGGTCTTTACAGGGGATCTGTATCTGGGGCTCTAGTTGTCCTGGTCTCCGCTGTCTTTCAGGGATGTAGAGGTCCTTTCTAGGTGCTGATCCAGCATCTGGTCTGGATACGTACTGGATCCGGGTGACTGCAGTGACCCTCTGATCTGGACACAGACTGGATCTGGTGGCCATGGTGACCTCGGAACAAGAGAGAAACAGACAAATATTAGCGTAGATGCCATTCTTCTAATGATGTAGCAAGTACATAGGGTGTTATGGGAAGTGTTCCCGGTTCCGGTTTACCTAATTAATGCAGCCTAAAAATCCTTTAACGGATTTGGATAATAAAAGCATATTAGTATGTTATGTGTATGCCAGGTTAAAGAGATGGGTCTTTAATCTAGATTTAAACTGCAAGAGTGTGTCTGCCTCCCGAACAATGTTAGGTAGGTTATTCCAGAGTTTAGGCGCCAAATAGGAAAAGGATCTGCCGCCCGCAGTTGATTTTGATATTCTAGGTATTATCAAATTAAAAAAAAGTTTTGAGAACGTAGCGGACGTAGAGGATTATAATGTAAAAGGAGCTCATTCAAATACTGAGGTGCTAAACCATTCAGGGCTTTATAAGTAATAAGCAATATTTTAAAATCTATACGATGCTTGATAGGGAGCCAGTGCAGTGTTGACAGGACCGGGCTAATATGGTCATACTTCCTGGTTCTAGTAAGAACTCTTGCTGCTGCATTTTGGACTAGCTGTAGTTTGTTTACTAAGCGTGCAGAACAACCACCCAATAAAGCATTACAATAATCTAACCTTGAGGTCATAAAAGCATGGATTAACATTTCTGCATTTGACATTGAGAGCATAGGTCGTAATTTAGATATATTTTTGAGATGGAAAAATGCAGTTTTACAAATAGAAACGTGGCTTTCTAAGGAAAGATTGCGATCAAATAGCACACCTAGGTTCCTAACTGATGACGAAGAATTGACAGAGCAACCATCAAGTCTTAGACAGTGTTCTAGGTTATTACAAGCGGAGTTTTTAGGTCCTATAATTAACACCTCTGTTTTTCAGAATTTAGCAGTAAGAAATTACTCGTCATCCAGTTTTTTATATCGACTATGCAATCCATTAGTTTTTCAAATTGGTGTGTTTCACCGGGCTGCGAAGAAATATAGAGCTGAGTATCATCAGCATAACAGTGAAAGCTAACACCATGTTTCCTGATGATATCTCCCAAGGGTAACATATAAAGCGTGAAGAGTAGCGGCCCTAGTACTGAGCCTTGAGGTACTCCATACTGCACTTGTGATCGATAGGATATATCTTCATTCACTGCTACGAACTGATGGCGGTCATATAAGTACGATTTAAACCATGCTAGTGCACTTCCACTGATGCCAACAAAGTGTTCAAGTCTATGCAAAAGAATGTTGTGATCAATTGTGTCAAACGCAGCACTAAGATCCAATAAAACTAATAGAGAGATACACCCACGATCAGATGATAAGAGCAGATCATTTGTAACTCTAAGGAGAGCAGTCTCAGTACTATGATACGGTCTAAATCCTGACTGGAAATCCTCACATATACCATTTTTCTCTAAGAAGGAATGTAATTGTGAGGATACCACCTTTTCTAGTATCTTGGACAGAAAAGGGAGATTCGAGAGTGGTCTATAATTAACTAGTTCTTTGGGGTCAAGCTGTGGTTTTTTGATGAGAGACTTAATAACAGCCAGTTTGAAGGTTTTGGGGACATATCCTAATGACAATGAGGAATTAATAATAGTCAGAAGAGGATCTATGACTTCTGGAAGCACCTCTTTTAGGAGCTTAGATGGTATAGGGTCTAACATACATGTTGTTGGTTTAGATGATTTAACAAGTTTATACAATTCTTCCTCTCCTATAGTAGAGAATGAGTGGAACTGTTCCTCAGGGTTTCTAAAGTGCACTGTCTGATGTGATACTGTAGCTGATGGCTGAATGGTTGCAATTGTATCTCTAATAGTATCGATTTTAGAAGTAAAGTAGTTCATAAAGTCATTACTGCTGTGATGTTGGGAAATGTCAACACTTGTTGAGGCTTTATTTTTCGTTAATTTAGCCACTGTATTGAATAAATACCTGGGGTTATGTTTGTTTTCTTCTAAAAGAGAAGAAAAGTAATCGGATCTAGCAGTTTTTAATGCTTTTCTGTAGGATGTTACTTTCCCGCCAAGCAATACGAAATACCTCTAGTTTTGTTTTCCTCCAGCTGCGCTCCATTTTTCGGGCTGCTCTCTTTAGGGTGCGAGTATGCTCATTATACCATGGTGTCAAACTTTTTTCCTTAACCTTCCTTAAGCGTAAAGGAGCAACTTTATTTAAAGTGCTAGAAAAGAGAGAGTCCATAGTTTCTGTTACATCATCAAGTTCTGAGGTTTTGGATATGCTAAGGAATTTGGTTACATCAGGAAGATAACTTAAAAAGCAGTCTTTTGTGTTGGAAGTGATGGTTCTTCCATACTTGTAACAAGAAGTAGGATTTACAATTTTGGCTATATGAAGTTTGCACAGAACTAAATAATGATCTGATATATCATCACTTGGCTGAATAATTTCAACACCATCAACATCAATTCCATGTGACAGTATTAAATCTAGAGTATGATTTCGACAATGAGTAGGTCCTGAAACGTGTTGTCTAACACCAATAGAGTTCAGAATGTCTATAAATGCTGATCCCAATGCATCTTTTTCATTATCAACATGGATATTAAAATCACCAACTATTAAGACTTTATCTGCAGCCAGAACTAACTCGGATGTAAAATCACCAAACTCTTTAATAAAGTCTGTATGGTGCCCTGGTGGCCTGTATACAGTAGCCAGTACAAACATAACAGGGGATTTATCATTAACATTTGTTTCTCTGGATAATGTTATATGAAGCACAATTACTTCAAACGAGTTATGCTTGAAGCCTGCCCTCTGAGAAATCCTGAAAACGTTGTTATAAATTGAAGCAACACCTCCACCTTTGCCTTTTAGACGCGGCTCATGTTTATAACAGTAATCTTGGGGGGTGGACTCATTTAAAATAATGTAATCATCAGGTTTTAGCCAGGTTTCTGTCAAACAGAGTACATCTATATTATGATCAGTGATCATATTATTTACAAAAAGTGTTTTCGTAGAAAGGGATCTGATATTCAATAAGCCAAGCTTTATCATTTGTTTATCCATATTGCTTCTGTTTTTTATTTGTTGAACCTCAATTAAATTGTTAATCTTAACTTGGTTTGGACGTTTTTTGTTTTTTCTAGTTCGGGGAACAGACACAGTCTCTATAGTGTGATATCTAGGTGAAAGAGTCTCTATGTGCTGAGAATTAACTGACCTCTGTGACAGGAGGCAGCTAGCAGACGATCGGTTTTGCCAGTCTGTCTGCTTTCTGACCTGGGCCCCAGTTAGTCAAGTATAAACACTAAGACTATTTGCCATATTTCTAGAGAGAAGAGTGGCGCCACCCCAGGAGGGATGAAGACCATCTCTTTTAAACAGGTCAGGTCTGCCCCAAAAGCTCGTCCAATTGTCTATGAAACCTATGTTATTCTGTGGGCACCACTTAGACATCCAGCCATTGAGTGATGACAATCTGCTATGCATCTCATCACCACGGTAAGCAGGGAGGGGACCAGAGCATATTACAGTGTCTGACATCGTGCTTGCAAGTTCACACACCTCTTTAATGTTATTTTTAGTGATCTCCGACTGGCGAAGTCGAACATCATTAGTGCCGGCATGAATAACAATCTTACTGTATTTACGTTTAGCATTAGCCAGCACTTTTAAATTTGCCAAGATGTCAGGCGCTCTGGCTCCCGGTAAACATTTGACTATGGTGGCTGGTGTCTCTATATTCACGTTCCGTACAATAGAATCACCAATAACTAGAGCACATTCATCAGGTTTCTCAGTGGGTGCATCACTGAGTGGGGAGAACCTGTTTAATGTTTTGATCGGAACAGAAGAGCAGTGTTTTGACCCACGACTACGCTGCCTCACCGTCACCCAGTTGCCCTGCTGCAAGGGCTCTGTTTCCGGAACCGAACAATGTACAGGAATCCCTGAGCTAGACGCATCCAAAGCCAAATATAGAGCCCTAACATTCTTACTATCCTCAATTAAAGTTTGGATGCGTGTCTCTAATTCTGAAATCTTCTCTGTCAGCCTAACTGTTTCCCTGCATTTATCACATGTGAATCCCTCATCAGCGACAGAGATAGATAAACTGTACATGTGGCAAGAGGTGCAAGAAACAATGACGGGAGAAGCCATTACTCACCGTGCTTGATTCAACAATTCATGTTGAATTAATGCCATTTTGGCTATTTTTCAGTTCAACATGATTGTGTCATGTTAAACTGACTTAAAACTGTCACTCGTTGGTTTAACATAAAGTTTTCATTTTGAAAGAACATGTTTCAATCAAGTACCTCAAAATAAGTTTTACACTTCCCATCATGCTTTGCACAGGACTGGATATGGGGAGAGAAAATGTTGAAATAAAGTGTTATTTTATGCAGTTTTTAGTAAAATGTGATAATAAGGAGACTTTTTCATGTCTAATGCTCTATTATGTGGGCATTTTAAAAGACTTTATATTGGTGTATTTTGTGTGAGTTACCATTGTGGTGAAGTGTGGAGCTTGTGGTTGGGTTGAGGACCTGCCAAGTTAGCTAAAATTATAATGTTGGCAATTTTATCTAGTAGGCAGGACAAAAATGTATATTGTTGACATGGCTTTGTTAGATATATTAGACATGACACAATTAAATGTAGTTAACAGGGCATTATTTTTTAGAGTTTGCATGGCAAAATTAGACCTAGTTAACCTGAAAAGATTTTCTCTATTAGGGATGGCAAAACTTTATCTAGTAGGAATAACAGATTTTTTTTTGAAGTCTTGACTAAATGAATTCAAGTTCATACAACAAGATTACAACAAATCATATCAAACAAATTAGATATTGTTGGAACAATGTAATTCAATTTCCTTAATTTATTTAAGTTCGTTCAACAATTTTTTTTTTTGAGTGTAGGATAGCAAAGTCCACTAAAGAAAGGAGGTAGAGCTTTTCGCATTTGGCTCCCAAACTCTGGAATAGCCTTCTTGATAATGTTCGGGGTTCAGACACACTCTCTTTGTTTAAATCTAGATTAAAGACACCTTTCTTTGGCCAAGCATTCAAATGATGCATCTCATAATTTTGAATTGCAGTTATATCTGATCAAATGTGCATTATTATTCTTTAGCTTGGGTTAAACTAATTAATTTTACTTTGTTGGAACAGCAGCTGCGCTAATTATGTCTCTATTTGTTTCTGTTTTGCCACGGGATGTAACCAGGATTTACACAAGCTTCAGTCTGGAACCAGAACACCTGAGAAGAGATGATGTCACCCCCTCAGAGGACCTCAGTTGATGCAAACCCTGAAACAACATACAGAACTACCAAATTTTGCTACAAGTGTGATTGCATTATATAATAATTGCTGTAAATATTGTTCATCGTCTGAAAATTTCTGCCATATTCACATAAACTGACAGACACCACTGATAATCTACTACTAAATATTGTAGAAACTTAATTTTCTGTAAAGTTGCTTTGATTTGTTTATTTTGTATCATATAAAGCGCTATACAAATAAACTGGAATTGAAATTGAATTGAAGTATTTGTCATGATTCATAATGGCTGGCAGCAACTGCAAGTGCTACATATGGAAGTTTTTTTGTTTTGTTTTTTAACTATGGAAGTCATAATCACGTTGTAGAGCTATATTCATTGATGAGTCAGAGAGTTTTGGGAATATTAAAAGGTTTCATTTAAATCACCCCCACGCCCTCCTCAACCTTCCAGGTCACCCTGAGAGGACGAAACTCTTCAAAGGGAACTTCCTGTCTGGCTCCATTACACACATTACATGCTTGAGTCTCTGCAGAGTGCAGATAGAGTTCCATCATCCTTCACGGATTACCTTAAGCAGCAGAATGTATCGTGCATTACCCCACCACTACCTCACGGAGGGAAAGAGAACACAGGTTACGGGAAAAACTGGGGCAGGTATTCTCATGAAACTCAAGTCCACTTTTCTTTAGGGACAAATGAGGACTGTGAGCTATTTTTACCATTCAAAACTCTGCCTGCATCAGCCTTAGACACTGTGGGTTTACTGCCGATGAATTGATGAATGGATGGATGGATGGACGGACGGACAGATAAAACACTAGAACTACAGACAGAATGGTAGAACAACAGATACTGTAGATAGAAAGACAGATTGACAGAAAGACATTGAATGACGGATAGATAGAATGACAGATAGAATGGTAGAATGACAGAACAACAGATAGAATGATACATCGATAGAATGGCAGACAGACAGAGCAACAGAACCACGGATATAGAATGATAATAAGATGGATAGGCAGATAAAACACTAGAACAACAGATACTGTAGATAGAAAAACAAACAGAATGATATATTCTGATATATAGAATGATAGATAGAATAGTAAAACAATAGAACAACAGATACTGTAGGCATAATGATAGATTGAATGATAGATAGAAAGACTGATACAAAGACAGACAAAAAGGATGACTTACAGACAGATCTATAGATCAGAAAGAACATATACAGTATATAGAATGACAGATAGAATAGAACAATATAATGATAGACAACAATAGAATGATAGCTATAACAATATAACGATATATATATATATATATATATATATATAACGACAGAACGAGAGATTGATACTGTAGATAGAATTTTCTGTTAAATTTGGGCTCTTCAACATTAACAGTACACAAACTCAACTGTACAGTCACCGATCCTCAGATAAGCAGCTCATGGACTCTGCTGCTCCTCTATTAAGCAGCTTCTGAATTGAAGCTGCCCTGAAGAATGACCCCGTGAGGCTGTCACAGAGGTGTCAACACTTCCCAAGTCATTTATCTCACATAATGTCACTTCTGTCAATCACATAGCAGCTCAAATCTCAGACAGTGCGACGTGGGAGTCATGCTAATGAGAAACGCATTGTTATTCTATGACAAAATCGCCCCAAACCATATTCTTTAACGGAGGACGCCAAACACCACAGGACTGTGGCTATTTAAAACACACTCAGAACACTACGCGCTGAATTCTGTAAGCAAATTAGGATATATAACTACACATACACATGCTGTCATTTATTTATGTAACTAGTATTTAGCTAATGTGTCCAATATCCACTCTGGGGGCTACTGAAATAAAGATAGCATTAGTCAGTCAGTCATGTGATCTCAACATGGCAGCCCCGATGAGGCAACCCTCTTTATGTAAAATAATAATTAAAAAAAAAAAGGCTTTTAGAAGGCTACTGATGTGACTGGAGTCTTCATCTAATACTTCCTGTACTGTACTGTACAGGATTTTAAAATTATTTTACAAAAGCACTATTAATTTCTAACTGCAAAAATTTTATAAAATTAAAAAAAGTAAAACATTTTTTAAAAATGTTTTCACTGAAAACAATTTAAATAAAAACAGCAATTAACTAAATCATTATAAATAGATATAAAGATTTTAATAATAATAATAATACACAAATAATAAAAAACAAATAAATAATGAAAAAAACATTATATAATACAAATAATTAAACAATAACTCATTATAAAAATTAGACAAACTTAAATAAATAAATAAACAAACAAATAAACATATATGCATATACAAACCTGTTTTGTTGCAAAAAGTGTGTTCAGTCATATATTGCATTTTTCCCCCCGCCCAACAATGGTGAAAATCTTTACACTATGTCAATATACAGAGATTCACAAAAAATAAAATAAAAAAATAAATAAATAATAATAAATCAATCAAATGTGCCACCTAGTCACGGTCTTCCATTATTATTAATTTACTGTACTAAAAGCACACAGAAGATGTGAAGAAACCCTGAAACCCTGAATAAAAATGTTTTATTACTATTATCACAGCATGCTAAATTAGTTCAATCAAACATCTAATTCACCTTCCATGCTCACAAAGGCTTCTTAAAGATTTTATTGACTGAAGACACTATGGGTGTCAGATTCAGTATTACCTGTACCTGTGGGGAACAGTCCTCCAGTAAAGGGCCATTTCTATTAGTGGCCTATTTCAGCAGGCATTCGGCTAAAGGGGAGCGGCAGGTCAGATCTATCTGACCATTGAAAGCTCCACAATGGCACTGAAGACCCAATGGAATGTGAGATGTGTACAAATCGATAAAAAAGAGGAATTGACATTCGCCCTAGTCCTCGGGGTCAACAACAGCCACTATAGTCTCAGCATGGAAGTCTGAAAATGTTCACCTTACAATAGGACACATACAGTGAGAAATGGAGTTGAGAGCTACTGAGGTGACTGAGGTGAAAAGGTTCAGATGTACATAAAAGGTCTTTAAATACCAAATGACAAGTGATTTCCTGGATTAGTTTAGGACTATCGTAAATTAATATGAGAAAAGACAGGTTTGATGTCCTTTAATGTCCATCAGCATGTATCTCTGCGGGGACAGAGGTCCGTTTACATACAAAAACAAGGTCGAGAGTGTCAAAATCTCAAAGGTTGAGCCACAGTCTCCTGACAAGCTTTATAACTGACCATGACAACTGATTACTGCTGCTAACCACGGGCAACAGCATTCCACAGAGCTGACTGCAGTTTATTTAAAAACAGCAACATACAAAAAAAAAAAAAAGCAGTAGCATCGTATTTCACAATGGTTAAAATGGTGAAAACTATCAGAGGAAGCAAAAAGACTTGAATGTTTAAAATTATACCATTGGAGGCTTTTAAAATCAACATGAAATTAGAACTAAATTTCATTACATTTTCATATTTTTTCCATAATATTACATTCAAAAAAAAAAAAATGCTGGGTTGTTTCAACCCAACTTTGGGTCAAATATTAACTAACCCAATTTTAAATTAGAATTATTACACAAAAGTTGGGTTAGTCCATATTTGACCCAGTTAAAACAACCCAGCATTTGTGTGTGTGTGTTTGTGTGTTTATAAATAAAGAAATATTTATATCTAATTATTATTATTATTATTATTATTATTATTATTATTATTATCGTTGTTGGATTTGATGCTGTTCTCAGAAATAAAATAATGAAGGCTCATTATTGAGCCACACAGCTCAGGTTTGTGTGTTCATATTGACATGGTCCAATAGAGGGTACAATACCTAAACCAAACACAAAGCACCATCCCATATTTCATTAAATATATTTTGGAAGAAATTACATCAAGAAGACATAAATTGCTTCGGTTTATTCTTATAATCTGTTTATTTGAGTGCATACTGTGACATTTGCTAATTAGTTGTACTGTCTGGCTTGAGCAAAAATAAATCATGCATAGAAACCATCTGTTTGGGGAAATGTTTATGGAATTCAAATAATTTAGTTATAATCATCTCGCACTGAGATTTAAGATTTTACCTTTTCATATAAGCCTGCTATTTTCACTTAATTCTGTATTGTTTATTTATTTAGTACTTCTACAAATAATAATAATACAAATTCAGGTAATATTACAATGTTAAAACAAATATATATTTTTATAAAGTGGCGCTTGGTTTTGCGTTTGCCTATCGCGGGACTGCCTGGTTTCGATCTGCTAAATAGTGAGGCGTGGCCAGCTGACTTCAATCACAGATAATCAGGCTAATACAAAAGCGCTAAGTTTCACCGCGGCAGTGGTCGCGGCAGCCCTCGTGTGAATCCTCCTCGTGTGAAGACCGACGAGTGTAAAGACAATCGACTCTACCTGCGCGACTCCACCGAGCAAGGACACCGACAGGGCACTTGAGTATTGCTTTTCTCCTCTTTCTTCACTTTTTGTATACCTTGTTCTCAAATATCTTACACTTTTAGTCACTATGTGCTTTCAGATCTCTACTATCACTACTAACACTCGGAGAGCACGCTATGTACGTCACAGGAAGGCCTGTCTGACAAACCTACGGCCTGTCCCTCTGACCTCTACTACTACACTCTCTATTACAGTTGGTCTCTGGAACTGCCAGTCTGCAGTTAACAAAGCAGACTTCATTTCTTCTCTTGCTACTCATTCCGGTCTCAACCTCATGGCACTGACAGAGACTTGGATCAAACCTGAAGATACTGCCACCCCTGCAGCCCTCTCCACTAATTTCACTTGTTCCCACACTCCTCGTACCACTGGGAGGGGTGGAGGGACAGGTCTCCTTATATCAAAAGAATGGAAATTTGATCTTCAGCCATCACCACCAGGTACTGGTTCATTTGAATCACATGCCATTACTGTAACCCACCCTGTTAAAATCCACTTTGTGGTCATTTACCGTCCCCCAGGTCAATTGGGAAACTTCTTGGAGGAGTTGGATGTGCTGCTATCAAACTTTCCTGAAGATGGTACTCCTCTGGTACTGCTTGGTGACTTCAACATCCACCTAGATAAACCCCAGGCTGCTGACTTCAAAACTCTGCTCTCCTCATTTGATCTCAAGCTAGTGTCTACTACAGCGACTCACAAATCAGGCAACCAACTGGACCTCATCTACACGCGCTGTTGCTCTGTGGACAATTCCTCAGTTGCTCCACTGCACACCTCAGACCACTTCCTCATTACTGCTAACCTAGCACTTACTCCTGAAGTGCCTCACACTCCAACGCAGGTCACCTTTCGACGGAACCTACGCTCAATCTCTCCATCTCGCCTATCTTCTGTGGTTTCATCCTCGCTTCCTGCACTCTCTCAGTTCTCTGCTCTGGACACAAACAGCGCTACGGACACTCTTTGCTCCACTTTAACATCTTGCTTGGACAACTTTTGCCCACTGTTGTCTAGACCAGCACGCACTGCCCCATCTGCCCCCTGGCTGTCTGAGGTTCTTCGTGAACATCGCTCTAAACTCAGGGCTGCTGAGAGGAAATGGCAGAAATCAAGAAACTCTACAGACCTCAGTGTGTATCAGTCTCTCCTCTCTTCCTTCTCTGCAAATGTCTTCACGGCTAAAACATCCTACTACCACAACAAAATTAACAGCTGTTGTGATGCTCGGACACTCTTCAAGACTTTCTCTTGTCTTCTTAATCCGCCGCCACCACCTCCTCCATCGACTCTTACAGCGGACGACTTTGCAGTTTTCTTCACAAATAAGACAAGATCCATCAGCGACCAATTCTCCACACCGCAGACTGAGGACAACTTCACAATAACCGACGCACACTCTTTCTCTTCCTTCTCCCCACTCTCAGAGATGGACGTCTCCAAACTTCTCCTGTCCAATCATCCTACTACTTGTCCACTTGATCCGATCCCCACTCACCTCCTTCAAGCGATCTCTTCTTCAGTCATGCCTTCGCTTACTCACGTTATCAACTCCTCTCTTCACTCTGGAACATTTCCCTCAGCATTCAAGCAGGCTCGGGTAAGCCCACTGCTCAAGAAACCATCTCTGAATCCAGCGCTTCTTGAAAACTACAGACCGGTATCCCTTCTTCCATTCATTGCAAAGACACTTGAGCGAGCTGTGTTCAACCAGTTTTCTATGTTCCTTGTACAGAACAACCTCCTGGACAGCAACCAATCTGGCTTCAAAAGTGGCCACTCAACTGAGACTGCTCTGCTCTCGGTTACTGAAGCCCTGCGACTAGCAAGAGCAGCTTCAAAATCTTCGGTACTCATCTTACTGGACCTTTCTGCTGCTTTTGACACTGTTAATCACCAGATTCTCCTGTCCACCCTCAGAAAGATGGGCATCTCTGGAACTGCACTCCTGTGGGTTAAGTCCTACCTCTCTGACAGATCCTTCAGTGTGTCTTGGAGGGGTGATGTTTCAAAATCACACCACCTTGCTACTGGGGTTCCTCAAGGCTCAGTACTTGGACCACTTCTCTTCTCAATCTACATGACATCATTAGGATCTGTCATTCAGAAGCATGGCTTTTCTTATCACTGCTACGCTGATGACACCCAACTCTACCTCTCATTCCAACCAGATGACCCGACGGTAGCTGCTCGCATTTCAGCCTGTCTGAGTGACATCTCTAGCTGGATGAATGACCATCACCTTCAGCTTAACCTTACGAAGACAGAACTCCTGGTGATTCCAGCTAACCCATTGCTTCATCACAACTTCTCTATACAGCTGGGCTCATCAACCATTACTCCTTTGAGGACAGCTAGAAACCTAGGAGTTATGATGGATCATCAGTTAAGCTTCACAGACCACATTGCTACAACTACCCGGTCCTGCAGGTTTGCCTTATACAACATTAGGAAGATTAGACCCTTCCTGTCAGAGCAAGCAACCCAACTTCTTGTCCAAGCGCTTGTTCTCTCCAGACTGGACTATTGTAATGCTCTCCTAGCGGGCCTTCCTGCATGTACTGTCAAGCCTCTGCAATTGATCCAGAATGCAGCAGCGAGGGTTATCTTCAATGAGCCAAAAAAAGCTCACGTTACTCCTCTCCTCATCAGGTTACACTGGCTACCAGTAGCTGCTTGCATCAAATTCAAGGTACGGATGCTAGCCTACAAGACGACCACTGGCACGGCACCAACTTACCTAAACTCATTGGTTAAATCTTATGTGCCCTCCAGAAGTTTGCGCTCTGCAAGTGATCGACGCCTTGTGGTACCATCCCAAAGAAGTTCAAAATCACTCTCACGGACCTTTTCCTGGACTGTGCCAAGCTGGTGGAATGACCTCCCAATCTCAATTCGTACAGAGTCTTTACTCATTTTCAAGAAACGGCTACAGACTCATCTTTTTTGCCTGCCCTTAACCAACTAACACTAGCACTTTTCCTTTTCTTGTCTTTTAATTAAAAAAAAAAACCAAAAAAAAAAACCAATGTGCGTTCTATACTAGACTAACTGAGACTTGTCATGGCACTTGTATACTGTGGTTGTTCTCTTGTTGACCTGACTGCTTCTATTGTTCTCATTTGTAAGTCACTTTGGATAAAAGCGTCTGCTAAATGATTAAATGTATAAAAAATAAAAAAAAACAATAGTTAATTTATAAATATTAATGAATATGCATTTATTATGTTAATTATAATATAATACACTTTTTACCATTTGAATAATTGATAAACAACAAATAAATATGAATAAACTAATAAAACAATGTAAATGATATTCATCAAAACTGTGCAACCCTAATAACAGCAAAGTAATTAAAGGGGACATACATATTGATATATATATATGTATATCTTGTACATTGTGCACGAAAGATAAAAGCTATTGCCAAAGGAAACTATGTACAAGAGAAATTAGTAACTGACTGCAAGTTTTGGGAATTACGCAACAATGAGGTTTTAAGTGAACACTGTAGAGTCTTTTCTCTGGACACCTTCATTTATCCACATGCCTCTTGGCATAATCTTACACACTCAGTCCTTTCCAAGTGACAGGAATATCAAGGGGAACATATTAAGGACATACATAATAAATGTGCAAGCAAAGAATTTACATAACATTTATACTGGAGAAGTGAATACATTATGCCTGTCAGAATCAACCAGCACTGCTAATGGAAAATGAATATCTGCAAATGAATCTGTTTTGACTGAATGAAGGTTAAAGGATCATGTCAGGCAGACCGACCAGCATAAGTGTCAAATTATGGAGACTTTTCATTTGAAATTCCAGGACCTCTTTATTTCTTAAAAGTCTTAATTAATTTCAAATTTAGTTCTCTTTTATATTAAAAGTGAGTTTCTATTAATTCCCCTAGTCTCATAAGTGTTATTTTATTTTATTTATTTATTTATTTTTTTATTTGTTTTGCTGTTTAGCAGGGTTTTGTATACAGTATGCCTTCTAGAGTTGACCATGACAGTAAATCTGGTGAAAATTCTAATGTTTTGCAGAAATTTCCTTCCAGTAAAGTGGCAAATTGAAATAATGCAAACAATTTGGATATTTTGGATCATGTTCCATAAAGATATTTTGTAAATATCCTACCATAAATATGTCAAAACAAAATTTATGATTAGTAATATGCTTTGCTAAGAATTCATTTGGACATATTTAACAGCGATTTTCTCAGTATTTTGATTTTTTTTGCACCCTCAGATTCCAGACTTTCAAAAAGTTGTATCTCTGCAAATATTGTCCAATCCTAATAAACCATACATCAATTGAAAGCTTATTCAATTTCAGAAGATGTATAATTCTCAATTGTGAAAAATTGGAACTTAAGACTGGTTTTGTGGTCCAGGGTCACATATTATCTCCTGAACAACACTGCAGTAACAGCTTTAAGATTTACTATCTAGATTTATAATAGCAGTCAAAATGACAAATAAACCATTTATAAAAACAAATAAAAATGATTACACTTTTAGAAGCCCATTTGCAGTTCGAGATATACAGATATTTCGAAACTAACATAAATATAGTCTGTGTTCTTTCAATCTGTTGGATGTAATGAGTTTCCCTGGCAACCAATCAATAATATATGAACGCCTTTTAAATGCTTTTAATACCAACAAACTTTTCACTGGACTTAAAAACTTCCTCTTAATGTGCCAATGAGGTTATAAGTTTGGATTTATAATACTATAATACTAATAAACAATAACCAAAAATATTAAAACAACCATTGGAACTATACTGGTGCTGGAACCCAAATAACCAGACACCGGTTCTCCATAATTTTACAGAGTTGAACAATACAAACTTAAAATAATCAAGACATTCAAACATGCTAATGAGCTGATTAGCATTTTAATGAGGAGCAGAAGTGCTGTTGTTCTAGAAAATTATCATAAAATAATTATTTGTATAATAATTGTTATAATAGTAATATAATAATAATTATTATAGAATCAATATTAGTATTACCAATAATACTTATTACAACTTGATATAAAATAATAATAATAATTGTATATATATATATATATATATATATATATATATATATATATATATATATATATATATATATATATATATATATATATATATATATATATTGATCTTGAATAAAACAAATTCCTGAAAATTTTTCTATAATAATAAATAATATTAAACATTTTATGATGGTGTGTGGCAACTTGATAGAGCTAAACTCAACTTGGACAGAATTTATAATAAAAAAAAACATAATAAATAAAAGTAAACAATAATATTTGCGATTGGTAGTACTAGTAGTAGTTGTATTCAAATTTATATTAGCATTACTAATAATTATTTGTATCTTGTGTAAGAAAAAAATTATAATATTGCCTGAATTTCTCTGTGGTAACAAATACTCTGGATACCTTAGAGAGAATTTAGAAACAAACAAACAAACAAAAATAAATAAATAAAAAGTTAATATAAAAGAAAAAAACTACTACTGAATACTGATAGATAACCAAAAAAAAAATTATAATTATAATTATTATTATTATCATTATTATTAAATGGGGGAAGTCGTGGCCTAATGGTTAGAGAGTCGGACTCCCAATCGAAAGGTTGTGAGTTCGAGTCCCGGGCCGGCAGGAATTGTGGGTGGGGGGAGTGCATGTACAGTTCTCTCTCCACCTTCAATACCACGACTTAGGTGCCCTTGAGAAAGGCACTGAACCCCCAACTGCTCCCCGGGCGCTGCAGCATAAATGGCTGCCCACTGCTCTGGGTGTGTGCTCACAGTGTGTGTGTGTGTTCACTGCTCTGTGTGTGTGCATTTCGGATGGGTTAAATGCAGAGCACAAATTCTGAGTATGGGTCACCATACTTGGCTGAATGTCACTTCACTTCACTTCACTTCATTATTATTATTACTACTACTAATATATATATTTTTTTAAAGTTTCCAAAAACAACTGTTTCCAAAACATACAAACAAAATAAAAATGTAAAAATAAAAGTAAACAATAATATTTGCGATTGGTAGTACTAGTAGTAGTTGTATTCAAATTTATATTAGCATTACTAATAATTATTTTTATCTTGTATAAGAAAAAAATTATAATATTGCCTGAATTTCTCTGTGGTAACAAATACTCTGGATACCTTAGAGAGAATTACAAACAAACAAACAAAATAAATAAATAAATAAATAAAAAGTTAATATAAAAGAAAAAACTACTACTGAATACTGATAGATAACCAAAAAAATATAATAATAATAATTATTATTATTATCATTATTATTATTATTATTACTACTACTACTAATATATATTTTTTTTAAGTTTCCAAACACAACTGTTTCCAAAACATACAAACAAAATAAAAATGTAAAAAAATAAAATAAAAAATAAAAAAAACTGAAAATATCCTGGCAAATGTTATTTAAGGCGCAAGTTATTTTGTGTGTTCTGGGATTGGGAAGGCTGACAGGAAGACTATGAACAGCTTATTTTTGGGTCAGGGACATATGAGCTTTCTCGCTACGCTAGTGTTCACTAGCATGTCTCAGAACACTGCAAAGCATCCATATTTAGTTTGCGCTGTAAATGAGTTCTGCATGTTTGTTTTGGTCTGTTTGTTTATTGAGTCAGTTGGCCTCTAGGGAAGAGGCAGGATTTGATGGAAATGCAGATGGGAGAATGGTACTTAAGAGTGTGTAAAATGGGGGGAGATGTGTTTTGGGGAGGGGAGCAGTCCTTTGGCTGCTGAGGCTGAAAAGAGAGCAAATCTCTGAAAGCATTAAGGGAGCTCAGAGCTCCAATTCTGTCTGATCCAAGAGCGTCTGTGGGAAAACGCTTGCAGAGAGAGGAAATCATGACAGAATGAGGGTGTTTGAGTGTGTGTGTTGGGGTTGAAATGCATTGCCCACTAAGGCACTGATCCACAATCCCATGAGGCCATGCACCTGGACTCTTATGCCTGTAAAAAGCATAATTGTGAATGTAGAGCTGACAGCAGCCTCAAAGCACCCCGCATAGAGATCATTACACACATACATGCACAACAGGCATTACCACGCAACTACACACAGCTGCTTTCTCTAGGATAAGCGATTTAATCTGTTTACTGTACACACAGCATGGTGGCAGCTATGATGCTTAGGACACAACATATTCTGTCACTCTCCTATATTTTATTACCTATATAACGGCCCAGTCTCACCTTGGACTAAAAACAGATCCACATTGCAGCTTGTGGCCAAAAACTGACCACAGAGACAGCAAATCATCCCCTGACTGAGAATAAATAACCACAATGTGTTCAACTGAAAATCTGTTTATAGTCCATTGTACAATAAAATAATGGCATGGAAAAATTTATTAAAATATTGGTACGGGATTATCATTAAAACTACAGAAAAATAGCATAACATTTCTAAAGTCCATCTAAAACTAATAAATACCATGGCTACAATTAATGCTTATCTTGATCATTAATATTAATTAATTAGGGTAGGAGCTATACTCGACAGGAAAGTGAATCTCGCGCGCCAGATTTGAGGATCACTGTCTTAGATCAAGCTTTTCTTCTGGCATATCTCAATATGTGACATCTATATGCACTATTATGCATTTTCCCTACTGTAAACTGAAGTCGTATTGCTGACAGGGCACACAGACACAACTAAATGATAATGAGCTTTAATTGATAATGAAACACTGTACAGCACAGACCTGACTTCTGCCGAATGATCGCTTGGTTACATTGGCTGGTTGATTGACTGGAGACGATTCATGATGCAAGAAGGATGTAACATAACGTTCCTAGATTACGAATGTAACCCTAAGTCCTTGAGGGAACGAGACGCTGCGTCGAGCGCTTTTGGGGAACGCCTTTGGCAAGAACAACTCTGACTATAGTGTGCAATCAGTCCAATGGAAGAGCGTGACGTCACAGGCGGGGTGACGTAGCGACCAGGAAGCTATAAAAGCACGTGCCGTGCAGCTGGCTTCAGCTTCGAGTAGGGAAGCAAGCGCCGGCAGGGGGGCCGAGAGTATGGCTCTGCGACGCAGCGTCTTGTTCTCTCGAGGAACTAGGGTTACATTCGTAACCTAGGGACGTTCCTCTTCGGGAACTCGAGCTGCGTCGATCGCTTTTGGGGAACGATGTGCCAACGCTGCCATACTACCAAACCCCTGCCTAGTGTGTATCCGAAGAGCACAGCTAAGGCGAGAGGACAGAAGAGCCAGCGGCTCGCATATCAAGATTGTAAAATCTGGCAAATGTAGAGGGAGTGGACCATCCCGCAGCGTTGCAGATGTCCAAGAGGGACACACCTGCTAGAAAGGCCTTAGAGGCAGCCATACTCCGTGTAGAGTGAGCCTTGGCTCCCAAAGGAAGGGGAAGACCAGAGGACTCATATGAGACGTTGATAGCCTCGACTATCCAACGACTAAGGGTCTGCTTAGAGGCAGGGGAAACCTTTTTAGGGGGACCATAGCAAACAAGCAATTGGTCAGATTTTCTCCACAGGGCAGCTCTGTGGACGTATGCATCCAGTGCTCGTACTGGACACATACAGTTTAGCTTTTCCTGGTCTGGCTCCCGAAAGGGAGGAGGACAGAAGGCCTGCAGTACGATAGGTTGTGGTGTAACAGAGGGAACTTTTGGAACATAACCCGCTCGAGGGTATAAGAATGCTTTGGCCATACCAGGGGACCAGCACCGCGGGTAACGCTGGCGATGGCCCCCTCCTCGAAGAGGGCTCTCCGGGGAAAAAAACAGCCGCACCGATATTGGCTCACAGTGCGTACAGTCGGCCCCCTCGAGAGCCGACTCAGCGTGCTTCGCTCCCAGGCTAACCACGCATAAGCTGTGTGTATCCCCACCCGTTATATATCGCGGGCAGGGAGGAACACACAACCTATAACGCGATTTGGAATCGCCATCAGAATGCTTTACTTTCGCCTTGCTCTTTGGCATGTCTAGGAGCTCTAACTGGACAGACAACAGTAAATAAGACTCACAAGACAAACAAGTGACATTCACACACAGAGCACTTGCTGAAAGACGCAAAGCTGACACCAGCTGCGCGGCACATGCTTTTATAGCTTCCTGGTCGCTTACGTCACCCCGCCTGTGATGTCACGCTCTTCCATTGGACTGATTACACACAATATTCAGAGTCGCTCACGCTGGGCACGTTCCCCAAAGCGCATTTGACGCAGCTCGAGTTCCTGAAGAGGAACTAACTTTTTGTCACATCTGCTAAATATGAGCAAAATGAGAAAATTAAAAAGACTGTCCATATATATACAACCAGCAATTGAAAATGTATTCAGTAGGATAATTTAGTCAGTATATTGTTCACATTTCATTGGAAATTATGCATTATATTGCAGTTGTATATAAAGTTAGTCCAACTGGCAAGTTAAATCTTACTTTTGTTTGGCACTTGGAGAGTGTTAATTTGGATTCTGCACACTCACTGCTCCATTGCATCTCAGTTATTTCTCACTGTTTAGCAATGGGATTTTGTTAGTTTCTCCTGTGAAAGACTCTTACATGTCACAAAATCTTACGAGTTCCAGAAAAGGTCTCAACAGTGTCTCAAACCGTACTCAAAACAGATGTCAAAATTTGAATAATGAACTCAATCAAAGTTTTTCAAATTTCTCAAAGTTTTCCAAGTTTCTCAAGGATTGCCAGTAAACCGCTACTGATATGACTTGTTGACACAATTGCATAGGAAATTGCATAGGAAAATGTATCTATGTCTCCTCAATATTGCATGTACAGTAAGTTATTTGGAAAAATTATCCATATAAAACTGTCCTTTACAGACATAACAACACGTCCAGTGTTAAGTGACAATGACGGTGGATGGGGCTAAATTTGATGCAAGGCTCTTTCTGCCTTTGAGACAGCTTATTTACCTGTGATTATGTAAAACAATTCATCAGTGCCTGGTGGCAGTCATGTGCAAATGTATGTCCCTGTGTGAAGTATCAAATTCTTTGGAACCTTTTAATAATCTAATGGATGTTTTTGCACTATAAAGAATGTTTTGTGCAATGGAAAGTTTTCATTGATGTTAAAGTTTCTTCAAGGAACTACAGATGCCTATTTTTAAGAGTGTATTAATTTTTTTATGGAATATTGCAGAGTTTATTATGAATGATTTATCCATGCAAATCATTATTTTTAGAAAATTCATGTGCTCCTGAAATTCTGTAATCATAATTATACTTTTCCTTTGAGAAGTCATTTCTTTCAGATGCAAGCCACAATAGAGAAGCAAAGACTATCATAATTTCCTTTTAAATGAACTTTAAATGAAGCATAATTAAGCACTCCATTAAGTCTTCTGGGAATTGAAAGAGTAATCTAAGTGCAAAAAAATAGTCCTGTGAGATTAGAGAAATGTATTGCATGCCGTGTTAATTTTGATTTAGTCTTAATCATAGTCTTTCGACTAAATTGCCATTAGTTTTAGTCATATTTTACTCATCTGAATTGTTTTAGTTTTAGTCTAGTTTTATTCAACAAATCTACAGTAGATTAAATGGGTTTAGTTAGAGTAATGCATTTATTAAGCATTTCTCTAAAATCTTTCAAGCACATTATATACGTAGGTTTGATATTAAGGTTTTTTTATATAGACACAGATTTAACTCCTCTGATACTCAACATCCCTTTATATTAAGATTAATTAAAACCACTTCTCATAAAGAAACAAGAACATGGTCCTCCTTTCAATAAAATACCAATGACTATTCATTTTTTATAAAAACTTACCACATTCTTCATTCTTTCAAGCAGACATATTTATATAAATGAATTTATATTAATCCTTATTAGGGTTAAGCGATTCAGTCAAGAGCAGTGAGTGATTTTCTCTCTTTATTTTGTTGCTTGCATCATTAATGACACATAACAGCAACTAAATTAGGATGCTGTCCCTTTAATACAGAATGCACGGATGCATTATACTTATACACAATCTGATAATCTCCCAACTGTTTACATTCTCTTAAAAAATTAAAAGAGTGTGTTTCTGTGAATACTCATCAAAACTGACAATTCAACATAATTTTGTATCGTGCGATGCATGAGAGGCGCTTTTCTGTGTGCGTGATTCTAATGTGCACACAGAAAACCGGACCGAATCGGGTTCTCTTTTGCATAGTCATGCTTTTCAAATTTATCCAAGTCTACTCTTCTCTTTCTCCCAGATATTGACTTTTTTTTTTTAGGTTTTATGAGATGTACAGCAAATGTAGCTATATACATTTTTAATAATAATGATTACATGTATTTAAAAAAAAATTGTTATGGTTGAAGTGTAAAAGTCAAATTCGATTCTCCAAAATGTATGTTTGGTATAGTTATAATTCCTGTTTCAATATTTATTTATTTAAATTTTTATTTTTTTGGTCTAGAGAATATCAGTCAGAAAGCAGATTATATCATGCAGATGGCATCATCAAGTGTTCTCTTGCTATCTTGGGAAAGACTTGATTAAATTAATTTGAAGACTTTTTCCGGAAGGCTTAATTTTTTTATGACGAGTCACATTGCTGCACCTGTGAGAGGGTAAAAAACTAGCTTAAAGACTGAAAAAACGTTGAATCAAATTTAGCATGATGGGATCAGTAAGTGGGATCAGTAAGTATCCCCATGATTACTTAATAGCTCACATTAAGCGTAGATCCCATTTTCCACCACCTGTCAAAACAGAACTGCAGACCTATACTCAAAATGCGAAGCACAAGGTGACAACTATTCACATATCAGCTTTAGGGAAATCCTCACAGACTATGAGTTTCTTAGCATCATTAATTTGATGTCTACTTTGTTGGATATAATTTACCATATTAGTTGCTGTGGGACAGGAATGTTTTTTAAAGCATCAGAGTCTTTTTTTAAGGTGCAAAGAGTTTCATTACAATGAAATCTGATGGATAGGGGGAGGCCCGCTGTGCTCTCAGCTGGTGCAGTGTATATGGAGACGGGCCCAATTCAATTCATATCTGCCAAATCTCTTTGTGACCTTTTCCAGCGTTGTGCATGACAATAGATGTGATAAAGCTCAGTGACATCCATTAGATGGAAAAGCTGTGTTTCCTTCACAGTGCTCACTGCTCCCTACACACACCGCAGGGGATATCTGTAGGAGTTAACTTCACTGGACCAAATTTGCTCATTTAGAAAGCTGTAGATCATCACGTATCCAGGAGGATGCTGTACACTGGTGGTGGCTGAGAAGATTCCCCCTTTCTATGTAAAGTGCCCTTTGAGTGCCAAAAAAAAGCACTATACATGTAAGGAATTATTATTATTACAACATTTTGGTCACACAGATTAGGGGGTTTAATTATGACTGTACATTACTAACGTAAATACTGTAAAAAAAAAAAAAAAATGAAAAAAAAAAATATGACAGAAATTGCCATTGTTTTTTGAGCAGCAAATTAGCATATTAAAACGATTTCTGAAGGATTATGTGACACTGACAACTTGGGTGCTAAAAATTCTGCTTTGCAATCACAGGAAGAAAAACATTAAATATATAAAAATTGTTATTTTAAATTGTAATAATATTCCAGAATATTACTGTTTTTATCATATTTTTAAACAAATTTAATGCAGCCCTGATGGACATAAAAGACTTGTTTTAAAAACAAATTTTGAAAGGTAGTGTAAATAAAACATTTTCTATATAATTTTGTACAAAATGCATTCAATATTTTGCTTTACATTTTTTCAAATAAATTACTAAAATATTAAAACCAAGTGAATTTACACAATTTTCTTTATACACACATACATGGTTTAGAGATATAATAGGTTATCTATTTTGCCATCTGTAAAGTAATGTATCAATGTCCAATTATTTTTCTATTATACTTGCAGTGCGTAAACACTCCCTGCATTTCTGAAATCTCGCTTAAGCTGGCCGAATACCCTGTGAAGTCCACTTTGCATGGCCCTAACAGCGATTGGAACATTCCCAGAGTGTCTCACAGAAGGTGCGTGAGTCAGATGTAGGGTGAGGACAGTCTCTGAAGAGGTAGCCGTTGGTGACGGCTGTTGTGCTATCTCTGTGTGGCAGAACACTGCTATGAGAAAAAGCCACACTGACACTTTTAAAGCCATTATGTAACTGGCCGTCTGTGTGATCGTCACTGTTCCAGCCATTAAAATGAGTAGAACAAAATGGACAGGGTGATTCGGAAAGTCTGTGACACCTTCTCGGCCAAAAGCAGTGTAGAAGGCCAGCCCAGACTCTCCTCTCAGTGAAGAAACATAACCGCACTACAGAGTAACTGCACAAAGGAGGAGAAAAGAGGAGTAAAATATGAATGAATGAATAAATCCACCAAAGCTAAAATCTCAGCATCTTCTCCAGAGAGCTTGACAAAAGCCATCACATCATTTCTGTCTTGTTGCAGCCTGTTTGAGCATCTCAGCACTTCCATATTTAATGTTGCTTCCTCTCATCTGTGAATATTGCGTGCTGCCTGACACCCTAGAAAGCTCTCACTCCTCTCTGCTGCATATCAGAACACGTTCCTGCTCTCTTCTCCTCACTCACACTCTAGCAGTCAGCCCGGCTCATAGTCTGTACCCTCATCTAACACACTCTCAACACTAAGAGGAAAATTAGTCGAGGAAGCCTAGTGGCCAGATCTATGCAAAACAATATGCTTCTCACATTCATAAACATTTTTAAACAGTAAGTCATCTATATTTGCTGGTTCCTTCAGTGAAGGCTGTTAAGTGGGACATTCTTTCTGTTTAGTCTCATTGAAGTTAGACCTATAAGAACCAGAAAATGTAAAGCTGCACCATAGCATGCAAACAACCTACATTTATTTATTTTATTTGTCAACGGTCTCCTCTGTATCTTTCCATATCACTCGAACTGCCTACGCTCTTCTGTGTCAGCCGCACCACAGGGATGCACTGTTTTCTTTCAAATCAAAGCATAAATACACGTAGAAACAGCGCATCCTTGTGGCGCTGCTGACACAGAAGAGTGTAGGCAGTTTGAGTTGCTGCCGTCCCCCATGATGCGGAGGAGCAGGGAACGGGGGACTCCTGCCGGCTGCCCAAGAACAGAGGAGCCGTCACCAGGCGGTGGAGGAGTGTCGTGCCATCCACTGAGGGCCATCCAAAGCCACCGCCAGGCACCGCGGAGGAGTTCACCCAGCTGGTGGAGGGCCGAGCGGCAGTGCTTCTGGGAACCGGAACTAATTATTTTTTTCTTTTCCTCTCTCCCCTATCTCGTCTCTGTCGCTCCTCATCCTTCCATCTCCTTTTCTCTCGCCTCGCCTGCCCTACCCCCAGGTTCCCGCAGGTCACCCTGAGCGGTCCCCCCTGGAGGAAGTGGGGGGGGGGGGGGTAGAGCGCAGCCTCGTGGGTGCCCCCCGGCCTGCGAGGGACGATGGGTGTATGTGGCAAGTGGGGCGGGGCCAAGAGCCGTGGGAACGGAGCGAGGCTGTTGTAGTGATTGGAAATCAGCGACACCTGCGACACTCACCGGTCTCGAGTCCCATGGAGGAGATGGAATGATATAAAATAGGAGCGACGATAGTGAAGGACGAGAGAGGACCAGGCCTGGATTTTAGTTGTGTTTGGTTCTTGTTTGTGCAATCATCCGTGAGGGCCTGCTGCGCTGTTTCGTGTTTATTTTGTAATTAAAGTTTCATTTTGATTGTCCACCGGTTGCCGCCTCCTCCTTCCCGATGATTATGAAGTTTGTTAATGTGTTACACTGTTGATATTTGAAATCAACAAAACAAACACACCCCTACCCAAAAGGATCAAACAGGGTATTCACAAACATGCTATTCAACACAGACAACTCCCCCATCATGAGTGGACACGCCCCGTACTGGTGATTGGCTACAAGTGTGTTTTGGTGCTTGTTCTGATCCACTTTCAACAGCGTTTCTCAGAAATTATTTACTGCACCTTTAAAGACTTTGTAAGGGACAACATTTTAAGTTTTTAAAGGGCTTTTTTTTTTTCAACTACAGCTGAATTGTTTAATTAATTTGAATTCCACTTACATTCAAACTGTCTTCATCTTTTTCTTTTTTTTTTTCTCACTGTAATTTAAAATGCATTCTTGATTTAAATAATGGTATTCAAAAGAATAGATTGCAATTCCATTTGGTGCCCCTAGAGGTGTGGAAAACACATTTCAACTCATGGTCACCGGCAGCATTTTACCATCCCAAAACAAGTACTACTGCCTCCAAGTGCTTCTGACAAAAGATGACTCATTCATATTTTCATAGCAGTCCTAAAACACTTGAGTTTCATAAATATTTCAGTGTTTTGGAACACACTTTTGGGAAGAGGATGCATAAGTGGAAGTTTAAAACTTTAAAATCGGTTTGGCTGACCTGCGTAATCTAAAACAAGACACATTGCTTATATGAATTGTTTGGTGACATGTCTTCGTTACTAATGCTCATGACACAGAGCTGGTGAATGTCCCGTCAAGCAATTTTCAAGACCACTTTTATTTGAAGTCAAAGTAATCTCTGGCTGCTTCTAGAAAATAATTCAAACAACATTAATGACAGCAACAATACACCACAATTAAAGCAATAGGTCACATACTTTCATGTCTACATACACGCACCAATAGAGCAAATGCACGTAAGATGAAATGCTAATGGATTTCTTTGGTTTAAATGCAAAGCTAAAGAATAGCATGGCAATAATTGGATGCACAGATGAAAGACTAGATGGATAAACTGGGGCAGAGAAATGAGCAAGGTGGCTGGCACTTTATTTCATCACTATGGTTGTGAAAACTGAAGGGCTCTTTTCCCTCCTCCAGCACCTTCTGACCTGCTGTTCCATTTTCCTCTCGCTCTCATACATTGATTGCTACTATGACGATTTCGTTTCCTTTGTGAAATAATACAAATAAAAAATAAAAAATGGCTTGACATATTAACAGGAAACTAATAAAATAAAGGGTTGTAATATAAGCTGACTTTTTACTAAACATTTGTGCAACTTTTGCATAAATCTAGAAATCTAATTTAAACCAGACGCTAAAAGTTAAAGTAATGGCATTGATAATGTTACAAAAGATTTATATTTCAAATGAATGATGCTGTTTCTATTAAATCAAAGAATCCTAAAAAAATTATTGTGGTTCCACAAAAATATTAAACAGGAAAATTGTTTTCAACATTCAGCATGATTCTTGTGCACTAAATCAGCATTTAAATGATTTCTGAATAACCATGAAACACTGGAATAATATCTGAAAATTCAGTTTTGCATCACAGAAATTATATTTTAAACTGTATTAAAATAGAAAATGATTTTAAATTATAATAATATTTCACATTCCTACTATTTTTGCATCCTTGGTAAAACTTCTATTAAACTGTTTTTTTGTTGCTGTTGTTGTTGTTGTTTTAATCTTACCAATCCCTACCTTTTGAATGGTAGTTTATAAGATACATTTAGCTGTAACATGTTTGTTCTTAGTAAATATCCCTCTTAGTCTTTTAGGTTGAGGCTAGATATGTAGGCTAAACAAGGGGTCAAAAATCATGTCAACTCTCCAATGCCACTCCAGAACATTGTCACTAGGCAGGTTTTACATTGGGTCATGACCACTGACAAGTGAGGAGTTCAGGCAGGCTGCTGATATATGAGGTAAAGCAAAGCTAATTCAACTATGATGGCGTTAAACTAGTCATCTTGTTGACATGGGTAACAATATTAGACACATGATGATAGAAACCTTCAGCAGAGGCTTATTGCTTTTATAAGAATATGAGAAGTCTGATATCACTGTACAGAAGAACTGCTGTAGCCTCCTCACAGGACTTTGAACAATTGTAAGTGGAACATTATTGGTCCTGACAGCCAGATGCCTCTGAACGCAACCCTTCAGTAGTCTGGGTAATTACAATTTCATAATGTTCTCAAAACTCTGAATAGAGCAGATGTGCTGCTTTGCAAAAGAGATCAAGTATCCAATGCCGTGTAACAGAAACTTTCTTCTTGTTTCTTTCACATTTCTCTCTTCCTTTTTTTTTAGAATGGCCCAGAGACCAATCCATAAAACATCCAAAGCCTCTCCTATTGCTAACCAGATGGTATATTTAATAAATGAAAACATCTGAAGCCAAAACACAACAACAACATTTTCTCAGAACAGCAGTGAAACTATTCTTTACCTTGAAACTTTCTCTACCTAGTACCTACAGTAGATGGAAATTTTGCTGTAATTCTCAGTGTTAAACCTATGGATTTACACGTATCGTTGTCCTGTCCTGTCCTGTCCTGATTCATTTTAGGCAGCGGCTACTAGCACTAAGAGTAAATAGCATATTTTCTTAGCGACAGATGCTATTTACACTAAGTGCAAATAGCAACATTTTTTGTGAAATGCTATTAAGTGAAAAATAGCTATAGATTATTTTTACACTATGTACAAATTTTACTATTGCAAATAGTGGCAATAATCTGCACCTGAGTATTGTAGTACATATGTAAAACAGTTTTAATGGTGGTTAAAGGTTAAAGCTCTGCAAATGTCTGAGGTTAAACTACAAAAAAAGTGTTTTCTACATATTTTCTGTAATTAACAAAATAAGGTCTGAAGTTTAAACCACAAAAATCTTTTTTGAATATTTTCTGAGTTTCAAAACAAAACAAAATCCATAAGAAAAAAGAAAACAAACAGCCTACTGGTTTTCTGAATTTTTATGCAGTTAACAAAATTTCTGAGATTCAAAGCACACATGAAAAAAAAACTAATCAGCTTTCTAAATGTTTTCGCCAATTGACAAAATAATAATGAACCACTTCAATAATAGAATCATAATATTTATGCACTTAGCAAAGTGACTCTAAAAAATATCATTATAATTAAATATATAAATAAGTATTTAATTCAAGTTAAAGGGGTCCTTTTATGCTCTTTTACAAAGTCTTGATTTTGTTTTGGGGGTGTGCTAGAATAGGCTCTCATACTAGGTTGTTCGAAAAACACATTATCTTTAACATATGTTACGTTATGACGACACCTCTCTCCCCAGTCTGGCATGAACGGCTCGAATAGTTCCTGCATCAAATGAAGGCCCACCTTCTGAAATACGAAATGTGATATGATTGGTTAGCTGGGCCAGTGTGATTGGCAGCACTCTGCGCTTGGTCGGGAAATATCATGCCCCTTACCATAGCTGCCTGCGCCTGAGTAAATATTGTGTCAAAATCAAATAAATTTGAGCATGACTTAAACCCAGATGATTGTAACCACTCTAAGTTCGTCTGCCTTTGGAAAGATAGCATGTCTCTGACATGGTGATTACACTTGTTGCCTTCTCTAGAACAGCTCAACTACAGTAGGTCTCATCCCATTTGTCGATATTTGTGATATCACAAATCCTGGAAAATATGAATTGTAGTCCAAACGCGTCGTTAGTTGTAGCTTTTGAAAAGTGATTTCTATTAAATAAAATATCTCCTTGTAAAGTGGACTTTGAACTTTGTAACCTTGCATATCTTTTTCATGCTCAAACAGCAACATTGTGAAGTGACGTGACATTCAGCCAAGTATGGTGACCCATACTCGGAATTCGTGCTCTGCTTTTAACCTATCCAAAGCGCACACACACAGCAGTGAACACAAACACACCGTGAACACACACCCGCAGCAGTGGGCAGCCATTTATGCTGCGGCCCCTGGGGAGCAGTTGGGGGTTTGGTGCCTTGCTCAAGGGCACTTCAGTTGTGGTATTGAGAGCACTGTACATGCCCTCTCCCCACCTACAATTCATGCCGGCCCAAGACTCGAACTCACAACCCTTGGATTGCGACTCTCTAACCATTAGGCCACAACTTCCCCTTCCTCTTCCCCTTCCCCTTCCTCTTCCCCTTCCCCTTCCTCTTCCTCTTCCTCTTCCTCTTCCTCTTCCCCTTCCCCTTCCCCTTCCCCATCCCCATCCCCATCCTCTTCCCCTTCCCCTTCCCCTTCCCCTTCCCCTTCCCCATCCCCATCCCCATTACAGACTAACTAAAGTAGAAAATGTGAAAAAGCATAATAGGACCCCTTAAAATTTTGATGCCAAATTCAACACACATACATTTTTTTTAAAAAGGAACAATTGTTGAATTTATCTAAAAGACAATGAATAAACATGCAACAAAAAACCAACAACAATCTTTTTTTTAAAATGTGATGGCCTCAGCTGACCTCATCACCATATTTTGCCTCATTGTCCCATAGCCTGTGTGGGACTTTCCCACTGGGGGTTGTTCGCTGTGAGGGAATTGTCAAATCTAATGAATTTGTTTCCTGAAAGAAAAAGACAGAAATGTTTGGCCTGTGAAAGGGTCGTGCTAATTGTTTTGAACCCAGAGAGCCAAGTCAAATAAACGCTGCAGAATCACTTTGTCAAATCGGATGTGAAAGGTTAAGTTAAGCAGACCGCAGGACTAAACGAACCTCTCTGTATGCATTATTTCCAGTGCTTCAATGAGTGGCTGAAACTAATGCAGTGGACGGTTTTCGAATCACAGCTATAATTAAATCAGCACCACCGACTTCACAGATACACAGAGTTACTGAATGAGTCAGTTTTATCACGACCCGACTAGATTAGCACAACAACAGAGCAAGGAAGCTGCAGACATTAAGACGTCATTTGTCATGATTGGTACGTAACATCGCAGTAAGCTGTTAAAACCAGGTCACGAGGCAATATTTCAGCAGTTACACAGTGTGAACCTCACTGAGAATGCAATGCAGCTCATTTATCACAGAAAGATGCAATATCATATTTTAATTACGGACATAAACACCTTTGTCCAATTAATCAGAATGTGCCCTAACAGCTAAATATTCAGTTTTTCATCAGTTAAAAATTTATCCAAACATGTGAACAACCTGAATCCTTGATGAGCTAAAAAGGTTCAGTGACTTATGACAAGGCTCAGATAGTATATCCATGCACAGAAAGCTCTTCGGGTTACTACCGAATTTGAATTGCCCCTTTTTCAGAAAGTTGAACAAATCCAACATGCATTTCCCATTTGCATTTAATTTGACAAAGGATTAAAGGGTTAGTTCACCCAAAAGTTAAAATTAGCCCATGAATGACTCACCCTCAAGCTGCATTAAAGTGATTATTATGTTTTGAATATGAACTTTTTTTCTTACAAAACTGCATTGAATCACTACAGGAGGATTTTGTTCACCACCCGGAGCCGTGTGAAACACTTCTTTTTATGGATGGGTGCTTTTTATTTAACTTCTTTTGAACTGATGCATGCAACACCCGCTGAGTGACATTAAACAGTTTGAAAGATCAAAAAGAATTTTTTATATAACTCCATCTGGATTTGTCTGAGAGAAGAAAGTCATATACACCTAGGATGACTTGAGGGGGAGTAATTTATTGGCTAATTTTCATTTTTGGGTGAACTAACCCTTTAATGGTCTTAATGTTATTTATTTATGTTTTTATTTTTATTCAAGCTGCAAATCAGAGCACTAAGGATTTTATGATCATTGGGGGCAACCAAAATATTTATATATGTGTTTTATGATGGCTGCTATGCTCTTGCATATTTCTTATACCAAAAGATGGAAGTTACAATAGTAATATTACAGTGAGTAAATAATCATGAAAATGAAAGGATGGAAGAAAGGACGGAAGAAACAACACCATTGTACCCAGTCTACTCTACTCTCAGCTCCATTCAACATATGTCAATCTATTATGTAAAAAATCACCCCAGATTATACAAATTCTTTCTGGACCTGTCCGTGAGTAAAACATCAGTCTTTTTTTTCTCATCTAGGCTTCTGTTTTGCTCAGAATGTTGCCTAAATATTTTTAAACATTCTTCTCAGGCATAGTGGGTCGCACATACCTGTCCATATCTTGACTCCTTGCGACACTACAGGGCAGAGATTAGTTCACTGCTAACTGTAATTCACTAGAAGTGTTAAATCCCACAGCAGAGCCATGTGCTGTATTTCTTTTTCATATTCACTAAATAATGCGAGTCAAAAGCCTCAAGTAAAAAAGCCAGAAAGAATGAGACCATGAGGAAAAAACTGGTTACCTCTCAAAGCTTAGGAGGTTACAACAGCCAAAACAAAATCACAAATCTTACTAAAAACTAAAATGTCATTTTATTTTGACAACAAATAGTTGCTAAAATGTAACATTATGGAGGGTAAGGCATTTGGATATAAAATGCAGAATTGCATAATATAGCTTATGAACAAAATGAACAGTTAGTAGTGTATGAATGAACTAACTGGAAATGACAATTTCCAGGCATCAAAATAAATGAATGACATTCAGTTGCTTTGTAACTAGCTGTAAGTATGAACACCCCTTTACATACACCTGAATAGGTTATACTTGATGAGCAAAAATCAGTATAAGTAACCTATTAAGTATTAGAAAATCAGCTAAAATAGATGAATAATGCGAAATTAGGTTTGCTTTGATTGACTGATGCTTAACCCATACTTGTATAATTCTCTATTGTCAATTTCAAACACTGTGAAAAGCCTGTTTAAAAATAAATTGTAAAAAAAATTATAAAATGAGACGTGCATGCTCTTGCTGTGAGGACACATATCTGTCTATGATATGAGAATCACGGAAACACAGAGATTCATCTGTCTGATGAGATCTAAGCTGGCAACACCATCACATACAGCAACATCATGAATTTTAATGAAATATTCTTCTGTGGAAAAAAAACCTTCAGATGTCAAAGTCTGAAAGAAAGATCTCAGCAAGAAAATCTTGAGGGTAATTCAGATTTGAGGTGTCACTGCCTTCTTCAACCTGAGTTCAAATAATCTAATATTTTTAACAAAATTATTATTTTTTTAATTTTCAATTTTTTTTCTGCTACGTTTGAAATAAAAATAAAATGAAACAAAATTATTTGTTTTAGAAAATAAAATAGGTTAGCCTAAATTTTTATTTATTTATTTACGCATACATACATACATACATACATATATGCACACATACACTCCCCTAAAGGATTATTAGGAACACCTGTTCAATTTCTCATTAAGGAAATTATCTAATCAACCAATTACATGGCAGTTGCTTTAATGCATTTAGGGGTGTGGTCCTGGTCAAGACAATCTCCTGAACTCCAAACTGAATGTCAGAATGGGAAAGAAAGGTGATTTAAGCAATTTTGAGCGTGGCATGGTTGTTGGTGCCAGACGGGCCGGTCTGAGTATTTCACAATCTGCTCAGTTACTGGGATTTTCACGCATAACCATTTCTAGGGTTTACAAAGAATGGTGTGAAAAGGGAAAAACATCCAGTATGCAGCAGTCCTGTGGGCGAAAATGCCTTGTTGATGCTAGAGGTCAGAGGAGAATGGGCCGACTGATTTAAGCTGATAGAAGAGCAACTTTGACTGAAATAACCACTCTTTACAATCGAGGTATGCAGCAAAGCATTTGTGAAGCCACAACACACACAACCTTGAGGGTTTACGAGGAAAGTCGTGACCTAATGGTTAGAGAGTTGGACTCGCAATCGAAGGGTTGTGAGTTCGAGTCTCGGGCCAGCAGGAATTGTAGGTGGGGAATTGTAGTGCATGTACAGTGCTCTCTCCACCTTCAATACCACGACTTAGGTGCCCTTGAGAAAGGCACTGAACCCCCAACTGCTCCCCGGGCGCCGCAGCATAAATGGCTTCCCACTGCTCCGGGTGTGTGTTCATGGTTTGTGTGTGTTCACTGCTGTGTGTGTGCACTTTGGATGGGTTAAAAAGCAGAGCACGAATTCTGAGTATGGGTCACGTCACGTCACTTTTGAGGCGGATGGGCTACAACAGCAGAAGACTCCACCGGGTACCACTCATCTCCACTAAAAATAGGAAAAAGAGGCTACAATTTGCAAGAGCTCACCAAAATTGGACAGTTGAAGACTGGAAAAATGTTGCCTGGTCTGATGAGTCTCCATTTCTGTTGAGACATTCAGATGGTATGCATACAGTATATACATACAGAAATACATTTGGGTAAAACGGTTGAATGGCTGATTTGAGAAAGCAGTGCCTGTAATTTGAGTAAAAACTGAAAAATAATTAAAAAGTAAGTAATAAAAGTAATTTACTTGTCCAACAAAGGGTCCAGAAGATGTTATTTCTCGTGTGTCTTAGTTTTTAAGGATGTTTTATAATAGGAGGAAGTCATACGGTAACTCTACATCAGGTAATACAAAATGCTTGAGGCAAAACATTCTTTAAAATTACTTTTTGTATTTTTGTAGTTTTTATTGGTTTTCAGATATAGAAGTGACTTACAGTACATCGTCTACAGATTTTGGCCACTCAGGTCAGACAAGTGAGGTCAGTAGCTGCTGAGCTAATTAGAACATTTTGAAATGTGCCTCAGAAGATTGCAGCCTGACACAGTTCCTCAAAAGTAATGAATAAATCATAAACAGCAATGACATTATGGGAGGACTTCCCTGCTTCTCAGAAACACCAGAGAATCAATTAATCCTGATTACCAGCCCAACCATTTCAAACATCGCTCTCCAAGAGGAGTACATCAGCCAAAGCATCAACTAGTCCAGTGTGCAATATTTATCTACTTGATTTCTACATTTTCAGTGGTGATTGCCTGTGTGTTGGTTGCTAAGGTATTCTGAGCATATCTAGTCCATTTCTAAGCGGCCTTCTTTTCCTTCTAGCTAAAAGTTTGTACTAATTTTTTGATTTATTACTCTGGCACATAGCATTTCAACATTAATTAAACATGGTTCAAGAAAAGAGATTCCCACGTACCAAGTGAACAACCTGTTTTTCATCATTTTCAATCAGCTTTTTTTTCTGTATCTGGCCTCCGTATCATTTGTGTTATGGAATTGAGCTGAATTATTGAAGGGGAAGAAAAGATCCTTCTCAGAAGAAAGTGAAACCTTTACTTTAAACAGGTATGCATCCGCTCCTTTCCACAAACATACTACACAATAAGGTCTGAAACACTTAAATTAAGTAAATAGTGTACCTTCTAAACAATTGTTCGTGCAAGTGATGGTTAACCTTCATTTTAAAGCTTTTCATTTTAAGAGGATTGCAAATTTTGAACATCTTAATACGTTTACAGCATTTATTAATCTAAGTGTTAATTTGGTCATTTGAAAAACTAACATTAGTTAACATTAACCTAAACTAATAAAGGCTGTTAATTTGCTGGTTTGCAATACTTTATGCATTAGATAAAGCTGGTGAATTGATTCTTATTGTAAAGTGTTACCCGCTAACTTTTCTTAGACATTAAAAATATTGGTAGCACTTTATTTTACAGTCCTGGTCCACATTTACATATTATGAAGTTATAGTGGTTAGTACAATAACTGGGTAATAACTAGGCATTAACCCTGAACCTACCCCTAAACCTAACCTTACCAACTACCAGTACTTTTTTTAGGTATAAGTACACATACAGTACTGTCAAATAAACTGCTACCAAAATATTTGATCTTCTTACATTGCCAACATGGTTGAGCTTAATTCACTTTATAGATGGTCAGGTACAGCCAAAAACATAGAAGTGATCATAAAATGCATCTTATTTTTAAAACTTCACATAAAAACATGTGGCCCTATTCTTAAACCACTCCTTGGCAGAATGATTTATTCAAAAGTTACGAAACAATGAGAGAAATGTTCAGCATTTGAGTAATCACTTTTCTCTTACAGGACAGTCATGGGGCCTCAGCAATATTCAGGATTTAGTGGTTAAAATCAGGTTCTTCTTCTGGGTGGTTATCTCCAATTAAACCTTCACTATGATTAATTGCATCTGCAGGGTAAAGTTTCTTAGCAGCGTGGCATGGGCCAGTGCAAGTCCGATTCTGATCTCAGAGGGTGGGCATGCTGACTCCAGTCTCACCTCAAACAAGATATATAGAGCCCAACAACAACTGCTCCCTCTCTGCACCCTATAACATTATTAATAGCTTCCACTTTTGGCCTGAACATTTTCCAAAGGGCACAGCACTACATATTTAATACACTGACAACACATTTTCTTATTGGAGAACGGGAAAAAATCATTCACATTAAAATGACTCCTGTATTTGAGCTCATAAGAAATGTCTAAAGTGTAATGATTTTTGAATAATGCAAAGTTATATAATCTAAATATAAATAACACAAAATATAATAAAAATAGTGTGTGTGTGTGTGTGTGTGTGTGTGTGTGTGTGTGTGTGTGTGTGTGTGTGTGTGTGTGTGTGTGTGTGTGTGTGTGTGTTTGTGTGTGAGAGAGAGAGAGAGAGTTATTGACAAAGATACCATACAGCATTATCTGTAAGAACAGGGAAGATGCTACAGTATGTAAATAGGCTATTTTGAAAAGAATTTGTCGTTACATTTGCCAAAATTACATTAAACTGTAAAATCATGTAAAATGCCATTGTGCATTTACAAAGACAAAGCTAGATTCATTTTTCTTTCTTTTTTTCTAATTTGGAAATCCAATTAAAATGGACAGAGCGGACAGGGCTGTAAAAGAATAAATCCTGTCTGCTGGCAATCACTGGCTCTCTGCACACAGACGGTATTTAAAAAAATAGATGAATCCAGTGCTGGCAGCAGGCACTACGCAAGGCATCACGTCTCCACTCGCACTTTTATTCTTGCTGTTTCTTTCTCTCACAGGTCAGGGTTTGTTGTTTGTTAGCATACCAACTGTGTCTGGTTTTATTAAAAATGAATAACAGTAATATAAAATAGGATGTGCTGGGGAAATTCGATTCAAGCCATTATCAGATCCCAGAAACATTGCAAAACAGAATATTTATTGATCAGTATTTCTTTCATCAAAATGGTCTCTTATCTCGGTTCCTCTATCCTCTTTATTTAATTAGTATTCTATCTTTCCTCTTCACTTTTTTCTTTCTTGTCATCAGGATTTACTGCCCTGCAAAACCTTAGCAACCACTCTGAACATTAATCTGCACAGAAACACCCTAGCAACCACTTTGAACATTTTAGCAATTCCACAATAACACCCTTTTTTTTTTTTTTTTTTTCTGTCATTTTGACTGAATTCCTACACAAATGCATTTTTGGATCAGTTGGACCAGTAAGCATATGCCCAGCAACAATCTAGTTTAATAACTTAATAACTGCTATAAACAATAGATTTGCAATTAAAACATTTCAACAGAACATTGTTAATACTAGTCTTCGTTCATTCAGTGAGATTCTTGTAATTTTAGCAAACAAGTCACAAGCCCTTCTGTTCAAACTATGAAGCAAGTGCATATAACAGGTAATCTTATGTTGTGTATCAAATTCCAGACAAACATTGTTTTAAATGCAAGGGATAGAACAAACCAGACTGCGTGGTTCCTTTCATGTAGAGATGTGCATCATTTCTGAAGCACCCAGAAGCGAACTAGATACAGAGATCTTTGATAGTCTTCCTGTTTTCCCTCTGTCAGAGCCTCTATCTTAAACATAATGCTCTGTTTTGAGAGCTCTCCATTGAGAAAACATTTCTCTGTGATATTTTTCCTTCTTCTCTGAATTTCTTTTCCTCGAATTTCTTGAATTTCTCGCAGGATTTCATATATTACTCCGTAAAACACTGAAAATGTGCAGTTGTTACTCTAAGGAATGATTTAACCTGGCCTGACACTTAAAAATCTAATTTAATCGTCCAAGTTTATCTAATAATAATACATTATAAATGAATTAGGGTTATCCTCGTTGACAAACAGAAGTTAACTAAAATAAAATAAACTTGAATTAAAAAGATATATATATATATATATATATATATATATATATATATATATAAAGAAAACTAATAAAAATGACAAGCTAAAATATAAAAAATATGTAACTCAAAATATTAAAAATAACTGTAATAGTTTATCAATTAAACTAAAACTGACTTGAATAAAATTAGTTACTTTTTTTGGTAGCTTTACAAAGGTAACGTTTCAGCCATCCAAAAAATATGAAAGAATAAAAATGAATCATGTTATAGTATGTTTTATTTATATTACCTATAAAGAAATATGTCAAAAATATGATGCAAAAGTTTGATTGCTCGTGATATAGCACCATGCTATGTTTCCCATTTAGATGCATTGCTGGCGTAGGTGTTGTTTTGTGAGTGAATACTCATTACATTCAATCATAATCTGTATTAATGACCCCCAGAGATATAAACAAGATGTACTCTGTGAGTTAAGCTGTTTGTTTGATCACTATGAGCATTGTTTATATCATTAAACTCACCGCAGAAGCAACATCCACCATCTCTGAAGTATATGAGACAAACGTAAAGGCTTATCAGTCATCACAATTCCCTTTAGGCATATGCATTTACATTATAACATTTAGTGTAAAATAAACATACCTTAAAGCAGGGGTGTCCAAACTCGGTCCTGGAGGGCCGGTGTCCTGCAGAGTTTAGATCCATCCCCAATTAAACACACCTGAACCAGCTAATTAAGCTCTTACAAGGCATACTAGAAACCACCAGACAGGTGTGTTGAGGCAGGTTGAAGCAAAGCTTTGCAGGACATCGTCCCTCCGGGACCAAGTATGGGCACCTCTGCTTTAAAGGGTTAGTTCACCCAAAAATGAAAATTAGCCTATGAATTACCCCCCCTTAAGTCATCCTAGGCATATATGACTTTCTTCTTTTAGATGCATCCAGACAGAGCACAGCAAACAAATAGCAATAATAATAATTAATTTTCCTTAGCATATGCTATGATAAATCTGAACATTTGTGTAAAATAATGGAGCATAAGGTCATGAATAGATGACCTTAGGAGTTAGCCTATCACACAAACTTAAGTCCTGTTTTTCAGAATATCTGCACAAACGCAAATGTACTTTTAGTAACTTTTAGATGCAAAATTCTATTTTGCTCCATCAATGCATCCCAGCAAAACAGTGTTTTGTTTCTCAGCATTACACGGACCAATAAATGGTTCAAACAGACTATAAGTACTGTTGCTTGTTAAGTTAAATGAATCAGCATTTTAAACAAATCGGTAGATTTGAGGATTCAGCTCACTCAGTAGCAGAGGTGGAAAGTAACGAATTACATTTACTCGCGTTACTGTAATTGAGTAGCTTTTTTGTGTACTAATACTTTTTAAAGTATTTTTTTAAATCTGTAATTTTACTTTTACTTAAGTATATTTTGTTTGAAGTATTGTACTTCGCTACATTTTAAAACACATTAATTACTGAGTAAAAAAAATAAAAATAAAAAAAATAAATCGCTCCCTGGAAACTACGGCATAATGGGCAGGAGGGCAAACTGGCGCTAAAATCACAAGAAAGATGCAGACGGACAAAACAGGAGTTAGTGGTGCAGACACCGCTGAAAACGAAACCCCGTCATATTCTGATGTTGAACTCGAAGGAAATGAAGTGAACCCCTGGCCATATGTATGCTCTATTATGCAGTGTGAGCTGTACTTTCCTAGGATGACCAAACTAGCAGCTTATAAAATCTCGACAAGACATCAACCCTTCGCAAGAATGTAGAGGTTAGCTAAATAATTGCATCGTTGCATTGGTGGTTAAAATGAAGCTTTGACATTTTAGCAAGAGGTTTTGCACAAATTAGCTAAAAAGACTGTGGTGAGGAGTGTGCTATTTTTGTTTTAATGATGTGCACGCGCATTTATAGTGCGTTCTTTCACTGTGTGATTCAGTCTCCTAAAATGCATTTAGAATGATTACAGAATTGAAGATATAGGGGCAGAAAATTCACATATTTATATAATTTCATATATTAAATCAAAATCACACAAAGAATGCCATCGTTTCCTCCAAAAATCATCATGAATATATACATACATATATATAATAGTTCAGTAAACAAGTTAATTAAGAGACTTGCGTTTTAGACACCATATTGCCTTTTTTAGCTCTATTTCTACAACAGAAACTAATTCCAAACACAGCCACCAAAGCACAGTTTTGCGTCTCTGAGCAACGTGACAGTGTTTCGTTCCTGAATGAATCAACCGTTTAAATGATTCGGTTCAATCGCAATGACTCACTTATTAACAGTGACTTGCTGACACATACTGGCCATTTTAATTTCACATTTAAAGTATCTTTTGATTTTTTTAAATAATTAATTTCTTATCATTTCAAATGAGCATTCAACATTTTATGTCTTGTATATCAAAACATTATTCATGCATTTGTAACTGCAGGTTAGATGCATTCTTGTCCTGCACTAAACAGTGTAATACATCTAAATGCCACTTCCAATGAATCTTCTGCATTTCCTCTGCATTAAAAGATGAGTTTGTTGATACTGATTTGCCTGGTAACAGCCCAAATGTTTTATTATTCTAAATAACTGATTCCTTTAATTAAAAACAACTAGTTTGAGATTAATAGACCTATCCCAGGGGTGTCAAACTCAGTTCCTGGAGGGCCGTAGCCCTGCAGAGTTTAGTTCTAACCCTGCTCCAGCACACATATCATGTAGTTTTCAAATAAACCTAAATGATTAGATTAGCTGGATCAGGTGTGTTTAATTAGGGTTATATCTAAACTGTGCAGGACTGTGGCCCTCCAGGAACTGAGTTTGACACCCTTGGCCTGTCCCATTTTGACTCCCTCCCACTGTTAAAATGTAACTAAGTAATTTTTACTCTGAGTAAAGTTTAAATGAGCTACTTTTTACTTTTACTTGAGTAGATTTTTAGACTGGTACTTTTACTTGTACTTAAGTAAAATTTCATTAATGTAATGGTACTTTTACTTGAGTAGAATATTTTTGTACTCTTTCCACCTCTGCTAAGTAGACAGTTACTTGCTGCCAGCTATTTGTGGATGTAGTTTCATATATTAAAAAGTAGCTCATTATTTCACTTTTGCAATCATTTAATATTTCTACATTAAAATGTTGTATTTAAACTTAACATAACATATAAAATCAAACCATGGATTTTGTTTATAGTGATTTCATTCAATCGTTAATAGCCAACATGTTTTTTATTCAGATTGAATTTATTAAATGTTAGAATCTGACGTACAACAGACACAGATATGACAATAATTGTTCATAATAATACATATCTTTGTGTTTTGTGCTCAACTGAGAGATCACATCCTGTTTATTATATCATAGTTACTGTTTGATATTATATCTAAACTTTGACTAGGCTAGACATGTTGCATATTAATTGTATACAGTATATGAACCTGAAAGCATATTTTAATTTTTGTGTATTTTGTGTTACTCCATAATAATGTTATAGTTGAGGGCATTTGTAGTATAGGTATGGGGCCCAAACATAACCTCAAGCCCAGGGGCCTGATGATAGGGGACAATGACACTAAATGACACTAAAATAGCTCATTCTGAAAACTTTTCTGAACAGCTATTCTTAACTATACACTGTACAATTTTCCTAAGCCATGAGGTCATTGTGCGCAATGAAAAAATATCTAATTTTATGTAATTCGATTCATTATTTTATTTTATTTTTTTGACACTTTTAAAATATGTAAAACTATCACATATTTTAAGATAAATGACTCATTTATGATTTTCAGTTTCAATGAAAAGTGGTAAAATGCATTGTTTTTTTTTTTTGTTGTTTTTTTTTCAGGGGACTAAGAAGCAAAAAGTTTTGTATAATTAACATGCACATGATTTTTATATATGCTTTTTAAAGATGGCATAAAATGAAATTTCACAGTCTACTTTCTAAATGAAAATCTAATTTTTAATAATTTATCAGTGCAGGTTTCTTTTTTTATTACCTTGTAATGTTTAAATCAAAATGTCATAACTGGACCTTTTGGTGAAAATGATTTCATTTTAAAGTTCTCCAATCATTCAGTTCACTTTTTTTTTGTTAAGCGATTCTACATGGCAGACTATGTTGCGACATTGACCAACATGGCTCAACTGGAAAAGTGATATGCCAAACCTTGACCATTTGGTACATAAATAAGTACATCATTTAAGCCCTAAAATACAATAATACAGCTCTCCTCCTTTAAAAGAACAAGACATGGAGTAACAAGCTCAAACTAAATAATTGTTCTCCCCTGTAGTGTGCATTCAGTCCTGAGCCTATTTTCAGCCATCATAATAACATGCCCAGAAGCACAATGTCCAAATTTGTCAGGTCTATCCTCAGCAGGGTATTTAATCTCACAGTTTTATCCCTGAACTTCACCCTAAAAGCAGCTAGTCAGCAGATGTAGGTTTACTTTAGTCAGCATAAATCAAATGCCTGTGAGCAAGCTTTCATTTTTTTATTTATATGACCTTACATCATTCTCACATTAACCTGTGTGCGGTTTTTCTCGCTCTGTGTGAACACTGCATACACAGTATAGTTTTGCTCCCATTTGAACTCCAGCTGTAATTTTACATTCTCTTGCCTATATCAATTATCTCAGTTCTCACTAAGGAAAAGTCTCCTTTGTTTAAAATGCATGGCCCCATTTAGAAATCATCCACTTGTTAATTATTCAAACTAGTTTTCCTTCACTGTGCAAGCTAAATGGCACACATTAGCTGCACATTGTACAGTTTAGTTACAGTGATATTCGAACAGAAAGCGGTCTTATTTTTAAATGACAGCTTTATGTGTGGTTAAGGGTTAGAAGGACATCACACTACAAAGTCTGCTGTCTGTTCTCTGTGAATTTTGAAGCCACAAGTAAAATATTAAACGTGCTATAAACGACCACAGTTGCGTTCAATTTCACCACAACTAATTACTACAACTCTTTCAGTCTGTTATTTAACATTTTTCGAGTTTGAGTCAGAACAGTTTGCCAGCACATGATTAACACAACAAGTCTATGAGTAAATGAGTTTACCTACAGTGTGTGATGACATTTAATTTCTTAGAAAACCTCTGTAGTCCCATTTATCTATTTTTTAGCAACCTTTTTTCTATAAGTAAAATCTTTTAAAGTGCCTCTGTTATAGGTAATGAAAGGTTCATACTTTGGTTTTGGGAGTCCCCAACAACAGGTTGACATGCATGCAATGTCAAAAAAAAAAAACTTTCATTGTCTAATATGCTAATTTTTCATGTGGATCTTACCATGAAATGGCTTGGGATTCATTTTAAAAACCACTTATTTTAATGATTCAGAATCGACTCTTTCTTTTTAAGAGACAGTAACTTTATACACAGTGCACTTTCAGATTTAAAACTTTGCAGGATGTTTTTATTCACTTAGAGCTGTGTTACACACTGCGTGAAAGGTAATTCAAAAAATCCAAAATAAGGTCACTTTTAAAAAATCACAAGGAGCTAATACATGATCTAGAACTTGTGTTAAAGGTATAGCTCACCCAAAAATGAAAGTCCAACAACAACAAAACAACAGTTAACACAAAAATTTAAATTCTGTCATCATTCACACACAAGCATCTTATTTGTTTCATATATATATATATATATATATATATATATATTAGGGGTGTAACGATACGCGTATTCGTATTGAACCGTTCGGTACGAGGCTTTCGGTTCGGTACGCGGTACGCATTATGGACCGAACGGTTCGTTGGACTAACTAATTATATTTGGAAAATAAAAAAAAATTGTGAAATATAATGATATGCGTTCAACAAGGTAGCCCAATAACCCAAACGACGTAACAGGCAACGCCCCTGACACCCCCGAAGAAGAAAAAAACACCAACTTATATGTTTATGTTAGGCTACTCAGTCAGGCGCTCGCTCACTCAGTAATACGCGCTGAAGGCTCGTTGCAAAATGGCCAATGCGTTTAACAGACCAGAAATAGAAGATCCTCCAATAACCAACGGGTCTGGTGTTTGGGTGCACTTTGGATTCCCTGTAAGCTATAATGGTGATGGCAAGAGAGTGGTGGATAAAAAAAAAAAACAATGATATGTCGCATCTAGGGTACACCAGCGGGAATACTTGAAACATGTCTCAACTCATTTACGCCGACATCACCTTAGTGTGTCAGTATCTGGGAAAAGACGAAAAAAAGGAGAAACATACATGCAACAAACTATCCCCGCAGCATTTAGACAGACATTTCCAACGGATTCAAACAGGGCAAAAGACATCACCACGGCGATTGGTAGGCTACATTTACGTTATAGCCGCGGATATGAGACCTTACTATTTACCATTCATTCTATCATCACCATTATAGAACCGAACCGTGAATTTTGTGAACCGTTACACCCCTAATATATATATATATATTTGTTTCACACATATCTTTTTGCTTCACAATCACTGATCTATATATATTTCTATATTATAGATCAGTGTTCACAATACATTAATTGATGGACTGAAGTAATGTGGATTACTTGTATTGACTTGGGGACATTGGAACTGGAAGTGCTAAAATGCTGACACATTTCTGAGTTTTGGCTTACAAAAATACATAAACTCTGCAGTAATATATATTAAACACTTTAATTAATATACAGCATTTTATTAATTTATTAGTTATTTGAGCTGTAAAGTTTGAATAGTATGCCATTTTAGCCATGCAACTACTGTCTAACTACCGGCGATGAAGATGCATATTTTTATCCCAAATTTCTTTCTGAGATCATCTGCTGCAGGCACTGTTTATAAAGTTTAACCATGAAATTTCTAAGCAAATTTGTCCTTGCAACAAAAATACATAAAATATGCAAAACTCCAGGCAGCCAGAGGACAGAGTGTGTGAGCAAGCACATTGTAGTAATTTAATCATGGCCAACTCCTCCCTTCAGCCCTTATTAATTTTAGTTATTGCCATTGATTGCTTTCTTACGAACAGAGGTTTGACTGCGTATAACAAACTCTGATTATAACAATGATGCCTACAGTCAGAACACAGGCCCATACCTTCAACTATCTGAACGTGCATTAAACACTGGCAACCAGCAGGTAAGAGAACGGAGCATTAGTGTTTTTAAATCATGAGAGCTGATTCTCGCTGATTGAGATGGAAGAAAATATTTTAATGAATGCATAATATGTTGCTCTGAGGTCAGCAGATTGAAGGTTTCATGTGTAATTACTGGTAAGCAGAGAAGTGAGTTCATAAGTGGTAGGAAATACAAATGCACCTATTGATTCTATTTGCATAAAATACCAGATGCTGTGAGCACTTTCACTCCATCAAGCTAGTGTTTCCTTGTATTTTCTACAGCCGTCTTGACCATGACTGGCTCTTTATGCAGATAAAGTACCCACATGCTAATTACGAGAATGCAGTAGGGGCATGTGTAATCAATCATTAGTGTAATTTCAGGTCTGTGGTATATGTAATTAGCATATCAACATAATTACAATATTAATCATGTGATAATTACATCACTGCCATCTTGTAAAAAAAAATATCAGGTAGTTCAACAGTATAGAGTAAACTACAATGAAAAAAAAGTAAAAAATAAATCTCTTTTTATTAAAACAACAGTAAACACAAAAATTTAAATTCTGTCATCATTCACACACAAGCATCTTAATAACACTCTATATATTAGTTTAGTTGTTCTAAAGGCATCCAATACAAACTATAGGCATGAATTAATGGGTGTTATACTTATTGTGAAGTATTTAAAATGCTTTATGAATAAATAGAAATGAAATATGAAATGCTGTAATCATTTACTCATTTTTACATTATGAATTTCTGTGAAACGCAAAAGTAAAAGATTGCCTTTTTGTCCATATAATTAATATTAGATCCCACTGATTGCATTGTACATACAAAAAAAAACACAGGAAACATTTTACAAAATGTATATCCCTTTAACCCAAAAAGAAACCATGGCTCTTTATGAGATCTCCTGAAAGATAATGCATAAACACAATACTATAAATTACAGAACACAGCTTGAGCACATGATCTTGAATGGCTGCTCATGTAAGAAGCCTAACGATCACTATAAATGTGCTAAATACCTGATTATATCTCTCATTCTATCATTAACAAATTTTCTGATTATGTCCTTCATCCAAATGTCTCATTCGGACAAGCATAAGTTCTGCACGCTCTGAGCATTAGCAGTTCAGATGAGGCTTTTCTCCTTAATCTATGGCAAGAGAATTTACTGACCTCAATCAATGAACCTTTGTACAACAGGGCAAAATTATCGCTTGTGACAAAAGAAGCAAATTAGCGGTTAATCTCCTCCATTGCTATCCCATGGGATTTTCATTAACCTGACATTGTGCCCACAGCAGGAAGCAAATGAGATGCCATGCAACCTGGAGCACAAAGTCCTGAATGGTCCAGTGATAAACGAATCATTAAAGAAGAAGAAAAAAACTGACTGAGCATTTCTAAACCATATAGTACAAAGTGTTTGAGGAACATTCTCCAGGGTAAACTGAGGACTCATTATTATGGTGCTTGTTAAGTCAAATATTAATATTATATTGTTGCTCATACGTGATTTGATCAAATACCTAACCCTTAAACCCTGGTGAGTAACTTGTGTATTATTCATGCTCAGACTACACAGCTTGAGAAGTGTGCCACTACTTTTCAGAGTCAAAAGGTTTATGAGTACCACCTGCCAGGCAATATAAATGGACCCAAGCTATATCTAGACACCAAAATATCATAAAAACTTGTAGCTCTTTTGACTTGGACCAGTAAGTCGCTAGCTAGCAATCATTATATCAATATAAAATCAAACAGAACACCATCAATACCCAAATCAACCCCCCCCCCCCTCACACACACACACACACACAGCAGTCATGTGTTTGAAACAGCAGGTTGGTGGTAACAAACACATGTCAGTGAACTACTTCAAATACTCAAGAATTAAAGAAGACTCCTTGCTAAGAGATGTTCATATGCAAAATCCTACTGTGGCTACTTCTTATAAGCTACACTGCAGCTTGTCCTTTTCTCTGACCTCGATCTCTCTGTGCTGCTCGTATTACCATAGTAACAGACTGAGACAAAGATCAAGCCTGTATAAATGCATTCATCCCAGGCAAAATGAATGAACCGGCCAGGCTTGTTAGTGTTACCAGACAATGCATTTGTCTTAGAAACTATCTGGCAAATTCTGTCATAGAGACAGGAAATTACAGCAGTGGCTCTCAAACCGTGGGGCTGGGGCTGAATAGGAGACTTAAACATTACTACAATTTAAAAAAAAATAATCATTTTGAAATTTAAATGATACTAAAATAATTTAAGTAATTAAATCTCTTATGTTGGCTGACATTTCTTGTTGAGTGTCTGAAGAGAAAATTAGACCCTAGATTCAAAGATAAAAATAAAAACCCTAATGAATTAAAGTTCTGAAAGACCTTTAAAAAACATTTTGTTAGCATTTCAGTGATGTTAAGACAAGGTGATTCTACAGACCATTAAAAAAAAACATGAGATTCAAAACATTTAATTAGCATTTCATATTTACAACCCCGTCAAGAATTTCTGCAGCAAACCTGTAAATCTGTCCAATAAGCAATAACAAAACACATCAAGAAAACATAAAACGTAAGATAAAACCCAGCAAACATCATGTAGCAAATGGGAGGAAGATATTTTACAACCGTTTTACTACTATGTAAAGTGGACCTGTTTTCCTGTTGATATTGAGGCTTCAGCTGCATCTCAAGTGCCGTTTATCACTGCTTGCATTATAGTTGCCAAAGTATAGAATAATAAAGTATAGAATAATTAATGTTGTCTATATGGGATTACATATTTATTTATATATTTTACAAAAAGTGCCCAAAAAGCAGAGGTGGGTAGTAACGAGTTACATTTACTTCGTTACATTTACTTGAGTAATTTTTTGGGGTAACGAATACTTTTCGGAGTATATTTAAAGATGGGTACTTTATACTCTTACTTGAGTAAATTTTGGGGGGAAAATCTGTACTTTTACTTCGTTACTGTGGGCGACGCTCCTCTCGTTACTTTATCTTAATGCAATAAATGTTATAATGCTTCAGTTTATTCCAAACGCGCCGTCTACTTTTCTCTGGGCAATGAGCGATGCCCATTCGCGAATGATTCATTCTTTTGAGTCAATTCTGTTCAAAGGCTTGATCAAACCAATTGGCAAACGAGTGAATTGGTTCATGAATCAGTTTGAATGAGTCGTTCAATTCCCTGCCGCACGCGCTGAGTTGTAACGTTTAAGAACAGAAAGAGCGTTGAAAACGTGGCTGGAACTGCACTGAATTGAAATCTACAAAGGTTATTATTTGCTAGCGATGGAGATCCTTATTAGATGAACACCGCGTGTGCTGTCTACTGTTTAACAGGTAATAACTTGGGCTACATTCGATTACAGTACACGATACCACTGTGATATTAGTTTGTTGTACGTGTGTGGCTTATAACAGAGGGTTGAATGCAGCTTCCGAAAGACAAAAAATAGCCGATTAAGATTTTATTAATTTTAATACAATCACACTGGTGCAAGTACGTTTAGCGAGTCAGATTATCAGCTGCTAAATTCAGATCTGTGATTGCTTGCTGGCGCTTAGCCAGAGATAGATGCGTTTATACAGCACTGCGCATTATAACAAATCACACATTATTCTTTTGAGCTTATTAAAGCATTGGCCAATCAGAGGCGTTCAGATGAGTCATCGCTAAAATGCCGGTGCTTCCTTCACTCGCTTACTGACTGAATACCTCTTTCTGGCGAATTCTCTCGCAGTAACAACAAAGTGCAGATGTGTGTACGAATCTTTAATTAAGATATTGATTTCACAGTGTTAACAGTTTCAGTGATTTTAATGGGAGTTTCTGAGAGTGATTGAAATCTAGACTGTCAGTGAAAATTATCTTTAATAATGTAAATGTTATTTGCTCTCTTTCTGAACAATGAAAGATTAGTAGCAATATTTATATCACATTAACTTTCAATGTTAAATTCACATTTAATATAAAGTCAGTCATATTAAAAATATGTTATGGCATGACACCTATATCTGTTACTTAAGTAAACAGACAGGGTTTTATAATAAATTACATAAATTGGAGTAAAGGCTGATGAAATATATACATTTATACACGCACACATACATTACATACATTTTATCTATATATCTAAATAAAAATAGGCTCAGTATATATGACCCAAAGTAACTAGTAACTAACTACTTGAGTAGATTTTTTATCCGATACTCTTTTACTCTTACTCAAGTAACTATTCAATACTTTTACTTTTACTTGAGTAAATATTTCTAGAAGTACTTTTACTTTTACTTGAGTACAGTTTTTGGGTACTCTACCCACCTCTGCCAAAAAGTGGATAACAGTCTTTTTTTTTCACTTTTTACTGCAGAAGTGCAATACCAGTGTCATGACTCGATGCTTTAACAGCCTGAAGAAATATTGAACTTCTCAGAATCATTACTGCGTGACAGCACTAATCTTTCTCAGCTCACACAGATGAGCTAAACACTGCCATTCTATAATCCTGTAAAGCTCATAAACCCACAAATACTACATCCATCAAACATTGCGTGTGGATGATCTCGGTCTTCTTACTGTCACCAACAGCGGGTTTATTTAGGATACAATCCTGACACCTAGCGGAAGACTTGGGCAATTACAGCAACAGCTTTAAGAGTATTTTGTTCTTAAATGTACTGCATTTGTGTGACTTTAGCTTATGAATGTTAATAAGGCTAGGTCAAGCAACCCAAATGATATTCATGAACAAATTTTCCTCATAGTAGAATTTCTCACAAAACGATGTCAGATGAGGTTGAATGTCGAGTTAAAAGTTAGACTTAAATCTGAAATTAATAAAAATAAACAAATAAATAAAATATATGTTTTTATATTATAGTAGATGCCTGAAATTGACCAATTATTTTGGAGCGCTTTAAAAGGCTGCTTTTCACGTCCAGGTTTAAGGACCTGAGAGTATATATATATATACACACACAAACTACTTTTTTTCAGGTTTATAACACAGTGCAAAATTGAACTGGAACAATCAGATATCTAAAATGAACCACATACTCAGTCCTGATGTTGAGTCCAGTCACTTCTTTGAATGACACCAAGATAATTTTGTATGTGGGAGCTGCATTTAGTCAAACAAAGGTATAAATATACATGACACATCAGCACAAATGTAAAAAAGAGAGACTTTTTCTAAATTAACACATTTGATTTGCTGACTTTAGGCTCGTAATAACCAGGTACAGAAAATGGCACGCCCTGCCCCATGATGTTCCTTCAAGTCCAGACAATTCTAGAAACTCTTAGCATAAACACAGAAAAAGTTGTTTAAACCACATTGTTTGTGCACTCTCTTACCAAGGGAAATATGTGCATCTTCTATGCACTGCTTTAAAGTTAGTAACTAAGTGAATTCTAAGTTTAAAATGAAATACATGTAAAGTAATATTTAAGTTTCATACTATAAAACTAAATAAAAAATGGATTGCATCAATTGACAAAGCAGTCACCCTATTAGATCAACTGAGGAAATTTTTCGTCATTTGTGTGCAAATATTCTGGAAATAAGAGAGTACGTCTGGCCCTGTTCTAAACAAAGTGGCGCTTGTTTGACTTTAACGCTTTCCATAACAAGCATGCCAAAGTCTCAAAGGCCTGCTTCAGAAAGCCTCCCTCTGCATTTATTGAACTAGACACGTCTGTTTGTTGTTTTTCCCCGCAAAGAGAGCGGTGGAACAAAATTCAGTAAAGCTATCTGAAATATTGATAAACTTGAGGAGGATTCTCCACAAATACAGCTCGATCCAACATATCTGCAGCACTTGTGATGCCCCGATTACAATTAGCAAAGTTAAGTCGAGTTAATAACACATCCTTGCCATCTGCTATGGGCTGGCAGCAAAAAGGAAGCCTTGGTATTTCCAGAACTCTATAAATAGGCCTCACAACCCACAAGCCTTTCTGCCCTCTTCCACAATCTGCTTGAACACAGCACCAATTCAGACTGCTCCAAAACAGGATATGACATCATTTCATCTTGCCTATAATGTAATTCTGTCTCCTAGGATCCAGGTTTTGAGATTTGCGCAAAGATGACTCACTAAAACAAGAACATTACATGACATGGATTGTGAAATTGGGGGAAATAACTTTAGGTAGATTAAGATTTTATGAATAGATAGATGCATAACGTTCATTGGAAAGAGAAAAAAAAAGATGAGATATCTTTAATATCGCAGTTTTGTCTCAGACAGCGATTAGATTAAACAGAAAGAGTGAGTAATTACACAATTCTGACTCACAATTGTGAGTTTGTATCACACAATAAAAAAATAAAAAGATTGCAAGATATAAACTCACAATTGTGAAAAAAAAAGTCAGCATTGTGAAATCAAACAGTCAGAGTTAACTTTTTTATGTTTTATTCACTGGCAGAAACAGGCTTTCACAAAAATAATAAAAAAATGCTTCATTAAAAATAAATAAGTAAAATACAACATCTGCTTTCTAAACGATGGTAAATAAATTTTGAGATTAATAACAAATATCAAATATATACAAATCTTAAAGGCCATCTTTCAATTTAATTGTATTACTTAATTTATACAGAATCTTGTATGAAAATGTTAATTTAAAAAGACATACATAAGAATACATATATTTTACAACACCCATGGGCAGAAATTAAGAAAAATGTGTACCTATTCTAAGCTACGCTCCAAAAAACTGCCTTTTCCCAGAGGACGCGTCATATGACGTAACGACAGGCAAACATAGGCGCTGCCGCCCTGGTTCTCAGTGTGGGTTTAGGTCATGGGTGCCCAACCCTGCTCCTGGCGATCGACTGTCCTGCAAAGTTTAGCTCCATTCCTAATCAAACACACCTGCCTTTAATTTTTAAGTGAGCCTGAAGACCTTAATTAGTTTGATTAGGATTGGAGCCGTTGTGTCACTTCCGATCAGAGCGTTTTTAACAGCGGAAGTAATTTTACTCACAATTTATTTAAAAAAACTTTTTTAATGCACATTTATGATTAATTTCTTCACGCAAATCAAGTTCCTACACTATTTATCTACACGTTCATTCACAAGAATCTTCAACTTGAAAGATGGGCTTTAAGGTAGGGCTGGACGATTATGGCTTAAAGTCAAAACCACGATTAATTAACATTTTACCTCGATTACGATTATTGAACGATTATTTTGTTTCTGTTTTGTTTTTTGCCCTCATAGTTCACTTACAAGGTTTGTACTGTAAACAGGGCCATAGTTGGGGTTTGCGGGGCACCGGTTCAGGATGTACCAGTGGGCCCTGTTTGAAAGTGTTTAATTTGTATGTTCGTTCTGTTTATTTGTTCATCAACATGCCCGCCACGTCCCAGAATGCAGCGCAGCGCCCAAGCCCTATTAGGCGCGGTCACTTTAAGAGACAATGAATGCATCCAATATAATACACATACAATTTTTTTTCTCAACTGTTTACTTTAACTTAACACATAACTGACAGTTTTTTTCGAACATACTATCCAAGACAGGTATTTTCACATATTTTTTATGTATTTGTCAGTACAAGAGCAAAAACAGACAAATTCAGTGTTCAAGTGTTTTGAGACGCCTCTCTCTGCGTGAGCCCTGAACACCAGAACACCGCGGTGCTGAAGTGGGCTCTTTCACATCTTTTTGTTTGTTCAAACTGCGATTTGTATTTGTTCGTTCAGGTGCAGGAGGGACTTCGAGGAGAACTTCGCAGAAGAGAGCTCGGTTCAGTGTCGCTGTCTGTGATACACGACTCCCTCTCTCTTGCGCACCGAACACAGCGCGCGAGTAACCAGCTCTGTTCAGCTTTTCCGCGTCTTGTGTTTGGATGTTTTAATGTTTAAATCGACAAGTGGTAAGGCTTAAAAACACGTGAAAAAGATAAGATTTCGTGGCGATGTGCAGCAGTGGCCCGTCAACTGTCCTGAGCATCTTTTTAGGCTGGCCTCAGCCAGTAGGTTGAGATCACTGGGGGCCCCCCCTCATCCATGGGCCCCTATAATTATTAAATATATTAAATATTTTTCATTAGAAAAGTCCACGTTTGGAGTTCTGTCATCAAAATATTTGACAAGCCTTGTTCAAAGAATTCTCAGAAGAAACATCTGAGACAAAGTCTCCTCTTCCTCAAGTTGTTCCAAACCTGTATGAGATGATAATTTTGCTGATGGCCACTGACTTACATTGTTTTTTTTATATATTTTTGTTTTATTCTATGGAAGTCACTGGTTACCAGCAACTGTTTGGTTACCAACATTCTTAAAAAATATATATATTTTTTTGTGTTTAAAAGAAGAAAGTAATACATATGGGTTTGAAACACGATGGTGAGTAAATTACAAAAACTTCCAATTTTGGGTGAACTATCCCTTTAAATAGAGCATATCTGGAAACTATGAGAGCTGTGAAAGAGCAAAAGCACTCAGCAAAACTTTTTCTTGGTGGATCTAAAAAAAAGCTCATGCTAGTTCATTAAACACATTCTCATTGGTCAGAAGTTCTGAGCAATAAATCAAATGCAACTAATATGAACGGAGCAAAAGGAAATGACATCATGACAACACTAATGGCCCCTCGGTAGCAACCGCCCTAAGCTGTGACGTCAAAAACAGCAGACAAGAAAAAAAGTAATGCTTTTAAGAGCCCTTCAAAATGCATCAGGCACTGGTGAAACATTTACTAATACAATCATAATCTCATTTCCTTGACGTAATTTTCTCACAGATCATAGATTTTGCATAATACTTCTTTCCTTAGACTTAGCTTGTCCATTCACTGATTTACTTTTTTTTTCATCATGTGAAGCACGTCACACAGGAATGCGTGCCTCAGCACTCTACGCAGAGCGTGTGGTTAACACTCCACATGTGCAGGCCTGCTCTCATTGAAGCTCTGCTGACTTCTCCTGCGAATAAAAGACCCACATGGAGCGATTAAACATAACAACTCATTTAGTCACAGGAGATAAAGCCAACAGCTTCAAAACACTGGAAGAAGCACCTGGATGATTTGAGAATGAGAGAATAAAATGAAGTCAGTCTCTAAATAGTTTTATTTGACAGTTTGTATTCAAGTCATGACTACAAAGCCATTTTTGTTACAGTCTTGGCCCACATACAGTAATGTTTTACATGGTTTTCATCCGTTAATGACATCTGTGTGTTTCGATCCTGCTGCTTCCTGCATTTGCCACAAATTATGATCCATCTGTAATAATGAAAGCTGGGCGACCATATTGCATGATTCCTGTTGAATGATCATTTGTTGACCTCACATCTGGCCATATATGAGTCATTATACATTATTTATTTAGCTTCATAACCTGCCTGTTTTTGTAGAGAATGTTGTACAAATGTGTCCATGCATTCTTAATCTTTCAATATTTCATAGTGAGTATGTGCCAATGGCCCATTCCAACATATAAATACAATTCATATTGTTTGGCACACTCTACCATATTTTACTCTGTTGCTAGAGTGATAATAAATAACATGATGCAATTTCCAATACAATTTTCCAATACTGGGTTGAAACAATGAACACTTCTCAAGCAGAACTACATGTTCGACTTGCCAAAATTTTGGTTAGAGAGTAAGTTCATTTAAAGACACTGAGTTTTGTTTTAGCCACCTAAAAGCAAGTAAAGTAGATACCTTGTTGCATAATTATTAAACAATCTGGAATTATTGCTTTTGGATGGACAATTATTTTATATAAAAAAAAAAAGATTTATTAGGTTTTTGTGCACTTGCTTGTAATAGGCATTTAATAATTATCGATGTGATTCTTGTAATAAAATTTTTTTTTATATCTTGCTACTAAACATCACATAAAAAAAGAATGTGCTTGAAAGTGGATCAGACTTCATGTTGTATGTCAAAAGTTTAGCTACTCAAGACTATTGATGAGCAGAAAATATCCAACAAATATCCAATTAATAATGGTTCTAGTTATCAGTGTTGAAAGTGGCTGTTTTTGCTGTTTAATATATTTTTGTGATGCATTTTTGGATTCTGTGATTAATAAAAATAAAGGTTAAAAAGAGCAGGATGTGTTTGAAATAGAAATATTTTATAAAACCACAAGTGTCAATTTTTTTTAAATCTAATATTTCTTGACCATAAAGTTTTTTTTTTTTATCTAATATTTCTTGACCATAAAATCAACATATTATAATTATTTCTGAAGGATCATGTGACACTGGAAACTAGAGTAATGGAAAAATAAAAATAAATGAATATAGTTGTAAATTGTTAAACTGTAACAATTATGTAATAATTGTCATATTACAGTTTTACTGTATTTTTCATCCAATACATAGGGCATCATGAGTTATGACATAATATTCTGAAATGTAGAAACACATTCACACACAATTTGTGGTTTGGACTTGCACTGTATTCCTCCTAAAACTCATGACTGCATTGGGCAGCTGTCCCAACATCTCTGTTCTTTGCACATGACCCACGACCAACACAAGAGTACATAATATTTTGGTCTGGCTGGTGTATTACAGCCTTTATTCCTAAGTTCACCAAAGCTTATTAGGAAACCATTTATTTAAACATAAAAAAACACAGAAATCAAGTTGCATGTTCTTTATTTCTTTCTTAATAACAGTTTGTTAATAACCACATATTACACTTAGTTCTAAAACGTGATTGTCTGCATTAAATATTTTCCCCCTTTAAAAGCTGAAGAAGTGAAGATCTTTGATGCGGTGCAGTTCATTCTAGGATCGTCAAACAGTCACGCATACGTACACATTTTGTCATATCAAAAGGTTAAAAAAAAAAAAAAATTGAAATACATGGTTTCGCCAAGCAACAAACTGCTCTTTGAGTTGTCAGTTACACAATACAAAAAAATAAAATAAAAACTACTTATATAGAGAGCTCCAGCAACATACAAACAAATGTAAAATAGACTTAAGTGTGACTGCAGTACAAAAGCTCTATAAATTACTGTATAAAAAGCAACAAACCTGAAAGTCTGAGACAAGAGGACCAACCCTCTGCTTTGATAAAAAAAGGACTTATAAGTCTCAAAAAAGCTTGCCAAAAGGTCTCGCTGTTGCAGGGTGTGAGGGATGCAGTCGTTTTTCATACAACCGTCTGCTCACCTCGACATTTCCTGTAGCTGCAGTAGATGGCAGAGAGCAGATAGACGCTGGCGGTGAGGCAGGCGAAGATGGAGGCAGTGAGGTAGACCTTGTACAAGCAGTGATGTTTGTAGACGTCCAGGTTGCAGTAGGAGTTCTTTTGGGTTTTGTAGATCATGATCCCAATGGTGGACAGATACAACAGAGTGGCAGCAACGTCGTGGATGGTGTTGCTCAACAACCAGCGGTCTCCTCCGACGATGGGAACGAGGTCCTGCTTGTCCAGAAGCGTGAGGATGAAGATGGCTAATGTGAGGAGCCAGAAAAGCACAGCCACAAACAGCACATAGTGAATGGAGCCTTCATACTTGTTGGCTGCGATGGTGACCCAAAGCCCGGCTCCCAGCAGGATCTGGAGGACCCGTACAATCCCGATAAAGCTCTTGAGGAATTCCGGGAAACTTCTCTTCACCTGTGGCTGAGGGGGCATCTCCTCTTTTGGTTGAAAAAGACTTCTCCTGGTGTTCAGGGTGGGGGCTGTTTGCCACAAAGAGAGAAACGAGGAGAAGAAAGAGCCAGCAGGAGACGTAAGGAGTGGCTGATAACGGTTTTGGAGGAGGAGAACCCTGCAAATGCACACAGATTGAATCATCTGCACAACCCTGGGGTTTTGAAATGACTTCTGTCTTTTGGTCTCTTCCGTTTCCTGTAGTAACTGTTGAGCTGTGTCACCCTCCCCCTCTTTCCAAGCAGGGAGCAGGAGGAGAAACAGAACAGAGGGCAGGACGTGAAACACTAACCCTTTTCAACTCCTCCTCATCCACTCTCTCAGTTGCTAGTTAGAAAAATTCCTGTGTGTGCAATGCATAGCCTACAGTGGCCCCAAAAAATAGTTTGGTTACTTCAGCCGCACTGAAAAATTGTGAATGTCTTTCATTTAGAAGAAAAAATATATAGTTGGCATTTATTTTAAATAAGACATGTTTCAGGATAAATCTTTCACACAAAAATGTTTGTTTACTGCAGAGTATTGAGAAGTATTTGCTTACTTTCTGCCTGTCATGTGTTGGGAACTGATTTCATTCAGTACTTTCTAAAAAATGAATAGCCTCATTTGTTTTTGTACATTTTTTAATGTTAACTTTATGCTTACCAAGGCTGCATTTGTTAGGGATGTAACGATGCACCCCAAGCCAGTTGAAAATCAATACAAATGTAACAATTCAAGTCAGTTGAGATATTCATCGAATCATGATAAAGTTGGGGGTAGTATTTAGAAGCATAATGCTGCTTTGTTTACAGAAGGGAAGGGAAGTGCTGTATCACTGCTGTCCCAGAAACGCCATCTGCTGTCAGACAGTGAATCAGCGTTCTCATGCAGCACGGCTGTTGTTTTCTGTTTTTTGCTGATGTTTTATGTAGCATAATTTCACAAAGCTAAAGTCAGACCATATGCTTTTTGTTTCAAATTTTTAAATGATACAATCTAATTTAATAAACAAAAAAAAACTACTCATGCTGCATACAATATATGCTGCATCTTTGTTTGGATTGAGATTAAAATGCAGTGGTTACCCTCCTCCTCTTCTGTACCATTTATCAAAATACAGTTTTAAAAAAATACTGTGAAATTATTTCAAATAACTGTTTGCCACCTGAGTATATTTTAATTTATTCTTGTAATGGCAAAACTGAATTTTCAGCAGCATTACGCCAGTCTTCAGAGTCACATGATCATTCAGAATGCATTGTAATTTGCTGATTTGCTGTTTAAGAAACATATCTTATTATCAATGGTCATCCTGCTAAACATTTTTGGAAACTGAATTTTTTTTTTTTAAATTGTATTTTTTTATTTGCTGAATAGGAAGCTCAAAATAACACCAAAAGAACAATTTTACCATTCTATTCACAGTCTTTTTAACACTCATTTAAAACATTTTCTCAGGAAAAATATATTTTTCAGAAATGTTAGGTTGGGGTAAATAAGTTATAATTCCTTTTGGCAAAAACAAAATTGTTTTTTTTTGTACCATTGTACTTTTTTCTGTAAATGTATCCACAAAGCTTCTTTCCACTGTGACAGCTTACCCCGCAAGTAGTGAAAAAAAATAACTTTTTTTTATAATTTGTGAAATTATTCAAAAGCTATGTACAAGAAAATGGCTTTAAAATAAATCTGATAAATATTCACTAGAATAAAAAGTGTGACTATCATCTAACCCCAGTTAAATCAAAGCATTATGAGATCTCCAAGCTTATAAATGAAGTCTGCAGCAAAATACGCTTTTAGTATTTGTCTCTCAATTTCTTCTTGTTGACAGTATTCTGCATTTCCCAAATACACTCATATAAAAAGGTTTCCTGCCATAAGCCTCTTTTGGATGGTATGTATGTCTGGGGAAAATCTTTGAAATGTGCCAAGTCATCCTTCACTATATTCAGGCTTTGTGACAGACAAATATGCATCAGATTTGACTTGTGCACTCAGTAGAGCATGACAGAGGCAAGAATGTGGGATTCTTTAATCTTTTTCAAACTAAACAGTCTTATCACTGCTGGTATGTGGTATCCATGAAATCTGTGTTTTTCATGGTCCATGACAAAAGTCTGACAGCTGAGATATGGGGCTGGATCCCTTGACATCAGTGAATACAGACACACCCATCAAAATACGTAGACATGTTAAAGCGCCGCCCCTTTCAAGAATCTGGTCACAGAGAGACCCAGTGGGAAGGGGTTAGTCTTAGATTTACATTCTCATTGGGTGATTTATTATGTTTCCTGCTGGGAGCAAAATGCAGCTGTAGAGCTGAGTGTGAATTACTCTAAAGACCCTAAAGTCTGCTGCAGATTGAGAAAAGATGAGATACTGTACAGCTGAATCAATCCTCTAATGTACAGCAAAGACATAATCCCATAAATCTATAATTTGCACATAATGTGATTTGATGAATCATATAAATGCTCCCAAAGACCTCACAGCTATGAAGATATCCTGAATCTCTCTGGAAAGCTGGATGTGTTACAGACACATTCAGATTCATCAGCTTTGGTTCATATATTAAATTAAATATAGAAACTCTCCATTCTCATGTTTATCATATTTAATTTAAAAATTTGAGTTAATTTGTATGATTGAAAATATCTGCCTGTATATAAAGGAAAGCATTACTATAGTAATATTCTAAACAATACACAAGTCATATGAGGTCTCTCCTTGCACTTCCTGTGAGAAATAGCTCAGAGGTCATTGCACCACACAAACAGACTACAATATCAAAGTCTATGTCAAGTTCTGTAAGCATCACTGAATGCAAACTTTAAAATCCAAATTCACATTTTTATTAAAACGAATTAGAAAGTTAGTTTATTAGAAACAATAAACTTCACAAGACAGGGTGCTACAAAAAGCAGCAGCAGCAGCAAAATATAAGGTTTTAAAGTGTTGCAACATACCCTGATCTCTACAGTGGCGTTCTCAAACAGATATTATTCCCTTATTCGTGTAGTCTATAATACAAACATACAAAATAGCAAATGAAAAACAAGACTTCACCACTTTTTTGTTGTTGATGATAGATGGGTTTGGAGATAGATGAAAGATCTCGCCACTAGACGGCAGTCTAAGCAAACATAAACCGGGTTTCTTGAGTGTTTAGTCAAGGCTGTATTCAGAATAGTAGCATTCTGCTGTACTTCCTCTCTCAGTGTATAGCATCTGTACTGTGCATAGCATACGCATTTTCCATATCTACGGAGTACACTGATATTCTACATGAAAAAATGTGCAGAATACAACTGAGCAAACAACACTGGGGTGCTGTTTCCCACAATGCAATGCGATATATATATATATATATATATTTTTTTTTTTTTTTTAATTGGACACAAATCTGGTTTTAACATTTTTCTTAATTAACTGCACAACTGCACTAAAATGTGTGAAGTGATAAAATCATGTGATCATTTAATATCCTTTTTGTAAAACTTATCCATTTATACTTTCAAATATAGCCTACAGTTTAAAGACAAAGCAAATAATCCAAAACATAGATCAATAATAAGAACAGACTACTAAAAATAGGAAATGAATCTCTTCAGCAATGCAAATTCTTCAAACACTGATATAGACTCAGTGTTAAATAAGTAATGGAGAACAAACTTGCAGCTCTATTCTGAGTTCTGACCGGCCTGGCTTTTATCGGGCCATTAGAAAACAAAGTCAGGTTTTAAGAGTACTAGGCTTCCACAGGTAGGTTAGTCAGTGAATTTGACAATGTTTATTACATCATCTAATACTTAAACAGCAAATTAAACTAAATATCCTTAAAACTATATATTCTGCTTTGTTTGCACACATTTCCTTCCTATGTTGTCAGTTGTGTCTGTGCAAGTACTTGAACCAGTTCTTGAACAACTTAGGTTATCAATACTGAAAATGATTGCTTTCAAATAATCTAATGAGACATGGACTTCTAGTGGTGAACTGGAGAAGCTGCAGGTGAAGTTGTGATAAAGGTAGCTCCAGGCACCTATTCTCACTCGACTATTTAGTCTACCCAAGGGCTTGGAAACTATTTGTACTAATCAGGTCAATGGCCAAACCAGTGGTGTAGTGCAGGGTATACGCAAGTATACTGCATATTCTTTATCAGTTGGGATTGAGTACACTTTTATATCTTTTGATGCGCATCATTCAGTGTCTTGTATTAAAATGATACTCCACCCAAAATGAACTTGCCATTAATCACCTACTAACATGTTGTTCCAAACCCTTAAAAGCTGCGTTCGTCTTCGTAACACAATTTAAGATAATTTAGATAAAACCTGGGAGGCTTGTGACTGTCCCATAGACTGCCAGGTAAATTACACAGTCACGGTTCAGAAAATTATGAAAAGCATCGTCAGATTAATCCATCTGCCATCAAGACGAATTAAGCTTTTACGGTTTGGAACCACATGGGGGTAAGTGATTAATGTCAAAAAATTCATTTTGGGGTGGAATAACCCTTTAACATCATCATAGCTCATCATAGTAGGTTTGTCAAACAATTTACCATTCAAAATAAATTCCCCTATGGAGAAGATAAATGATTTTTACTTAAGGAACCCAAATGTTTCACTCTATTCTGTATAATTTTACCTCCATGTAAAGACAGCTATAAGTGAATGATTCTCATCTTCTGCCTGGACGATAAAACGGTATCAATACTGTATTTATCAAGATGCCATGTTATTGTAAGTGACATTAGTTTAATGTTTTGTTAGTTTACTCTAGCCAGCAAAGATGTGCTGCTGCTGCATTATTCAATCAAAATATTAGAGAAATATAGAAGCTCAATGAAATGATACCGAAACAAAGCCATTCACACAAATGTATATGCAGCGCATTTTTTTAGACAGACAAATATGACTTCTGCACTCTCGTAGGATATCAGACAAGAGATGTATAGAAAGCCATGCAAAGTTAAAACAGTTTAAAATGTAAAAAAATAAATATATAAATCCACATATTTGTAGAGGTTTATTCCTTTTCACTGCGTCTCATGTTTTTAAATGTAATCTGTGTAGAAAGCGCTTCAGGTCTTCGAATTAAGCAATGCATAAATACATTATGTTGTTTTGTTCATAATTGTTTATGCAATATACTAATTATATTTGATTTTTATGAGTTAATTTAGACATAATGCATTAATGATTTAACTCGAGCGGCTTGGCAAAAGTGTAGGAAAGCTGAGCGAAAATGGAAAAAACATAAATTGCAGGTTTTTTATGATATTCTAAAGGATTGTTGGAATAATTATCAGAGAATTGTTCAAACTGAAAAGGCTAAATACCTCTCTGATGTTATTGATAAAAATGGCCATAAACCTCATGTTCTTTTTAGAACAATTAATTCTGTTCTTCATACCCCCCAATCTATAATGTTGGAAGAATCTACTGTGGCCTGTGAAAAATTCCTCCACTTTTTTGTGGAAAAGATTACCACTATTAGAGCTAGCATTTTACCTCCAGCCTTTGATCCTTCCATTTCCATAGAGTGTGCTGCAGTCCTCACTGAGTTTGAGCCTGTTTCCATCTTGGCCCTTAATGACCTTGTTACACATTTAAAACCTTCAACTTGTCCCACTGATATCATCCCATCATGTATTTTTAAAGAGGTATGGAACACTATTGGACCAAACATTCAAGCAATCATGAACAGTAGTCTGACTTCTGGTTATGTGCCACTTTGTTTTAAAGAGGCTGTGGTGCAGCCCCTTATCAAAAAACAAAATCTGGACACTTCAGTTCTTTCAAATTATCGTCCAATTTCAAAACTTCCTTTTGTGTCCAAGATTTTAGAGAAGGCAGTCCTAGTGCAGTTACAAGCCTATTTAGATCTGCATGGTATTCTTGAGGTGTTCCAGTCTGGTTTTAAAGCATTTCATAGTACAGAGACTGCACTTATAAAAGTTTTTAACGATCTTTTGATTTCAACAGATTCTGGAGATTCTTCAATCTTGATGCTTTTAGATCTTACAGCAGCCTTTGATACGGTTGACCACAGTGTTCTTATCTCGCGTCTTGAGCACAACGTGGGGATTAAAGGCACTGTATTAAAATGGTTTAGATCATATCTCTCAGCGAGAGTGTTTAAAGTTGGGTATGGGGGCTCTACTTCACCAGCAGCACCAGTGACATGTGGAGTACCGCAGGGCTCTATTTTGGGGCCGATTCTCTTCTCCCTTTACTTGCTTGCTTTAGGTTCCATCTTAAAAAGGCATAACATTAGTTTCCATCTGTATGCAGATGATTTACAAATCTACCTGCCTATAAAATGTAAGGGTGAGGATTCGATAAATAGGCTGTTAGAGTGCTTTTATGATATAAAAGCATGGATGGCTTTAAACGTTTTACATTTTAATGAAAGTAAAACTGAAATTATGATTTTCAGACCTAGCAGTTTTACTAGCACCTCCAAATTGGACTTGGGACCCCTGACGCCCTATGTAAAGTCTATGGTAACGAACCTTGGGGTAAAGATGGATAGTGATCTTCACCTAGAGAAACAGATAAACTCTGTAGTAAAAGCTAGTTTTTTTCAACTTAGACTACTTACCAAATTGAAGCCATTTTTATCTTTCAAAGATTTGGAGAGGGTTATACATGCTTTTATCACCACTCGCCTGGATTATTGTAATGCTTTATATATAGGAGTTAACCAGGCCTCTCTCTCTAGATTGCAAATAGATCAGAATGCTGCTGCTCGACTCCTTACAGGTACCCGTAAACGAGAGCACATTATGCCTGTTCTTGCCTCTCTTCATTGGCTACCTGTTTGTTTTAGAATACAGTTTAAGATTTTATTGTTTGTTTTTAAATCTCTTCATGGTCAAGCCCCAGCTTACATAGATGATCTACTGAAGATGCATGCTCCTCTAAGGTCATTGAGGTCTGCTGACCAACTACTCTTATCCGTTCCTAGAACAAGACTTAAAAATAGGGGAGATCGAGCTTTTTCAGTCGTGGCCCCTAGGCTGTGAAATGATCTGCCTATGCGTGTCAGAATGGCTCCCAGCCTTGACAGTTTTAAATCACGACTTAAAACTCACTTTTATTCATTGGCCTTTAAACCAGCCTGAGAGTTCATCTTTGCATTTTATTATTTTAGTTTGTCACTTGTTTAAACTGTGTATTGTGCTCAGGTTATGTGTTTTTAAAATCTGTTGCAATTATGTCAGTGTCCAGCACTTTGGCTAACCTCGGTTGTTTTAAATGTGCTTAACAAATAAAATTGTATTGTATTGTATTGTATATTTATCCCAAGAGAGAAAGAAAAGGAGAGAGAGGGCACAGTGACTGCAGGAGGCCTGTAGTGCTAAATACATCATTCCCATCACTTTGTACCAATGTCCTGATTTCCTCACAGGAACACAGAACAGGGTGAATCTCATACCATTTAAATGTCTCTTTTTACTCTTGTGTGTAGTAATCTTTATTCGAAATAGGCTATATCCTCTAATACCAGAACATCACTTTGGAAAGGAAGAACGCATCAAAACAGTGAACGGGAAATCTGTCAAGTCAAAATAAGCCTTTGTGGATTTATGGAGGCGTTTAGCTGGCTGGGTAAAAGACTAATTTACAGATGTGTGCATACATTTAAAATAGTACACACCTACACACATTACATACTTGCGCCTCCAGGTTTTTAGAGCATCTGAGACAAAGTGAGAGGAGAGAAAAGGAGAGGCAAACAGATGAAGACCTCCTGAGGTGGGTGTCATGTGATGCCACACTGTACTACGAGCCTCAGAGGGGGGAAAAACTCACTCTTGAACTGCGTCCCAAATGACACACTATACACTGTGCACTCGTACTACACTATGTACTTATGCACTATGTACTCAACCATGTAGTGTATGAATGATATGAGGTTATTTTGTCTGATAGTCTCTCGCCCTTCGTTACGTAATTAAAGTTGCAACAGTTGAGTGCATGAAGTGTCCAATATGTCACACTTCGTTTTTTTGGGTTAAGTGCATCATCTGAGTATTTAAAGTACACTTTTTGCTAATTTTTTATTTTTTTCAGTGTGAACGCACTATTCATACAAAAAAAGTCATAGAACAGTGCATAAGTACGCAATTTCGGACACACCTTTGGTAACTACTATCCAGGTTGCCATAGCAACATCAGTACACTACTACAGAAGCTATCAAATCTCATGTTCATTTGAAGTAATCAGACAGTTATTGTGAATCTGATATGAGATGCTTGGAGTTGATTTTGCGATAATGACTGCCTTAAGGCACTTTACACAGCTGAGTTAAGGCTGCTCTGTGCCTTCTCAAAATTTTGTGTAAAGTCTTAATGCTGTATCATATCCAGACTAAATTATGCCAGGTCTTACCCAGTTTAGCTCCTACAGTATTAAAGTATCATTACTGTGTGTAAATGCATTTTTTGAGCAGCATTAAACAGTCTGTGTAAAGACACCTAAAAGCCACTTCAGAAGTGCTTCTGTGTTTCCTTCGCAGTGTAAATTTGGCATTATCCTACTTATTATACATGAACTCACCAAATAAATAATTCTAAATATAGGCTGCATATGATAAAAAAACCCATAAAAGCTTCATTCATCTTTGGAACACAATTTAAGATATTTTGGATGAAAACTGGGAGGCTTGTGACTGTCCCATAGACTGCCAAGTAAATTACACTGTCAAGGTCCAGAAAAGTATATTGTCGCGTTTCCACCGCAGGAACTTTACCCAGGAACTAGGGACTTTCGCCTGGTACTCTGTGTGTTTCCACCGCAGGAACCAGGAAATAAATAAAGTTCCGGGTAAAAAAATGCCCCTCAGAAAGTCCCTGCAGGCGAGGTAGTACTTTTTCAAAGTTCCGGAACTATTGGGGGCGGGACTTGGGTGCTAAACATCCTGATTGGTTGAGTTCACGCAGCATTGGTTGAGTTCAACCACCATTTATTCGGATCAACATTTTCAAAATATTACTGTTATTGTGTCATGAAATTTAATTGTAAAAGTATTTCAGTCGAGAATGTAGTTGTTTAAAATTCAAATCTGTGGTTTATTTATAAAGACAGCGCCTATTTAAAAATGTGTTTCGCCGATCTCGGAGATGTGAGCTCCACGCAATCAGCGGGAGCTCAGTAATCATGTATCCGCCGAGAGCAGCCTCCCCTCGGCTAGACCTTCTGATGTGTGCCGCTGGCTCTGATGTCTCTTTAGAGGTTAAACAACATATAATTCGTTTTGGGTAAATCTAACAGTTATCTTTTGTCTGTAGCCTATTCAATGTATCTAAATGTTAAAATGAAAATAAAAAAGGCTAATCTATATAATATTTCGTTTCATTGTAATGGCTGTATATATACACATTTCCCTGAACTAAGTACATTTCTGCAGCTGTTATTATGTTTAAATGAAAACGAAAGGAGGCAGTGGTATTTGATATCCCATTTCGTTTTATTGTAAATATACAGAGAGGAAAATTGCAGTAGCCATGGTCAGCTGACTGAAGTTATCAAGTACGCTGCTGTTTGCAGATTTACCGGATTTGCGTCGTCGCGGACATCACACTCCCGTGTCGAATGCACGAAGTCTGAACTACCGAGGATGCACGTCCAAAATCAGCGTACTTTGTATTGAGAAGCGCGCGCAGACCTACGTCACCAGTCTATTTGCCTAATCTTCCATGTACTTTAAACCGCGGTGGAAACCCAGAAAGCAACAGGTCTGGGGGGAAAAAAGTTCCTGGGAAAAAAAGTTCCTGGTACAAATTTTCCGGGTAATTTCGGTGGAAACGCGGCATATGAGAAGCATCATCAGAATAGTCCATCTGTTCAACCATAACGTTATGAAGCCATGAGAATACTGTTTGTAAGCAAAGAAAACAAAAATAACGACCTTATTCAATAATTCCTTTGTCAATAGTCTCTTCTGTGTCTCTCCACATCACCATAGCGGCATTTTGGAGAATTTGACCTGAACTCAAATTGCCTATGCTCTTCTGTGTCAGCTGTGCCACAATGTGCTGTTTTCTTTCAAATCAAAGCATAAATATACCTAAAAACAGCGCATCCTTGTGACGCGGCGGACACAGAAAAGTGTAGGAAGTTTGAGTGATGTGAGGCACAGAGGAGACTGTTGACAAAGGATTTGTTGAATAAAGTCGTTTTTTTTCTTCACTTACAAACAGTTTTCTTGTCACTTCATAACATTATGGTTGAACCACTGATGGCAGATGGACTATTCTGATGATGCTTTTCATACTTTTCTGACCGTGTAATTTACTTGGCAGTCTATGGGACAGTCACAAGCCTCCTGGTTTCCCACACAAGTTATCCTTATCCTTTACCTATAGGAAAGTACGGAAGCCCGAAGAAGACATGCATTATTATTTTATCTATGGAGTAAAATCAATGCCACATAGACTTGCAAAAAAATTTAAGTATTGCAGAAATGTGAAGCGCAAAGGTGGTAGGCCTATAGCTGAAATGCAAAATAAAAGCAGCTTTGCAAATAAATTACCGTATTTTCCGGACTATAAGTCGCACTTTTTTTCATAGTTTGGCTGGTTCTGCGACTTATAGTCAAGTGCGACTTATTTATCAAAAATTTATTTGACATGAACCAAGAGAAATGAATCAAGAGAAAACATTACCGTCTACAGATGCCAGAGGGCGCTCTATGCTGCTCAGTGCTCCTGTAGTCTACCCCTGAGAACATAGAGCGCCCGCTCGCGGCTGTAGACAGTAATTTTTCTCTTGGTTCTAAATAAATGTGACTTATAGTCCAGTGCGACTTATATGTTTTTTTCCTCGTCATGGCGTATTTTTGGACTGATGCGACTTATACTCAGGTGCGACTTGTAGTCCGAAAAATACGGTAGTAGACATGCCCATGGACAATATGTGTTGCAAAATCATTTATTTTGCTCTGTTTCATTTACATTTTGCAATCTTTTATTTTTGTTTGCAAAACTTCTTTTTTTTCACAATACTTCCTTTTCTTTTACAATTCTTTATTTTGGCTTGCAAAAAGTACATTTATTTTAACCAACAGACAAAGAGCTATTTTAGCTTGACTGAGTCCTTGGTCAATGTAAAAAAAAAAATGAACCCACTCATCCATGAAAATGGATTTTGCTACCTCCAGAACAAAAGAAAACAGCTTATAATTTGACAGAACAAGTCAGAAAAGAATATATATAATGCATGGCTGCTTAGGGCTTTAAAAGCAAAGGATGTTAATAAAAGAAATTGATTTTATTTCACATTCAAGGCTCACACTGTGAAAACCCAGAGTAGACTTAAATGGTAATTTTTCTCTTTTGAGTTGCCCTTCCATCCTGATGCATTCTCACAAAAATGCCCAAACACACACAGACATACTTGTTTATTTTTCAACACACATATTTCTGGATACACACACATCATCACAACTTTCTTTTCTCAGAGCACAGCCCACCTCTCACCTCTCCACACACACATTCAAACAAGATCATGTAATATTCGCCAGAAGTACTAGCTCTGAAATTGGAAGCAGTCAGCGAGCGATGAGCATTTGGACACACAGAGCTAACAGCTCAGCACAGAGTGTCCAATTATCCCCCAGCCTTCCCTGACATATCAACACACAACTATGCAAAACAGAGCTTTGTGACATTTTGGCAGAATTCCCACTGTTGAGGGCACCAGACTGCCTAGAGAAATCTCTTACTCACATAGAGCTTCTGTTTATGGTTCATCCTATACCAATGATGAACAGCATCAGTAACATTTGTTCATTTGCTTGGGGGTTTATTTATTATGCATATAGACAATTGCATATGCATTTATTATGCATATACACAATTCATAATGAGGTATGCACTTTAAAAAAAAAATAGTGTTATTAGTTATAGTCTCATTAAGCTATTTAATCATAAGCCTACCTATTTGATGAAATGTAAATATAATATATAATTATATTCAAGCCAGGGTTGTGTGGATAAAATTTTTTAATCAAACTCTTTTGGTTATAAATAGTAATATTTTAATATATTAATTAATATATAATATAATATTTAAGCCGGAGTTATAATAACGGGTGTGTTGACCCCTAGAGGATCATGAGGGTACTGCCGAGGTCAGAACTTATTTTCTATATTGTCATAATGTTTGTTCATTTTATTTCTAAAAGACTGTGTTACAATTAAATTATATTTTAGTACTAGTTACACACTGTGTGTGTGTGTGTGTGTGTGTGTGTGTGTGTGTGTGCGTGCGTGCGTGCGTGTGTGTGTGTTGTTTAATTTTTAGTAAAACATTTTGTGCTTTGTCATTTTTATTAGTTTTTAAAATTTAATATTACTATTTAGGTTTAATTTGTTTTTATTTCAGTTTTAGTTTATGTATTTCCAGTTAGAAATTGTTGTATTTATCTAGTTTATGTTTTTCATATACTATTTCTATTTTATTTAAGATGTATTAGTTTCAGCTTTATTTCAATTAACAAATATATTTTTTTAACTTAATCACAATCCTGAGAACATTTAACATTTTCATGAACAAATATACATTTAACAGTTTCGTAAATAAATAAAGAGAGAGAGAGACAAAGAGAGAGAGAGATGCATGTTATCAAGATATCATCATCTGTTAATGGATTTTTCTTACAGTAGGACAGGTAAAAATATTCTCATTTTAAACTCAGCTCTCCGCTGAGTGCCATTTAACATGTCTTTCAGTGTTCCTCGGTCTTCGTTTCTCTCTTGCTGACAGTATATCATGTGCTGCGCTCAGCTTTGTGTCACTTGTGAATCTCACACGAGAAGGGGGATCAGTGTTGTGGAGATACTCCTGGGCTCTGATACCCACCATCCTGCTCTTGCAGTTACACTTCAACTCAATGAGTAGAAAAGCCTGTCACTATGCATACCTCCATGCATTAAATATTACATATTAAATATTTACACAAGCTTAGTGTTTACATTGTACTGTTGACTTGTGATGTGAAGGAGGAAGCACATTGCTTGAAACATGCAAGATGCTGTTTATACCAAAAGGTTTGTGAGTGAAATTTAAGGGAAATCTTAGTGCTGGGGATAAGTTAGTAATTTAAAAATTATCATTAGCAGTCTTCTCTCCCACAGCACTGTTTCTAGCCTTATTCTGCTATTGCTGTTTTGGTGGCCATGACTCGACCTGTCATGCCTTCATCTGCTTCCCACTTTATCTGCTCTCTTCTCTCACCACTATTTAATTTTGCTATCCATCTGTATCAGCTTCATATTCCTCTGATGGTAGTGCTGATTTTTTAGCAGTCATCAGTCCAGTCTTCAGTGTCACATGATTCTTCAGAAATCATTCTACTGTAATATGCTGTGCAAGAAACATTCTTATTATCAGTGTTGAAAATAGTTTTTGCATAATATTTTTGTGAAAACTGTGATGTTAAGACTGTCATAATCTTTAAAAGAACATGTTTAAAAGAACATTTATTTTTTTTATTTATTTATTTTTGTTAAAAATTATCATTTATTTTAACATTCTAAAAGTTGTTAATGTCACTTTTTATCTTATACTGACCCTAAATGGTACTGTGCATATTGAATATGCACATCACTATATCGAAATAAACAGTATGGTCAAAAAGTCTGAGACCACACTGAAAAACTTTTTTCTTTTTTTTTAACCTTGCAATGAACAGAGCAAAACACAGTACACATTATTATTATTTTTAGGTCAATATAAAATAAACAAATTTGTGGCTATGGTTATGTGAACTCCTTTGTCTTGTACAGAAGCACAAGATGCTCTTTGGAGCATCTCAAATTATGCTGGAGAACAAATTTGGAAAGTTTAATACAGCTTTAAAGTGCAAAACCACAACATAACTTTTTCCAGCTTTTTAAATTGTGCATATAATGGATTGTTACATTTCAAAATACCTTTAGACCCCTATATGTACATACATGAATATTTCTGAACTTCTCATTTAGTGAATTTAGTGAAACACCATTGTACTCTCATTTCACCTTTTCTCCTCTTGCTCTATTTTTTGACCACTTCACTTCTGCATTTCACTTTTTGTACCCAGAGTCCTCTGATTCTGCCTGTCCTGGTTTCCTTTAATCTCTGTGCTCATGAAGAAGACCCTATTGAAGGCCTCAGTAAATTATAGCTGCTCTAGGCTCTTTCTTTGGCACCGCAGGCCACCTTGATTTATAGTGCAGAAACATTGCCTGTTCTTCTTTCAGACAAATAAAACACATACATTTTGTGCTATATATCTCTTTATATAGTCCCAAATCATTTCATATCTGACTTTGATAAACGAAAGTCAAAATTAACACTGAGCTGTTTACACATTTCAAAAGAAAAGAATATGGCAGATTCAAATGCTCTTTTTTTTTAGATTGCAAAAAGTGTGACCACATGGTCACTGACTGTGAACCTGTTGCTGCATTCAGGTCAAGAATTATTCATATTTTAATACGGATGTGTTCTGTAATACCAGATTGTTATTTATTTGTACTAGCTGCACATGCCGCATAAAAACTAAAGAAACAATTCAAACAGACGGGTGGAAATTTGCATAATTTAATTTAAACTTGATAGCTTTCAGACATGACTGCCATCAGCACTGAAGCACAGCTCTCATTATTTGCAGTCAGATTATCTGTGTAGCTGTACAGTTATTGTATGATGCATGTTTCATGTTACTCAGAGCTGAACATGGACGCTGGGTTTTGGACTCAAGGGCCAGTTGAGAGCCCATCAGCAGACAGCGTCTTCAGTTACGTGGCAACAGGGAAAGCTGGTGACCTAAATACAAGACAGACCAGCCACATCAAGAAATGTAGGACCAAAACACAGCCACAAAAGATGAGCATTAATTTATGTCTTTAAATATGAGTGTAAAGGGTCTGCTGTGAAACCCAGCACGTCTCTATAAAACATGAATGATGGAAGAACAGCTTATCTCAGCACACAAACCAAAGCATTTCAGGCTCTACTTACTACAAGCTGCCTGAGAGAAACTAGACAACAGACAATAATATACATGCTATAGCCCAAATTAGAAATAATAAGTAGACCATAACTGTACTAAAACAGGATGTACTCTCTTCAGATTTGATTCTAAGAAGAATAGTCACCATGAAAACTGTTTGTGACATAGATTGGATACCATACAGCCCTGTGGTTGGTTTCTGTGGGAGACAGCAAGGAAATTTTATCCTGTCTTCTCACAAAATCTTAACTGTCATGATTCTGACCAGCTACAAAAGACATGCCATGAAACTTTGACTATGAGATTATGACTTAAACTATGAGATTTAGTGTCTGTAAGACTACATCTGCAGATTTTTTCCTTAAAGACAAAGACTACTGTAGCTACCTTATTCTTGGAAATTTTACTAGAGGGAGACTGGTTTTTTTTTTGGTTTTTTTTTGTTATCAAATTCAAATGATGGACCTTTTCTGCTCTCTTTTATCGGTAACTACACTGTTTTTCTAGCTGAAAAACAGACATGAGCAGGATAAACTGTGAGCTCTTAAGATGTCATCTATTTCTAGCCCCTGAAAAGTGCTTGTACAAGTAACACGTTGCATTAAATGTGAACATTAAAAAGTTTGAAATTGTAGGCCTACTCTAGATGTTTTCTCGTAAAAACGTACTTCACGACATCATTTTGAGTGCACTTGCATTAAAAAATATGGTGTATTAGCTAAGAACTAAACGATTTTGATGAAAAAGCTGACTAATATCCTAAAATCTTTTGATTTACTTCAGACTAAAGCTCATCAGTCCAGCAAAAGATGCAGGACGGCGCTGCGTCCACCGTCAGATGGCGCTGTTGTCCTGAAAAACCTCTGGAGGTGTGACAGCTGATACGATCAGAAAATCTGTACATGCCACGGCTGGAGTGTGTGTGAGAGTGGGTAAGCGGACCATTCCAGCCCGTGTGTCTCTGTGCGCGTGAGCAGTGATCTGCTGTCATTCATGGGGATCATGTATGGAGATGGAGACCTGCTCGGACCCCCACGGAGGGACTGCACGTGTTACCTGGGACCGCCGACCACCTTGATTCCCATGTAAGAATTTTAAAAACCACATATGCATGAGTAGAGTATGTGTTGTGTTGATATGCAGCTTTACTCACTATCACTTTTGGGTCGTGACAGATGTAGTAGCTGTGTTTCTATTAAGGGACAGAAAAAAAATCGAAACAGATCCCAGTTAGAGTCAGTCGTGTTGACACTGTGAAGAAGAAAATAAAAACTAACTATTGAGCTCATTATGCTCATAAATGGCGATATAAGTCTCATGCGCATCTGGGTATTCTTAACGATTTCTTTTCATAAGAACAAGGAAGATATTAGAGTCCACAGTTATCTGAAAGTAAATGGCATTTTAATTTATAGCCTAAAAAGATGTCAAATATAGGCTATTCATTGTAGACTGTAGGAAGAAATCATGCCAGTTCTCTTAGATGCAATGCAAAAAGGGTTAGAACAATGTATATATATATATTTCAGATAACTCGCTGTATAAAACTGTAAAATAAAGTTAGATTGTTAACACGGGATTTGCGAAAAGCACCAACAGCGGCGTTGATTGTTTCGGAGACGCGTCAGTGGAATTGGTGCGTAAAGCTGAATCGCGCACGCCTCCCGGTGGCCAAACACTGCAGCAGGGAAAACTATATTAACTTATTTGCCATATGCTGTCAAGTCCTGATTCTGTTTCTTGTGTTGTTTTGTTTTTACATTAGTAAATGCAAATTCACTCAGTTCTTATCTACATTATTGCAAATGTAACTGCTAGCCTCATTTGAACATCATCACCTAACACCATGATCCAAAAAACAGTTTTATTAAATGTTTTATGAAATGTTTTATTCCTACCAACATGTTATCTTACACATTTAATTAAAATTCGTAATTAAGTAGCCTATTTATTTGTTTGTTTATTATGCAAAATATTTTAGATTTTATTTTTAATTATTATATTCACGTGATTACCCAATCGTTATTATCGCTGTTGTGTTCAGTATTATCATTTTTATTTATTTTTTTTAATATGCTCTACACTGGGTATATTATTTACTTTGAAACTGATAGTAAATTTGAAGTAACACATTGAATTAAACATTATATATATTTATATACATAGGGAACTAAACAATATATTAATTTGTTTATTTCACATTTGTATAACTATACTTTCTTCTAAATGATGGCCTACTGTACCAGAGTTACACTGTATGGAGCAGCAGTCATGTCTGGTTATCATCTTTCAGCCCCTCTGCCTCGTGTGCTCGTAACACCAGTGGAGGGTGAGGATTCGTGCATCCACCCTCTTTATGCACCGAAACAAAGCTGGGTACTCCGAAGCCGTTTTACGCAGTGTTTGTGTTTGACAAACACCCAGTCCTCTGTTTAAGGAGGTGGTCTATCCGAATCCCAATGTAATGAGAGGGTCTGTTTATGTGCAATGCTCTCACTGGCACAACTCACCCTCTGTGTCAAGCGCTCGAATCCAACGCAATTCCAACTTTGTGTTCTTGTCTTCAGCGGAATGCGTAAATCTCCCGAGGTGAGTCCCAGAAGGCTGTCCGACATCAGCCCACAACTCCGCCAGCTCAAGTACCTGGTGGTGGATGAATCGATTAAAGAGGACCTGAAGTCATCTCGATCAGTTGAGGACATCAACAGCGCATCCATCGAGGAGAGGATCTTGAGAATCACGGGCTATTATGGCTACCAGCCGTGGAATGCAGTTTATAAGAGTAAGCAACTCATTTTTACTAATAAATTGATTGTGTGGAACAGCTGTGGAAAACATCAAGGTGTTGAGAGTCTCCCAGAAGAACATTTTACATCTTGCATAGTAGATGGAGTTTAAACTTTGTCTTAAAATAAAAATATACTCAAATGTGACAATTGTTGAGAAGCGGGAATAATGTTACAAAATGAATGCCAGTAGCATAGATCAGATCATTGGGTCTTGGAAGAATTTGGGAATGTTTGAGTTCATATTTTAGACTTTTGGATCTCTGAAAGTCTGAGTTCAGTATTATTGAGAATTTCTATTTGCTATTCAGTATTATTTTTGATTTGCCAGCACTGACACTACCGGATGAGAACAAACAGAAGTTGAACTGAATTAAGTTGTATGATGACCAGTGTTGGGTTAATTAACGTAATTCGATTGCTTTTCCCTTGAAAAAGTAATTAATTACTCTTAATATGCAATTTAATAACAATTACTTCTGATATAATTGCATTAAATAATATATAGACAGAACAATTCTATATTAAAAACAGAGTTTTAAAATGTTATGTTTGCTTTTAACGTAACCTTATCCATTAAAATACTTTGGTTAGTTAAATAATAATTATGTAATTTTATACTATTTTCTTGAAAGAAATACAATCCTTGTTTTGTTCAACTGGTTGAGGTTGATATTGGATTTAGAAAGTAATTAGTAATAAGTGATAAAAAAACTTTTGAGAGAGAGTAATTAGTACAGTAATCTAACTACACTGCTGAAGATGTAATTAGTAGCTAGTAATTAATTACTTTTTTTGGAGTCATTTATACCCAGCACTGATGCTGGCACTATTGTCTTCTGTAGAGCTGCTTTCTAGCTGAACCTAATTTGTTGATAATTGATATCAACACTGTTATTGATCTGAATTTGAAACAGCATTGAACTGACTCAAGCTCAGTGACACTACTGTCTTCTGTAGAGCTGCTTACGACTGAAATGAACTTGTTTTATTACTGATAAACTATTTAACCAAATCTGAATCAACACTGAACAGACTTGAGGTGAATAATGACACTGTTGTCTTTTGAGAGGTGCTTTAGAGTATCATTTGAATCTGTCTCATATCTGAAGAAGTTTGCATCATTATTTCTGTCATTTTCCTGTTTAGTACTTAGAAGCTGCTTTGAAACAATGTGTATTTTATAACGTGCCCACATAAACAAGGGTCACTTGACTCGACCTCTGAAATGCTAGAATAGGCACATGTGAGATTTCCGGGGTCTTATTCTAAAGAGAAACCTCTGAGAAACTAAAGACTTGATGCATTTAGGCTGTGGTTTGATTATTCTGGCACTTTGATAATTTGGCTCATAAGAATTAATAAATGACTGAGTGATTGATTGACTGACTGATCTGCTGGAGGTGCAGTGAGTTATTGCAAATAATGTATGGAGCATTGAAACATTTGATGATTCTTAAATAACCAAACCTTTTAAAGACATGAACACTATCTTGCCACAGGCTTTACAGATATAAAGAACAGAGCTTCCCTCCCCGATCCTGTTTATGCCCTTTTGTGTGACTGTTCCCTCTAGATAAAGTGATAAAGTGTGCTCAGTGTGCTCAGAAACATGCACAGTAAACCATCCACTTGACCTTTCATTGGGACAGACCAAGAAATGCTTTTGTTACATGATACATTGAAAGTCTGTATTTAACTTTTCATTATTTGACATCACAGTGGCCTCAAAAAGTATTTAGACTCTTAGCCACACTTAAAAATGTTAGTATTTTTATGGCAAAATATATTTAAAACAGCTATGGATCATCCAGGTAACAACACCAAAGAATCAAGCTTGTGTAAACTTTTGAACAGGGTCATATTTATAAATTAAAATTTTCTCTACTTTTGTGTACTATATGTAAACATGTGTTATGTGAAATATCTTATTCAGGTCAGTATTAAATAATAATAATAAAAATTATAAAAACATGCATTTTTAATGATCCCTTTTATTTTGGTAAAATAATTAACATTTTGCAATATATATATATATATATATATATATATATATATATATATATATATATATATATATAATTTAAACATTTATTATCAATAAATGATTATATCAATTAAATAACAGCTTATAACTGTATTTTACCGGCTTAATTGTTTAGATTTTTACAATGCATTATCTTCTTAATGATCTACCAGTTCACATTTACAACTGCATATTTGCTGCATAAAAACATGGGTGAATGTTCGCATTGGTCTGAACAAAAACGCAGATGGGCAAATTGAAAATGCTAATTCATTCTCGCGCTGCGCACATATTTATTCAATAAAATAATTGTCTTTAGAAGTTAAATCATGACATTAAGCCATATCGCAATTCTTGTCTTTCCCTCCTCAAATTTAAGACCTCTTGAAATCATAATTAAGACTTTCTTGTACCATTTAAGACTTTTTATGGCTTTAAATATGCTACAACAAAATTTAAGTCCTCTTACAAAACTTTTTAAGGACCCATGGAATCCCTGAAACAGAAAATGTGCACTGCATTAATCATGCGTTAATAAAATGTGTGCCGTTAAAACGAATTCGCAAAGCGTCATTAACGTGTTAATTTTGACAGCCCTAATATATATATATATATATATATATATTAGTGCTGTCAATCGATTAAAAACTTTAACTAGATTAATCACACATTTTTTCTGTGATTAATCGCAATTAATCGCAATAAAAAAAGAAATGTTTTTGTACGTTTTTAATATATTTTTTAATGTAATAATTTCACAGTTAAATTTAAATACTTGTTTAAATGACATCTTTTTATGAATGAAGGCCAGTATTACTGATATTAATACAGCTACTGATTTTTTTTTTTTTTTTTTTTTTCATTTATTATTAAGCTTCAAAAATATAACAGTTTTTAATTTAAGTAAACTTAAAACAATGCTAACATAAACCCATAATAAATGTCATGTTTACTCCTGCCCTTCCTGTCTTAACAGTTAGGAAATATACAGAAATTTAATAAAGTTATCAAAGTTATATGCAGTCTGCACTGCATAAACTATAAATTAAATAGTTAATCCTTATTAAAGCTACAAAAGTTATTTAGTCAAGAGCAGCAAGTAATTTTCTCTGTTCCCTTTGTTCTTTAACTTTACTGACAGGAAGCTGTATTGGCTGCTGTCCCTTTAAGAGCAGACAGACAATCGGATCTCACCGTTTATATACTGTCTATGGATCTCGCCTCATTCTCTCACAACTCTTTTTGTTCATTTTAGACTTTATATAAATCATTTAAGATTGCTCTTATGAGGATAATCGACAAAACTGGCACTTTGGGATGTTTATTGTTAGTTCAAGCGCTTAAGATAACTGGATTCTGGCGCCCTGTCTATGCATTGTGTGTGTGTGTGTGTGTGTGTGTGTACGTGTGTATGTGTCACATAAGGGCATTCACAGACAGCGCATTCTCTTTTGTCTTGCCGCACTTGAAATGTTTAAAAGCATTTAAATTAATAAGAGCGTGATCATATAATGTAAAGCTAGCCAACGGATGGCAGAAAATACGGATGCTGCGTTAATTGCGTTAAATATTTTGGATTTTAGTTTATTGTTTGTTTTTTTGTTGTTGTTTTTTTATAATGCATTAAATTCACATATTTAAGTTAGAAAATACTTTTTGAGGTAACTGTACATATAACTCACAGATACAGGTGGACTGCAGTGTTTACAATTTTTGTCGGGTTCCCAAAGGCCAGGAACTGTGAACTGTGATTGATAAGAGAGTCTTTAGTACATTGGAGGTTGATGTTGTCTATGATGAGTCTATGTAGAGGATATGAAGATCCTGTATATATATGCAAATTGTTAATGCTGATTGTTAATGCTGTTAGAAAAGTATAAATCATATTTTTGCATCAAAAATATAGAATCATGTTAACGTCACGGTGTTGTAATCACAGTAGTTTCTTGCAAAAGAATTAACTTAGCGAACTACTGAGCGAAAACGCAAAGTTTTCTTTCCTGAGTTGATTTGATAAAGTGCTGAGGATTCCGTCACTGTCAACCTTACAAGATTGTGATAAATGTTCTCAAACATACAAAACTGTGTCTGTTCCCTACCAGCACTGTAGAGTTACACTGCGGCCCTAAATAAACTTACGTAAACACTTTCTGCCTGTTACTCAAATTTGTGTTCTGCAGGGTTTAAAGTTTGTTGTAATATTTGTTATAGTCTGTGTGGTCCCATCAGTTTGAGCTGGTTTTATTGCAATGATTATTTTTAGGACTGAGGAATTTAACTGAGTTGGACTCTATTTTTAACATGGGATTTAACTTCTGACTTTTTTGGAAATAAATGCATTCTTAGTGAATTAAAATAAGTGATTTTGTTATTATTATTATTGCTTTTACTTATCGAAGCTTACTAAGGCAAATGTCATGCCACTAATTATATTAGTGTTATGGATTCGAACAAACTCATAAGACTAATATTAAAGCCACAATTCACCCAAAAATGAACTATCATTTTGCATTATTGACACACTGTTTTCCTAATGAATGTTGTTCAGTTGCTTTGACGCAATATATTTTGTTTAAAGCGCTATATAAATAAAGGTGACTTGACTTGACTAAATAGGAAGAGCATAAAATATGCAAGGACGGTGCTGCTCCAGTCTGGATTATAAACAAATTGCATGAAAGCCCAGCAGAAAGTAAATAGTTTTATCTTGCACCACCCTGTAAGTCGATTAACGCGTATACGTGTTATGAGGCATTTTCTCCTGATAACCCCGAAAAGAACTTAAATTACATTTTCAGTTTTGATCGTACAGATAAGAGCAATACACCGCATCTACAGGCAAAAGCAAAGTCTAAAAGTCTCCTTACCAATATAATATGCAAATCACAGGGATAAAAGTGTTGCTCTTTTTTTTTTTTTTTGTGATTTCTTAGCAGATTTTCTACCTGTGTTGTGCATTCAGAAGTCTGTAAGTAGTTGAACACTTTCATTAACATCAACAGAGTTGCAAAGGAAGAGGAGCTTTATACTTTTTCCCCCCTCTGTAACGGTGGGTTAGGTAAGATGGGCTCAATGAATTATTTGTGGCATGCATCTGCCACTTTGCTTCATCCTATGCTGCATACAAGAGCTTTGAACATTTTATTGAAATTCTACCAATTGCTGTCTAATGAAACTCTCTTTAGAGAGAGATTATATATTATATACTGAAAGCTTAGTTCTCTTAGAATTTTATTTAAACTAATGCAATGCAAATTTGAATTATTTTCATTTAGTTTATTCAGAAAATTTAGAAAATTAGTCTTATTGTTCTCACATATGTTCGGCATCCTGGCTAAAATTAGCCCGTTGGCCTCTGACCATCATGGCCTCCTAACAATCCCCATATCTGCTGATTGGCTTCATCACTCTGTCTCCTCTCCACCAGTAAGCTGGTGTGTGGTGGGCATTCTGGCCAGGGGCGAAAATCTCATCTAAATGTTGGGGGGGACAATAAACATAACATTTCTCACAAGCAAGTTTTGAAGGGGACACCAATAAAACAGGCAAAATTATACTTAAGGATATGTGTACAGAGTGGAAAGCCTTACTCATGCATGGAGACCATTCCATTATCCTTCTTCTCAAAGTTTCTTTCTGGTTCAGTGAAAAAGCTGACTAAATTGACCAAAACATTCTTCAAAACATTTTTTTTTTTTTGCAATGTTTTTGAAGTTGTTTACACAATCATGCCACCAAAATACAATGGAATTTGAACTTAACTTCAACTTTATGTATTTATATAGCACATTAAATATCAATGTTGTTGCTTCACAGTTATAATTAAAACATGCATATATAAAAACATTTGCCATGCCTAGCAAAATGAAGGCATACACATTCTTAGACATACACCCTCACACAACTGTATAGTGAGATCGTTATAGATGTGAAAGAGAAGGGAAAAAACAAAAAATAATAATTTATTACGTCAATGACTAATTTGTTCAAAAAGTGGATTCACTCAGTTAGGAAACACCTCCTCAGTGTGTTTCTCAAAATTAGTGCTGTTACTGCTGTAGCTTAGTTTTCAACTTTTTTCGTTGGTGAAATTGTGCTAAAACAGGCAATATGGTGCCTAAAATGCACTTAATATTAACTTCTTGTTTATTCAATTTTTATAAAAATCTAAATCAAATGTATTATGCTAATATCTGGAGAACAACTGCACTCTTACTATGATGTTATATTAGATTAACTTTATTAAATGAAATAAACCGACCAGTGGCGGTTAGTGGATTTTAAAATAGAGGAGGCAAACTAATTGTATTGGTCTGGGGATCCCTGCCAATTGTTATTATTATTATTTGCTTAACTACTTTAAAATGACTTTTTGGTGGCTTTTAGTAAGAAACCGTAAAGAAAATATATTCAATATCGATACTCATTATAAATACTTGGTAAATTATCAGCCCAGCCGCTCCGGGAGACGTTCAAACCATAGACTATATAAAAACAGGTTCAAACTAATAGCACGTAATTTACGTCTCTATGATGGTTGGTTGATATACCAGAAGGGAGGCTAGCCTCCTCTATGATGTTACTTTTCTCAGCACCCCTCAGCGCTGAAAGTGAACACTCTCCCCTCCCCTTCCCCTTCCCCTTCCTCTTCCCCTTCTCTTTCACTTAGCGGTGTAATTACATCAGCAGATTCGGCACATTCGCGATAGAAAAGCGGAGCTTTCATGTAATGCTATTACAACTGTGAAATTACAAACAAAAATGTATACATTCTGAGACATGAACTGAAATGAATTTTATTAACATTAAATCTTCCTCATTTTCACCTCAAAATTTGGGGGAAACCAACGACGAGCCGCCACTGAAACCGACTAACTCATAGTGAACGCGGGGAAATCTAAATGAGCACCCGCACTAATCTAATCTAACGTACAAGACTTGTATATGCGTACACTATGGGTGTGTGTAAAATGTTATTAAACAAGCTAGGTAAACGCCTGTATAAGCAGTGTTGGGGAAAGTTACTTTTAAAAGTAATGCCTTACAATATTGCGTTACTCCCTAAAAAAGTAACTAAATACGTTACTTAGTTACTTTTTATGGAAAGTAATGTGTTACATTACTTTTGTGTTACTTTCACGTTACTTTTTAAATATGAGCAGGGCTTGATTGTTTTTAATATAAGAAGTTCTATTTATAGCAAATGTAAAAGCCCTTTCACACCAAAAAGTGTAATGAATAAACCTCAGGCTGAATGAAAAGTAAATTCACGTCTGTACAGTAGAACACAGGAGAAGAAGGTTCAACACTCTTCAGCAATAAAAAAAAAACAATGAAGCACAATTGTTAGTCTAAAGTCATTTTTTAATTATTAGTATGGTTGAACTGGATCATTAAAGGTCAGCAGCAAAGACACTGTTAATAAAATGGGAATAGATACATTTGTGTTATTTAATATATTTAGTTATTGCAGGTTTGCGTCATATTCTGAATTTGCATTTCACTGTTTTGATTAATTTTGATGAATACTAAATCTGTTTTGTTTTTTGTTTTTTTGTGAGTGGGATGAATAAATGCACATTCACATTTAGTCTAGAACTACAGTAACATCATGTTCACACAGCGCACACAACGCCTCCATACTTCCGATTTCTCCCAATATGGGAACAGGAGGCTTGTCAGTCAAAAAATGGGAATACAAAGTAACTGCTGTTACTTTTTTGAAAAAGTAACTCAGATATTTTCTTGTAAATTAAAAAGTAATGCGTTACTTTACTAGTTACTTGAAAAAAGTAATCTGATTACGTAACTCGCGTTACTTGTAATGCATTACCCAACACTATGTATAAGTTAAACGTTATAATCGCTAACAGCGCAGACTACATCGGTGACAACGATGGACACGATTTATTAATGACTCAGCATCATCTATATTAAAGAGAAAATAATCACTTCATCCGATGTTTAATGTGAATAAAGTAAGCTTGACTAATGGAGTTCCACAACTACTGAAACATGTTGTTTTCTCGGACCGGACAGTGTGTGTGTCGGTGGTGGTGAGGTAAAAGGGGAGCAGGCAGTGGACCAAAGCACTGTGAGGCAAAGCAGGGGGAACTCGAGATGTTTAAAACTTTTTTTGTTGTTGCTCCGTTTGCATTTGTATTGTTTTACTACTTACACAATTAGTTTAACTATATATCATTATATTATTTACAATACACATATTTCAGTTATATTTTAGGGGGGACAACCCTCAGATAGGGGGGGTCCGGACCCCCCCGACCCCCCGCGATTTCCGCCTATGATTCTGGCGCACTATGGCTCCCGTCGCATCATCCAGGTGGATGCTGCACACTGGTGGTGGATGAGGAGATACCCCCTGACAATGTAAGCGCTTTGAGTGCCTAGAAAAAGTGCTATATAAATGTAATGAATTATTATTATTATTATTACATATGACACACATTATAGAAATATTGTCATAGATCACATAATGGAGTTAAAAGTAACAAAATTAAAAAGATCTCATTTTTTAATAAAGATATTTATTAGAATGTCTCAACTGTTTTTGTCTATTCAGTGAAGGTCAATGGGCCCAGTGTTGTTTTGGACACCACTGACTTTCACCGTATGGACAAAAACACTGAGACGTTTTTCTAAATATCTCCTATTGTGTTCAACAGAAGAAAATCATACAGGTTTGGAACAACATGAGTAAATGATCCCAGAATTTATATTTTTAGGTAAACTATCCCTTTAATAGCCTATTTATATATTCCATATGTTTAATTATTCCGTTTCTTGATAGATTATTTTCATCACAGCATGCAACAGAAACCAGTCAGCCCTTTTGCACTCTTTCCACCCTTTTAAACAGACATTATTGTGCCGCAAATAACACTGTTTTTGATTACTGTCATCAGTTCTTGATTTGATGGAGTAGCATTAGCCTGTAGGTGAATTGAAGTGCTAATGTAATCACAGTCTTACTCTGTTGCTGTGGTGCACTTGAGCTAAGCATTGTCACTCCAGGCTATGCCAGGGGAAACCGTCCTTGCAATTAGTGTTCTGTGAGTCACTTTAGATAAAAAGCATTCACTCACTAATAACTAGCCTAACTAACAAGCTGATTAAATGCTGAATGCAAAACTCCATAAAATGTGTCATTAGCAGTAATGTAAACTGCTAACTCATCAGTGTGAACTGATTTTATTGTAATAATTATTTTTAGGACTGAGGAATTTAACTAAATTGGACTATTTTTAATATGGGATTTAACTTCAGACTTTTTTGGAATTAAAATGAATGATTTTGTTATTATTATTGCTTTAACTTATTAATCCTTAATAAGGCAAACGTCATGCTACTGCTTATATTAGGATTAGGGATTTGAAATAACCCATGAGACTAATACTAAAGGCATAATTCACCCAAAAAATTCAATTATTTTACTTGTTACTTACCTGTATGAGTTTCTTCTGCTGAACACAAAAGCTGTTGGTAACCTAAAATCAGCATATGAGTAGGAGGACCACCAGAGCAATGTATGACTAATAACATGAATCATTCTGAACTACAATACTAATCTGTTTATTCTGAAATTCTTGTGGAACTTTATGTCTTGGTTTTCAGTCGACCTGAATGATCAATTATAAACCAGTTTATTTCAATGCATCTTCATGTTGTGCTCAGTATAGGACTGGTTTATATCTCTCAGCTCATATGATGTAAAATGGTTCATGGCTAAAAATGAAACCGCAGAAAATTGCCTCAGATAAGATTAACTTGTACCGTCATGAATTATGTACTGAGTTCTGGAGGGGATAGACTGGGAAAAGATTATGACTTCATGTCTGTCAGCATCTTGGGGCATGATCTGCTGCCATTATATATATATATATATATATATATATATATATATACTGGATAGATAGATAGATAGATAGATAGATAGATAGATAGATAGATAGATAGATAGATAGATGATGTTGGTGATTGTCTCTCTTGATGTGTTGCAGGGATTTGATTTTTAATTTACAGTGTCTCTCTCTCTTGCTCTTTGGACTCATGCCTCATGCTCATATGGCGTGTTTGTCCATTGATTATCCTCTCCAAAAGTTCCAGCTCTGCTCTAAATGAGGTCAGACTGATCCCCAATGAAGAGCCTCAGTCTCTCTCACACAATCACACATACACTCCTCCCTCAGCTTTTTCACACTGCTTATCAGTCAATTGTGTTTATCTTTCTAAGTAGCACAGTGTTAAACAGGAAAGAAAGTGTGTAGTATGCCTAGCTGCCATTGTGTGAAAATACAAAAGTTTGGTGTGCGTCAACCAAGATTAATTTTATGCAGAGTCTTGTATCTGAGAAAAAAATGAAAACAAACGAGCTGAAAAGATGCAGAAAGTGATGAAAAAATAAACCTTGTTTACCTCTTCTCATCTTTCTAGGGAGCTTTGTGAGCTTGGAAAGGGTGTTATTTATATGCACATATGGATTTTTTCCCAACAGAGGCTTTGGATCAAATAAAGGTCACAGTCATCAGAGGTGTGGGTTTGAACCCTGGGCTTTGTCAGTTGTCAGATAGATAGATAGATAGATAGATAGATAGATAGATAGATAGATAGATAGATAGATAGATAGATAGATAGATAGATAGATAGATAGATAGATAGATAGATAGATTAGATAGATAGATAGATAGATAGATAGATAGATAGATAGATAGATAGATAGATGTGAACACAACATCAGTCTGTGCTGAAAACTGTTTCTAAAATTGGCTCTCTGTGTCTTTTTGATATATAACCTAACCTGAAAACACTCTCACACACTATGTGGGTAGTTAAACCCTCCTGCTGGGCCGTCTGTTTGATGGTTACCAGGAAAGAATGACAGTCATCTCAGAAAGGTCAGCTAGGTGTTAGAAAACCCAAACCCATGGAAGTAAGTTCAGGATAAAGCTGTGGGAGAGATTTCAAAGAGAGGATGAGAAAGAGTTGCTCTTTCTGTTCCAGTGAATCTCTCCTTCATGTGTCCCATAGTCATAGTTACAACCATAGTTTTGTCTGATACAACTGCCTGCTTGTGAAAAGAAAGATATCAATTGCTTGCTCTTTTCCGAATAAAAATAAAATACCTCATGAACAAATTGATGCCATGAATGTTCTTTCAAAAGATAAATAACCATTTATGGTATTATGAAAAATATCACGGCAGTCTAAAAATATAGATTATCCAAATAACTACATTGTTCATTTCAACTTTCAACATCTGATTTAAAGGTCTGCTTTCTTTAGTAGATGCATGGGAATTTTTGTTTAATAATATTTGTATTACACCATACACAAACTGGACAAACAGTACACTTTTTATCGCTATTCAGTTGTAAGTGAATATACCCTCTTTAAAGTAAAAAAATTAAGTAAAATTGGAGTGTTTTAGTCTTAAAGCATGTTATGCATTGAAATATTCTTTATTAATCTATATGTAGGAATATAAAACTGAATCAGAAATTCTAATAATAGGAAAAAACAGTGCAGATTCCCAGCCTTAGTAACTAGTTGATTCTATAGATATTGACATTCTTTATGCTCAGGTACAAGTAAAATTATACTCACTAAAGTGAAAAGCACAAACATTACTGCTGCTTGCATTAAGAAAAACTGAATAGTACAACTTTTTCCTTGAAACTACTGTGAGAGGGAGTACTGTGGAAAATTAGCAATAATTTTGCTTAAAAATGAAACCACTTCAGAAAGAATTAGAAATTAATGATTTGGTCTCTAATCAAATACTGTTCTCTGATTAAAACACGAGAAGTTCTAGAAAGTTGTGTGCAGATGGTTCTTGAGTGGATTTTGGAAGGTGGATGAACTTTACTGCTTTACTTTCAGCATCTTTTTGTGTTTGCTTTCTGTCTGTTTCCATCTATTTCTTGCACTCATGGGACAATGATGGATGGATGATTACTTGATTACCTATTACAGCTCAAATGCTGCTGCAAAGTGCAACTAGCTATTTCGGAGTATTCAAGAAGGTTTTGTTGAAAGGATGCTGTAATTTGCAATATACTAGTGGATTTAGTGGTGCTCACAACAACAACAACATATCTATTTATCTATGTATTGCTATGTCTATCGTTCTAGCATCCGTTATATCAATTTAGATTGTTCTGTCATTCTAAATTACTCTGTGCATAAGGCCTATAAATATTAAAACTTGTTATTTGACTTTTTACACTTGTATATTTTGTCAACCATTTTAGTCACAGTCTGGATTCCTGCCTATAGGTGAATACATCTCACAAAACATCTTTCTAACTTATTTATTGAACCAACCTTGTAAATATTTTAACCTGTCCTATTAGGCATTTGAGAACTGGAAGAACAACTGACTCTTCTATGCTCTTATCTTGAATTGTAACACGTCTGTTTCTGTCAGCATCAGGCACATGGGCAGATGCTTGGGCCAAACTGATCACTGATTAGCATGAAAAATTAGCAGCGCTTTAAAACACAAATCAGATGCCGGCCTGCCAGGACACTACAGCGAGCTCTGACCAGCATGTCAGGGTGTGTAAAGTCAGTGTCGTCCCAGCGTGTGTAATACACACCACCGCACGGCTCCATGCACACATGCAATTAGAGCAATGATGGTGACATATCCAACATGACAGCCAATGGGGGAAGGGAGAAACAAGAGACAGAAATAAAATACCCCCACAGCCCCCCTCAGGCAGGCATTCCCCTGCCCGCCCAGTCTCATTTTGCATTAGTACCATGACTTTCCATCATCTTTTTCATCATTATCATCATCAACTAGGAATGAATCATGTTGCTAAGACTGACTGCATGCTATATGTCAATCCAGGTTTGAACAGCATATTTTCAGTGGCTTTTTGAAAAAGACATTTGAAAAGAACATTTAATTTTTTTTCCCTGGCTTTCCGCATTGGAAAGGTCATGCATTTACTTTCTGGTCAGGATGGAAGGTACCAGAATCATGACTCACAGATTAGCCATGCACAACTGAGAAAACTGAGAACTGAACTGAAATACTTTTCTTATATGCAAGTCCAGTGTATAGATTCATTCAAAAGGGAGCCATTTGTAGATTTGTTTTCTTTGAAAATCATTATATGGGGTATTCAGTGGCACTGAATTGCACCCATGGATAGCACCATTTATTTACATTTGTTTTAGTGCCAGATCCACTAAAGCAATTATGCAAACCAGCAACCAAAAACAGCAATAATGGCTCAACCAGTAGTTTGATTTTGTCCGACCAATGGTAGACAGGTAGGTGTGTTCACGAAGAATGTCCAAAGAAAGACAATAGAGACACTTTGCTGACACTATGACACATTTCAGCTTTAATTAAGCACAAAATATGAATGCTGCTGAAATGAGAATGCCGAAGCAATGGGCTTTAAGATAAATTTAGTGGAGGAGGTTTAAACAACAGAGGCAAAGAGATTTAGGTTTTGCGTCTTTTAAATCTTCACTGTTTATATTTTCAGTCATATTGAATGTACAATGAATAGTTTATGAGTTTCTTGTAAGGGAAAAGCACTGAATATTATTTGAACTTCTGAAAAATGGTGCTTATCTTTGACATAATCATCATTAAGGACTTAAGTGAACCTGTTCTGAACTTGTTGCAGAAGTGAAAGTATTAGTATTGTTCCTGTGGCTCAGTGGTAGAGTATTGTGTTAGCAGTGCAAAAAGTCATAGCTTCAACTCCCAGGGAACACACATGCTGGTAATATATGTGTGTGTGTGTGTGTATATATATATATATATATATATATATATATATATATATATATATATATATGAAGAGTTCAGATGCAAAAGCCTCTAAATGCCATCTGAACTTTTAATCTAAAATTAGGATTTTTATCAAGCTCCTATGCTTGTTGAGTCATTTTACTTTAATTGCAATGTGCAGGTCCATTTCCAGGCTATACTGAAGCGAAATGTAAGTCTAGTTTCAGATTCAGATTGATCTTGCCATTGTAGCTTGTTATTCAGAACAAGTTGATGGCTTGTAGCATCTTTCTGATTTTCTCCTCTTCAACTTTCCAAGTTAGAGTACGGGCATACCTACTCCGGTTCTTTTGAAAGCAGTCCTAAAACACCAGCTGTAGCATTGGAGGATACACAACCTTAGATGAAAACAGAGCACAGATAGAGATCAAAGAGCAAAGGGACAGTAATGTATGAAGCTCTAGCGAAGAAAAAAAAAAGCTCTCCCCAGCTAATATTTGTAAAGCTGACGAGTCATAAACTTTTAAAACATCAGTAGAAGAGATGTGACATCTCATCGATGCTGAGCTCAGTGCTGGAGATAATTACATATTCCCTTATAATAATATAATAATTAAGATTCATTATCTCTTAAAGGAATAGTTCACCCAAAAAAAATTTCTTTACTGAAGTTACATTAGCAGGTTTCACTAGACTCAAGTTAATTCCTTGCTTTAATTTTTTACAGTGCTAAATGGAACAAGTTATGTATCTGTTCTGTTGGACTTAACCAACCTCAGTTTAAATGCAAAAACTCCTTCGCATCACTCCAGCTCTGTCAAATTGATTTCTGAGGCTTTCCGTGCCTTGTTATATTATTTATTTTCTCTCTTCATCTGATGTGTCTGCGTCATTGCATAAATTTCCTCATTTCCTTTTCCTGAGTTTCCTCGATGCCTTCTGGTAATGCAGCCATGACAGGAAAACAACATTTAATTTTCCTTCATGACAGAATGCCACTAAAGAATTAGAATGACTCAAAGGAAAGGAAATTAAATTATAGATTAGGACTTTGATTGCCATTGTTATTTTAGTTTCTGGTCACATCTGATTTCTTCTTATGTTTGTGGATGGGCTCTAAACTGTCAACAGCAGATTGCACACATCAGCACCGGCCAAGAGAACAGTCTTCGGGCTAATGTCATTCCATTAAAATGACCATGCTTTCATGTCCAAATGATGCCAGTGATCAAAAATTCTGTTATCTGGTGCACAGTTATTGAATTTAGTTCAAAGTGATTTATAATTGATTCACATTCTGTTTTTGGGATATGTAATGGAAGCTACAAAAACATAAGATGAAAGGATTTTGGGATATCCTATCAGAAGCATTAGCCTATGTTTTGTTTTTGGTTGGGTTATGTGAGTTTGGGTATGGGTCACGGTTGAGGAACAACCAACTCTATAACTCTGCCAGAAAAAATGTAGCTAGACCCCATGGAATCCAGAATTTGGCAAATTTTGGATGCATAAATTAAAACACGACTGCACACTTAATCAAATAATTATATGGACAAGTGACTACTGTTCAGTTTCTTGCACCGACCGTTCGTTTTGTGTCTTTACACATCAGTGTATTGTCATGAGCTGCAGGGTTTAATTTGGTTTTGTCTGTGTATGTTTTTTTGTGTATGTTTATATTATGCTGCTGATCTGTGTCAAGATCAGCAGCGTAATATACAGTAAATAAATAAATCCACTGCTCTGTTGTCTCTTCTGAGTCTGGGACTCTAAATAGTGTTCTGTGCTCGTCTGTGCAGCTAATGATAGAACAGTTAGCATGGCTTTGCTCGAACTGTTGCCATGGCGCTAGAACTGGTACGCTGTTGTAGTTTGCGAAAACAGGAATGGTGGCACCGTGAGTGAAAAGTGCAGATAAAGTGGTGGTGATATTATAATAAGATCCCTTTCCCAAGTCACAAAGGGAGCGAAATCTGACACGCTGGTTTTTTTCAGACGCTTGCAGAAAAAGGCTTACCAAAACAAAGTTACTGGCTTAATCTTTTTCACGTTTCCTGGGTTGGTAGATGCACCGGAGACCCGATTATAGCACTTAAAACCGGAAAAAGTCACTTCCTTTTCAGGAACTCGAGCTGCGTCGAAACGCTTTTGGGGAACGTCCCTGACGAGACCGACTCTGAATATCGTGTGCAATCAGTCCATCGGAAAGGCGTGACGTCACGGGCGGGGTGACGTAGCGACCAGGAAGCTATAAAAGCACGTGCCGTGCAGCTGGCTTCAGCTTCGAATCTGTCAGCAAGCGCTCTGTGTGTGCATGTGCAAAAGTCTGTCCTGTTGGTCCTATTTATTGTTGTCTGTCCCTTAGCTTAAAAAGATCGCTAAAACAGCTCAATATGCCTAAGCAGAAGCAAAAGACCAAACATTTGAAGGGCGATTCCAAGCCGCGTTACAGACTGTGTGTTCCTCCCTGCACTCGCTACATTACGAGCGGGGATACACACAGGCTGTGCGTGGCTTGCCTGGGATCGAAGCACGCTGAGTCGGCTCTCGAGGGGGCCCGGCTGCCCGCATTGTGAACGTTTGCCAATGCGGACGCTTCGATCCCGGAGGGCTCTCTTCGAGGAGGGAGCCTTCACCAGCGTTCCTCGCGGTGCTGGCCCCGCTTCTGCCGAGGCAGAGCGGCTGCTGCACTCGTGGGGTTCGCAGGTGGATCTGTCAGAAGGAATGGAGACGGGCCAGTCCTCATCTCCTTCCTCATCTGCCAGATCCGGCGCCCAAGCCCTGGGTTCGGAAGCACGCTCGTCGGTTTCTTCCCCCCAGGGTGAGGGATCAGCTCTTCACCTCTCGTCCTCTGAGGAGGTCGATGTGGAGACTGTTGTTGGGGATTCGCCACCCCTGTCGCCCCAGTATGAGGAGCTTTTGGAGGTGGTCACGCGTGCAGTAGATAAATTAAAAATCGACTGGCCTGCTGAAAAACAGACTGAGCCGCAGAGAAGCAAGTTAGACGAACGCTTTCTGCGGCCGAAGCAACCACCTCCACGTCGGAGCCTTCCGTATTTTCCCGATCTCCATGATGAGTTATCGAGATCGTGGAATCACCCGTATTCGACCCGCCTCTTTGGCCCTGATTCACTATATTATGGCAACGTGATGGGGCTGGGAGAGCGTGGTTATAGAGCGATGCCACGGGTTGAACAGACGCTCGCGGGCTATCTGTCACCCAGTTCGGCCTCGTCTCTAAAGGCTCCGACATTGCCCACTAAGCTGCTTAGAGTTACATCATCGCTAGTGGGCAAAGGTTATGTGGCAGCAGGTCAGGCTGGGGCGTGCCTTCATACTATGGCAGTCCTGCAAGCTTATCAGGCTGACCTGCTGAGAGATGTCGATGAGGGGGAGGGGATTAAGTCTGAAGATATTGAAGAACTCAGAAAGACCGCTGATCTCTCCCTCCGCGCCACTAAGGAGACCGCTCGCGCAATTGGGCGGTCTATAGCAGCCTTAGTGGCCGCGGAGAGGCATTTGTGGCTGACCCTGTCAGAAATTAAAGAACGAGACAGGGTCTGCCTCCTGGACGCCCCGCTTCAAGCCTCGGGCCTCTTCGGCGACACAGTTAATACTGTCGTCGACAGGTTCCAGGAGGCGCACAAGCAGGCGGCGGCGTTCCAGAGTTTCCTCCCTCGTCGCTCTCGTGGTGCATCTGGGCGGGAGATGACCACGCCACATACCGGCTCCTCACACCGGGAAGCGCAAAAGCAGAGCGTCGCCACTCGTGCTCCCCCACGTCGGGGCCGAGGGCAACGACGCTCTGAGTCGGGGGCTTCTAGGGCGAAAACCGATTTAAGATCTGTCATCGAAGCCCGGAAGTCCTCGACGAAAAGATCCTGACGCCAGGATCCAGAGGGTAGCCCCTGCTGGGGTAGAGCGCGGTTCTCCTCATTACACGGTGCCCGTCTCACCTCAGTACCCTCAGGAGGTCGGTCTGCCAACCCTGCCAGAGCTTCAGGGCGCAGCGGCCTCCAGCGAGCGCCACCCCCAGTTACTTCCGCCCGTGAGCGTAGCGGAGCTGGGATGCTCGCCGCCCCTTCGGGGGCCTCTTACACCAGAGGTCAGTCTCGAGAGACTGATTCCCTTAGTAGATTATTTAGCAGCGTGGAAGCTACTGCCAAATGTATCTCAATGGGTCCTGCGTACAATAGAAAGAGGCTATTGCATTCAGTTCGGTCATCCACCACCGAAGTTCAACGGGGTTACACCGACTGTGGTCGGCCCCCAGCAGGCTCTGGTTATGGAACAAGAAGTGAATACCCTATTAAGGAAGGAGGCCATCGAGGTGGTCCCTCCTCTAGACAGGGAATCCGGATTTTACAGCCGGTATTTCATAGTTCCAAAGAAGGATGGGGGGTTGCGTCCGATCTTAGACTTGCGTCTCCTGAACCGCTCAGTTATGTCACTGAAGTTCAAGATGCTCACTGTCAACCAGGTTGTAGCTCAAATCAGATCCGAGGACTGGTTTGTCACAATAGATCTCAAAGACGCATACTTCCACATATCCATCCTTCCACAACACAGGAAGTTTCTGAGGTTCGCTTTCGGGGGCAAAGCTTATCAATATCGAGTACTTCCCTTTGGCCTCGCACTCTCACCCCGCACGTTCACGAAATGTATGGATGCGGCTCTGGTATCCCTCCGTATGCAGGGCATCCGCATTTTAAATTATATCGACGATTGGTTGATCCTAGCTCAATCAGAGCAGATGGCAGCTCGACATCGAGATGTCGTTCTCGCACACATGGGGGAGCTGGGTTTGAGACTAAACGCCAAGAAGAGTGTGCTTTCTCCAGTTCAGAGAACCACCTATCTAGGCGTAGTGTGGAATTCGACCACGATGCAGGCACGCTTGTCTCCTGCTCGGATCGAGTCGATCCTCACATCAGTCGAGAGAGTCAAAGAAGGCCAGTCACTCACTGTCAAACAATCCCAGAGATTGTTAGGGCTGATGGCAGCTGCGTCCAACGTGATACCTTTTGGCCTGCTGTACATGAGACCCCTACAGTGGTGGCTCAAGTCCAAGGGCTTTTCCCCGAGGGGAAATCCACGTCGAGTTATCAAGGTCACACGGCGGTGCCTTCGTGCCTTAGACATGTGGAGGAAACCTTGGTTCTTGAATCAGGGCCCGGTGCTGGGAGTTCCTTGTCGCCGTGTAACGCTAGCGACAGATGCGTCCCTCACCGGTTGGGGTGCGGTCATGAGCGGCCACCCTGCCCGCGGTCTGTGGAGTGGTCGCCATCTAACATGGCACATCAATTGCCTAGAGATACTAGCGGTCTATCGAGCATTGAAATATTTCCTCCCAGACCTGAGAGGTCACCATGTGTTGGTGCGCACCGACAACACATCAGTGGTCTCTTATATCAATCACCAGGGGGGTCTGCGTTCGCGCCCCTTGTACAAGCTGGCACACCAGATCCTTCTGTGGTCCCAGGGCAAGCTCCTCTCGATCAGAGCAGCGTATATTCCTGGGAGATTGAATGTGGGAGCAGACATACTGTCGAGACAGGGGCCGAGGCCCGGGGAATGGATGCTTCACCCCGAGGTGGTGAAGCACATATGGAGAGTATTTGGTACAGCCCAGGTGGACCTCTTTGCGACTCAGGAGACATCGCAATGTCCCCTCTGGTTCTCTCTAGTTCATCCAGCTCCTCTGGGACTGGACGCTATGGTACAGACCTGGCCGAGGCTTCGTCTGTACGCTTTTCCCCCTATCGCTCTGCTCCCGGGAGTTCTGGCGAGAGTAAGCCGGGACGGGGCCCGTCTATTACTAGTAGCCCCGTTCTGGCCGGGCCGAGTATGGTTCTCAGATCTAGTCTCGCTCCTCGACGGCTCTCCGTGGGAGATACCGATCAGGACAGACCTACTCTCACAGGCGCAGGGCACGATAATTCACCCTCGCCCGGAGTTGTGGAAGCTGTGGGTGTGGCCCCTGAGGGGGCACAGCTGTTAGCAGCTGGTCTCTCAACCGAGGTTGTTGAGACCCTACTCCAATCCAGAGCTCCCTCTACGAGGAAACTGTACGCCCTGAAGTGGAAGCTCTTCACTTCATGGTGCAGAGACCGCCAGCTTGACCCAGCAGACTGCCCAGTTGGTACAGTTCTGGAGTTTTTACAAGCCAGGCTCTCTGCGGGGTTATCCCACTCCACCTTAAAGGTTTACGTGGCGGCCATAGCTGCTTTCCACGTCCCTTTCAATGGTCAGTCAGTGGGTAGACACCCCCTAGTTACACGTTTCCTCCGCGGTGCGCTGAGGCTGAGACCTCCAGTACGATCCCGTGTTCCCCCCTGGGATTTGGTTGTGGTTCTAGAGGCTCTTTGTAAAGCTCCATTCGAGCCAATACAAGATATCTCAGATAGACATCTGACACTTAAAACTGCCCTGTTACTGGCAATCACCTCACTAAAGAGAGTTGGAGATCTTCAGGCCCTTTCGATGGCCCCTACCTACTTAGACTTTGCCCCTGGTATGGCCAAAGCATTCTTATACCCTCGAGCGGGTTACGTTCCGAAGGTTCCCTCTGTTACACCACAACCTATCGTACTGCAGGCCTTCTGTCCTCCTCCCTTTCGGGAGCCAGACCAAGAGAAGCTAAACTGTATGTGTCCAGTGCGAGCACTGGACGCATACGTCCACAGAGCTGCCCTGTGGAGAAAATCAGACCAATTGCTTGTTTGCTACGGTCCTTCTAACAAGGGTTCTCCTGCCACCAAGCAGACCCTTAGTCGTTGGATAGTCGAGGCTATCAACGTCTCCTATGAGTCCTCTGGTCTTCCCCCTCCTTTGTGGGCCAAGGCTCACTCTACTCGGAGTATGGCGGCCTCCAAGGCCTTCTCAGCAGGTGTGTCCCTCTTGGACATCTGCAACGCTGCGGGGTGGTCCACGCCCTCCACATTTGTCCGATTTTACGATCTTGACATGCGAGCCACGCCGGGCTCTTCTGTTCTCTCGTCTTAGCTGTGCTCTTTTGACTACACACTAGGCAGGGATTTGGAAGTCTGGCAGCGTGGGCACATCGTTCCCCAAAAGCGTTTCAACGCAGCTCGAGTTCCTGAAAAGGAACGTCTCAAGGTTACGTATGTAACCCTAGTTCCTTGAAGGAACGAGACGCTGCGTTGCAGAGTCATACTCCCGGCACCCCTGCCGGCGCTTGCTTCCCTACTCGAAGCTGAAGCCAGCTGCACGGCACGTGCTTTTATAGCTTCCTGGTCGCTACGTCACCCCGCCCGTGACGTCACGCCTTTCCGATGGACTGATTGCACACGATATTCAGAGTCGGTCTCGTCAGGGACGTTCCCCAAAAGCGTTTCGACGCAGCGTCTCGTTCCTTCAAGGAACTAGGGTTACATACGTAACCTTGAGACGATTTTTATGGTATGTCACCTTTAAATAATAAAATGCATAATCCAGATTTTTTTAAAAAAACTAAACAAAATTAACACAGAATTTCTGAAAAAAGTAAAACAATTTTTGAGCACTATTAATGGTAAAATTGTAATACATTTTAAATGTTTAAACGTTTATGAACTTCATTATTTATATAGTACTGTGCCACTGTGTCTTGTGCTGTCTCTTCTGCTCTTTTGTCATCTTTTGATGTGTTGAGTAAGATGTTTCAAGTTAAAAATAGTTTTAAAAAACCCTCTTGTGATCCCTGCATTTGTTCCTGTGAACCGACATCCAAGGTTAACTTGACTGATTACTCCCAGTGATTCTCCCACTGTGTGTGGTAACAGTGTGTCCCAATGGAAAACCGCAGCAGCAGCAGGACGCAGGTAGCTGCTAATAGCTTGTTAAAGGGGGAGTTTTCACTTTTTTTTTTTTTTTTTTTTTAGGTTTCTGGCATGTCTGCCAGCTCAGAAATGCTTAAAAGAAAACATACAGCCAGTTTGTTATGGGCTGTCTGAGACCGCACCCGATGTCCAATTTAAAATGTGTGCAAACAACAGAACATAAGAGTCATCCCCAAAAGCTTTCCTTGTCTCTTTTTGTGCCGATTTGATTCTTGGTATTCTGTCTTTCTTTCTCATTTCTTGTTTTTCATGAAAAAATTGTGTAACACATCTTCTCTCTCAGGGGAACCTGCTATAAATATCCTTATCTGTCTTTCTGTCTCGCAGTCTCTTCTTATACTCTATACTGTTTCTCAGAAGCTGCCCTACACCATATCAAAGCACAGTGTGAGTCCTGTTACAGTGAAGCGGAGACAACTTTTTTCTATCTATTAATCTCCTAGTGTACAGTCATTGCTCTTGAGACTCAATACAGTGAGTCCACAGCGCCCCCTACTGCTCTATCAGTCAATATAAAATCTAGTAGTGGTTCTTTGTGTGTGTGTGTGTGTGTGTGTGTGTGTGTGTGTGTGTGTGTGTGTGTGTGTGTGTGTGTGTGTGTGTGATTGCATTGCATTGAAATCATCACTCATGACGTTTTGATATGGTTCTGAAAGATTACAATGTTCTTGTGCCATTTGAATGCTGTATGATGTGTTGATCCAAAAATGAAAGTTTTCTGAAAATGTATTCACCCTCAGGCCATCCATGATGTAGATGTGTAAGTTTGTCCTTCGCAGCACATTTGGTGAAATGTAGCATTAAATAACTTGCTCACCAATGGATCCTCTGCAGTGAATGGGTTTCCTTGGTAAAAGCAATATTATGGATGGAAGACTCATATTTTAATGGGCAACAATAGTTTTAAGTAAAAAAAAAAAATTGTTAATAATGTATTTGTTTCTTTCAGACACACACCTTTTTACTTCACCAGAAGTCAATTGATGGACTGGAGTCATGTGGATTACTTGTGGATTACTGTGATTTTTTCTATATTTCATTTTTTTATCGGCTGTTTGGACTCTCATTCTGACGGCACCCATTCACTGCAGTGCATCCATCGGCGATAAAGTGATTTAATTCTAAAACTGTTAAAAGTTTGAATTGGGCTTTACTTTGAGCAAAGTATACTTTCTTATTGTTTTCTCGTTATTTATGAAATATGACCTGGGCATGTTCTTGCAGCTTTCAAGTGATTCACTCAGTGATTCACTGATTTGGACTGAACTAAAATCTCTCTTTTGTTTTAGTACAGAATCACATTACACACCATATCTATTGATATCACCCACCATATATCCACCTTGTGTTTACAGTCTTTAACCAGACTGTATCTGCTGTCCATTATGTTATAGAAATGATGATCCCACTATGTTTTTTTTTTTCACATAAGGAGAGAACACTGGTATACAAAAGATCAAAATAAAAATATTACACCAAAAATGACTAACAATAGAAATATGGTACCTATTACATTTCCTTTCAAATGTCAGATGATAACTGATCCCCTGTCCGGGGAGAGGGGTCTGAGCTCGGCTTAGCCCAAGTGCTCCCCTGAGTTTTTCTACCTGAGCTAGGGTAGAAACTTGGCTGAAGGTGCGAGATTGGGGTGGCGGAGGGATTCTGAAAGTCGAGAGATAACGAAGGTAAGATGTACTTGATTATTTATAGGCGTTTTCTCGAGCTAATTGGTAAACAGTGTAATTGGTGATGATGATGAACTGGCCGTGTTAATTATCCGTGCAGACTCCTCCCGAAATTCGTTTGTGAAACGTCACTTAATTTGTATGTTCGTTCTGTTTATTTGTTGGTGCTATTTACAGAGTGTTTACGTTTTTTCAAGTTTGTAAGTATCCAGGTACAGAAACCGAATAATTAAATGTAAAATAGCAGTGTAAAAATTAAACACAGCCAAACCAAAATTTATTCAGACACCTTCAACATTTCTCACATTATCAGTTTATTTGCTATAGTTTAGAAAATGGTAATTAAATATGACAAGAACTCAGAGTTAAACTGTCAGAACAAATTCATCTTGCTAATATCAGATAACTTTAATAGAAAGATATGTAATGGATTACAATCAAACAAAACTTCACACAACAGTCAATACTTTGTTGGCCAATTACCAAGCAATGATTAATTGTGTTCAGTCTGTGGTGTGAAAAGGTTGCATTAGCAATTCCGCAAAGGAGAGCTCAGTTCAGTGTTACTGTCTCTGAGACGTGGCTCTCTCTCACGTGCTCACCGAGCACAGCACGAGTAACCAGCTGCTCAGTTCAGCTTTTCCGTGTCTTGTGTTTGAATGCTTTACATTTTTTTGAATGGTTAAATTGGCAAGTGGCAAGGCTTAATAACACCTGAAAATGATACGCTTTCATGACGACACGCAGCAGCGTTCTGTCAACTGTCTTGAACGTCTTTTTAGACTGGCCTCAGCCAGACGGTTGAGCTCGACTAGTAAAGGTGGGATATTTTTTCCTCTTGAAAGCGCGATCTGACATCATAGCTCACTATCAGCAGTTATTTTATCTATGTTCGTAACATTTCTTATAGATTATTGCTCGGTGTAAGAGATAAATAAAGATCAGATATAGATAAATTAGCACAGTAACGTACCAATGCGAGTGATTGCGTGTGTGAATTAGTCATAGGGCCTACTGTCTCTATATTATTGTGAAGCTGTGGGTTGTAAATAGCCTAGTTCCTTCAAAAGTAGAAAAATGCTATAATAAGTTTTGAGATTCTAGGCTACTTTAGTAATAACTCACAGGACAGCGCTGATAAATAGTTTTTGCGTTCCTCTGTGTGCGCAATCTTCACAGCTACTGTTTATATGAGTGTTCTTGCCACAATGCAGCTGCGCGAACATGGTAGCTCGATATAATAATACACATCCGACCGTCTAATCGCTTGAATGTCTAAACCATAAAACAAATACAACTGACAAAGTTTAGTGAAGACTCTAGGCTCACCGCTCGCGCGCCATCACTATGTGTTGAACCGGCGTTCACCTCCGTGTTTTGCTTTTATGCCACTGACTGGCAGAATCATGTGGCTGCACAAGCGGTAGTATGCTTTTAAGGGGGAAGTATTAACATGATTAAAAAACCGAAATAACCTACATGGGAAAATTAAGTCGGTTATAGGTTCTGAATTTCGGTTTCGATTACTTTTCGATTAATCATCCAGCCCTACTAATGGTTAGAGATTTAGACTTTGGTTGTGGGTTTGAGTCTAAGGTCCAGCCAGAATTTTCAAATAACCAGCGCTCTCTTCCACTCTCAATACCACGACAGAGGTGAGACCTTGAACAATTAAGGCACCGTACCTCCAACTGCTCCCTGGGTGGTGCAGCAATATGGCTGCCCATGCTCCAGGTGTGTGTTCACTACTGTGTGTGTGTGTGCATGCACTTGGATGGGTTAAATGCAGAGCACAAATTCCAAGTATGGGTCACCATACTTGGCCACATGTCACTTCACTTCCTTCACTTATATAAACCATGTTTATTACAACTATATTGATTTAAATGAGCTTGACACTGTTCATTTCTCGTTGTCTTACAGTAGATATATTCAGCCTAGTGTTGCTGTTGTTGTTGTTATTATTAGTGAAAGTATCATTCAGGGCGTCATTTATTGGACTTGTTTCATTTATTTTCCACTTGACATGTGGCAGAGCATTACCTTAATATTGAATTATGAATATTAAAGCATGCATCATCAATCAGTTTTGATCGAATTTTGTTTTTGTTTATAACAAAGATCAGTGGCCAATTCTGTATCATGTTAAATCAGGAAGAGCAGCACTACAGATGAGTTTGATTGTCGATGATCGTCACTGTCAGCAAGGTGATTTTCTTTTAAATGTTTAACAGGACTACCTGTTTGCTCAAAGAGTTATTATTGCTGTACTAGATTTAGATTGATCCTATGTGATATGAAAGTCATTTCATATGAAATAATGTTCAAAGATTGTGCTTTATTGTGTCAGCTTTTTTACTTTGATTTTGAAATGAGCTTGTCTTGCCCATACAACAGCCTTTTCTAATTAGTAATTTCAAAACGTAATGTGTTCCTGTAGCTCAAGTGGAAGAGCATTGTGTTATCAATCACACGGTTGGGGGTTCGAATCCCCGGGAACACAGGTAAAAATTGATAGCTTGAATGCACTGTAAGTCCCTTTGGATAAAAGCATCTGCTAAATGCATACATTTAATATTTTAATTTAATGTTTTGCACTACAGTGACTCCCATTTTGACATTTGGTGAGACTAACCATATTTTTCAAGCTTAGAAATACAATTTTTAAAAGAATATTGATTTTTACCACCCGCAAATAAAACGGCTATTAAAAAAAAATTTACCAGTTAGGACTCAATTATAATTATAATAATTATCATTTTAAAATTATAATTTTAAAATGTACTTATGGCAGAAATTTTAATTTTAAATTTAAATTTAAAGTTGTCTGTAGAATTAAATGTGCTGTAGTTTCTGGAAATGATGCATACTGTACATGGCAAACCATTTCTAACTTATTTTGGATTTAAAACATCTGCACAAGAAGCTGGAAGGAAGGCTGACATACTGATGTTGTCACTGTGTCTGTTAACCTTCATCTCACCTCACACTCATCAACCTAAGGTTTACATTTAGTCATTTAGCAGATGCTTTTATCCAAAGCAAATTACAAATGAGGACAATGGAAGCAATCAAAATCAATAAAAGCACAATGATATACAAGTGCTATAACAAGTCTCAGTTAGCTTAACGCAGTAAACGTAGCAAGGTTTTTTTTATATAATAAATAAAAAGAAAACAGATAGCATAGAAAAGAATAGAGCAAGCTAGTGTTAGAGGTCTGCTTTTGATAATTGTATAATAAATTAACCTATCTGACCTATCTGATAGGTACTGTAAGACTCAAACCACTGGAGTGCGGTTCCTGAGATGCTTTTTGCCAATAGGGTTGACAGGAGGATCTGGTGGCTAACCATGTCAAAAGCAGTGGACAGATTCAGGAAGATAAGTATTGAAGATTTGGAATCCGCTCTTGCCAGTCTTAGGGCTTCAACAACTGAGAGCAAGGCAGTCTTAGTTGAATGTCCACTTCTGAAACCAGACTGGTTGCTGTCAAGGAGGTTGTTCTGTGTTGGAAATTTTGCCCACGTCACCTTTAAGGCCCTGTCATATGATTTGTGTCAATGTTCTCTAATGCACTGAACTTTAATCCAATGTCAATACCATATCATGACATTCAAAGAAAAAATTATGAATTGCACAATGTCAAACATAGAATGCCTCGTAAAATAACCCTGTCACGACGCTATCTGCAGTATTTTACATGTGAAGGCCAAAGCAATGCGTGACCTATAGTTGACTCATGATAGATCACAGGTATATATATTCCACTCCAGAGATCCTGTTCTGGTTTCCATCATGATAGTCCATGTTCGTTTTAAATTATGTGCAGTCTTTCTACTTTAAACACATGCCTAGCTGTGAGGAGAATAGGAGTGGAAAATGGTCAGAAATCCAGTAAATGACACAGAAGAGAGAGAGAGCAGAAAGGTGAATGGGATAAGGTTAGCTCTTGTTAGTTTCAGTTAAGGGCCAGATTAAATCTTCTTTTAAGGTTCTGGAAGGTGAATAATTCAGGGGATTTCTCAGATGAGGAAGAAAACAGTCCCACACTCTCTCCTGATCCCTCTCTCTCCCTATTGCTCTTGTGCATAAATATTCCTTTAACCCTCTGGAGTCTAAGGGTATTTTTGGGGCCTGGAGAAGTTTTGTCATGCCCTGACATTTGTGCTTTTTTTCAGTTTCTTATAAATACCTAAATGGGTAAAGTCTAATCTCACTGTAATCAGCACAAACTGGGCTGTAATAATATTTGAAATTATTGTACGTACATGATTGTGTTTTTGAGAAAAAAAATGTTATGCGTGGTTAGTTAAAAACTAAAAGGCAAAAAAACACATAAAGAACAATGGTTCCCGGGATTTTTGAGAACTGGAGCTTGTAGCCTAGAATTTTTCTTTCTAAATTATGTGAAAATCATCTTGTTTACTCACTCACAGAAAACAATATATTGATTTAAATTTTCTAAGACACTTTTTGTTGGTAAAAGTCATATGCGAGTAGGCGTCAACTATCCTGAATATCATTGTGATTTACACCTGAGAAGACAAAGGCCTGCATAATGAGCTGCATAATGAGCCATTCATTCATCTGTGTCACTGAGAGGAAGGAGTTACAAGAAAGAATGTGAAGACAAAATAAATGTAGCCTATATAATTTTATGTTTGTAGTTTATTTAGAATATATTTAATTATCCCACAACATAATTTAATATCCACTTGGGGGAGCAGTTAAACAGTTTATTAGGAACAATCAAAGCTGACTTTCAAACTAATTTTTTGCATCATTACTCCAGTCACACAATCCTTCAGAAAAATCTTATTTTATACAAAAAGATAAATAAATAAAAAATGTATTGTTATTATTATTATTATTATTAATGTTGAAAAGAGCTGAGAATATTTTTTTTAGGTTTTTTAGGGGGATAAATTAAAAGAACACAATTTTTTGTTACATTTGTTAGAGGTTACATTTATTTGTTACATTTATATTATTTACATCAAGCTTTTGAATGGTATATATTGTATATTGTTATTGAAACTTCATAATGTTTCACTTGATTATACATTTATTCAGGAATTATAGTTTGGAAAAAGTCTAACAAGTAAAATGTTTACACGTTATGTGAAAACTAGTACAAGTATATAAATAAATAAAAAGAGACTTACTCATGTTTATGATCTCTGCTGAATAAAATACTTCATTTTTTTTCTGAGGAAATCCATTTCTCAAATCCTCAACCACATCACATATTTTTTTAATATGTCTTATTCCTCTCGTAGCGAAGCAAACAGTAAAATAAAAGAACTTGAAGAACAGTCTGGCTGCTTTTTCTTCTGTTATGGGCGTATTCAAGCCGCGCGCTTCAGTTTGAATCTGAATAGTGCGTTCAGCGCGGGGGCGTGGTCACATTAGATATAATGAAGGGAGACTTGAAAAACGGACATTGCGTTGTTTTTATATGGATTACTTTAACACAGAATATCTGTTTTCGGCAGCACTTATTTAGTTTAAAAGTAGACATGTCAGGCTCTCTAGATATCTCTCTCATGTCTCTTCATTGAGTATTCACTGAGTTACAGTTCATTTTAATGACGTGTTTGTAAATGAAGATCAGCGCAAAGGCTGCAGACAGCACACCTTGTTTGTTATCTTTATTTTATAAGTGCACAAAGTTTTGTTGTTATTATGTCTGTATCCAAAAAAAAGTAGACCCTTTACAGATTCGATTGATGTATTGCTCTTATCTGTACGATTAAAAATTAAGTGTAATTTAAGTTATTTTCGGGGTTATCAGGAGAAAATGACTCATAACGCGTATATGCGTTAATCGACTCCAGATGGGATGGGAAGTTCCTGCATCACTTTGTTGTCCAAGGTGTTTCAAACTCTAGATAATCTACTAAATCAATTAGACTAGGGAGACTATATGCCTGCCAAGTTTTAAAATGAAGGAGGAATTTACCTGAAAGGAAACATTTTAAGACATTTTTAAAATGGGCATTACTAAGATGACCATGGAGTGAACTGACTTGCCTTAAATTGACTTTAGGGCTTCTGACCTCACTGACCTGTTATTTTTTTTTTGTGACAGATGGCTGTTAAGATTTACTGTTACATTTTTATAAAATTGAGTTTAAAGCAGCATTTTAAAGAAATTTATTTTTTGTTATTATTAAATTAGAAAATAAAAAATAAAAACAAAAATAAAAATGTTTTAGGTAGCTTCTCATTTAAGGGTAAACAAATTGTTAATATTTTTCTTTGACAGATTACTATAGTAGTGTTGATGTTATTTTCTGTGACAGATTCAGATTGTTAACACTAGACATTAAAGCAATATTTTAAATAAATGTATTATTATTGTTGTTGTTGAATTTTGAAGTTCATTAAAAAACATTTTAAAATAAATATATTAGCCTATATTATATATTATGGGCAATGAAAGGTTCATATTTTGGTTTTGAGAGTCCCCAACAACAGCTTGACATGCATGCAATGTCAAAAAACACTTTGATTGTCTTATAATATGCATTTATTTTTATCATATTTCCTCAACGATTAGCTCAACGATTAATTTTTCCAAACGCCTCCCTGTGCCTCTAATCTACTGTGATTGGTCTGCATCATGACTGTAATGCCTGATAAAGCAGCGTTTGTGAGCACAGCGTTACTGCAGAAACAGCTATTTTAACCGCTCCAAAAAGCGGCAACTAGTGTCAATGAATTTGCATTTTCATTCATAACAACTAAAAAAACCAACATGTGGGCGGATAATATGCTAATTTTTTATCTTGACGTCGCCATGAAACATCTTGGGATTCGTTTTAAAAACGACTCGTTTCAATGATTCAGAGTCGACTCTTTCTTTTGTGAGACAATTTTATACACGGTGCACTTTCAGATTTAAACTTTTCAGGATGTTTTCATTCACTTAGAGCTCATGAAATGTAGCTAATTGTTAAAAAACTAACTAAGGTAGCCTAGTTGGTTTTTTGTAGGCCTACCTCCACATGTAAGGATTAACTAATTGTTGTGGTATTTTGACAGATGAAGAAATAGAAGCAGTATTTTAAAGAAATTTCATATACAATTTCATTAACTTAATATAATTATATTAATATTATATAATTAATAATAATAATATAGAATTAATAAAATAATTAATTAATTCACAATTATTTTCTGAGGTTGCCATTTCTATGTTTTTCCTCATTTAACTTAAAACAATGCGTTTGTTGTGTGTGTTTTGCTTATTTTAAATTTTTTTTTGTTCGTTTTCTCTTGGTTAAACATTCATATTGCTTTGGTTACATTTACAGATAAAGGGGGTTAATATGTTGGAGTACAGCGACGCAGCTGTCAGAATCAACATCATTGCTGAGATTTATGTACAGTAGCCTACTACTGTGAAAACTAGAATGCAAATCTCTATAGGGCAAAAGAAATGAGCTGCAGCACCGTGCCTGTCCCGCGTGGAGAATGCGGGAGGATACCGCAGAGTGTTTAGAGGGAGGGGAGAGCACAGTTCAGGGGTAGAGGAGGCGCACGACACATCGAGAGCAGTTCGGTCACAATCAGCTTTAGGGATGTAGTCGATGCGGCTTGAGCTCCGTCTGTCCGAGCTCGTCAATATGAAGAAACATTCGGCCCGGGTCGCGCCGCTGTCCGCCTGTAACAGCCCGGTGCTCACCCTGACCAAAGTGAGAGGTACGTGCGCAACACGACTCGCGATTCAACCTCGTTCTGTAGCGCGATCTGCTTTCCTCACTCGCACTTAGTCTGCTCTGTTGCTTTAAAACAGTCTTTGAAATTTAAATCGAACTGTAGTGCATGCGAAAAAATTGCATAATAATAAACACCGAGAAACACCTGTCTCCTTATGCGCATCACCAGTACAGATGTTTGGTTGTTCTCTGCGCCTTTTATAGTTGGAATGTTAATATAAACAGATCATCGTTGAGGTTACAGTGCATCAGATCCTAAAACATCTGCATTCGTAAAATCCTAAAGACATATGGATTTTTTGTTGCTGTCATAATTTAGAATCAATCCAAATAGTTTTATATCTCAAAGAAGCATTTAAAATCCTAGTGGATTTCTGATTGTTATTGCTTCAAAATTACCACAAATATGTATTTCTGGTGAGGATTTAAGACTAAGAGATTATCTGATTATCTGTCATTTTCTTGAGGATATCATCTGCTGTTTCTACTGAGACACAGCAAACAAACTAGTCCTTAATTTTAGACGATGATGTAAAAAGTGCCTCTCTTGTTAATGCAGACAGAAACTTATTTATTGTTTTGAAACTCCAATATTTTTTACATTTCACATGCTGTTTGTATGCATAGAATTGTCATTAATTTTCCCCCTACTTCAGTCAACTGCTACATTTATTAGATTTACATTTACATTACATTTAGTACATCATACTTTTAACTTTTTTAATAATATTTGCAGTAAAAGTAGGCCTACATGTATTGTCATTTTAAACAGTATAATTTTCATTTACAATTTTAAAATAAGTTTTATTTGTAATTCATTGTTTGAGCATATTGTTTTAGTCGTTAGTCTTTAAGCTGAGTGTGCGTGCATTTATGCTCCAAACCATTATTTATATTAATTCTCATTGCATTAGTTTGCATTTTCTAGGTGCCTACAAAGCATGGATTTAAAAATAAAATTTCTTAGAAAGCAGGACAGAGCACAGGTACTTTGATTTTACATTTTCCTCTGGTTTTGTGGTCTGTATCAAACTTGTATGAGCACAGACAGAAATATCAGCAGTTATTGTGAAGGTTTCACTCAGAACATTGTGGCAGGCAGTTTTGTCATACCCTGACATCTCATTTATGCACACTTCATAGTATGAGTAACCATCTTCTCCAAGGGTCCAATCTGAAGTGATGACCAGCACCAGCTGGAGAAATGGACTACAAATCAACTCTGACTCACTGATGAACTCATGCTTCTGAGACAGATGCGCGCTTGTTATTGGTAATCACTATTTCTTTGGATAGTTTAATTGATTTCTTTTCACACATATTGTACATTCACAGTACATGGACTCTTGATCTACAAAGTATCTGTTCAGAGGCTGAGGCAGAATATAAAGAATCTGCTATACTCTGGACTACTGTATGTTTGAGGTGGGATGTTTAACACTCATTGATCTTTGGTTTCAACTTTGGCTCAGACCCAGCGGTCAGTGGTTTAGGCCTACGATTACTAAAAGCTTTATGCTGGCAGTTCAGAGATTTGTTGGGCCTTTTGGGCTTCTTTTGAGGTGAGATACATAAATTCAAGGGCTGTTTCTTCGTCCATGGAGATATACCGTGTTTAGTTATTAGCCTACTTAGAAGTACGGCTTGAACGTTAAGCCAGAGGAATCTGAGAACCTGAGCCGTTTCTCCATCAAGCACAAAATGTAATGCAGGGTGGCAGAAGTAAGAGGCTGTAATAAACCTGCAGTGAGTCGTTACACTGATGTCACTCAGATGCCTTCACTGCCAAACTCTGTCTGTTCACATCTTGGCTTTCATAAGAACTCAGCGTCCTTGTTTGGAAGCCAGTGGGCTGTTTTAAGTTGGTTTTTGGTACATATCCAGCCATTTAATTGAAGCGTTTTAATCAAATATATTTCACAGCAGTGAGCCGGGGCACAAAACATCTATGTTGTTGTGAGTTGTTTTTCTGTCTGACAGTCAGTTAGATACAGAGCTTCAGTCTAAGAATAACTTTTGCGCGTTGCTTGTGATACGTTTGTGTCTGGATGCACGTAATCCTGATTTTGCTTGAGTGGAAACGGGTGCTTTTGTCTCTTGTTCAGCTCACTAGTTAGTGGGAGAGATCTCATCTTAGCTTCACTTCAGACGTTTACATTTTCTTGTTTGAATTAAAGAACTTTGCTTGGGGAAATTATTATTCATTTCATATTCTCAGACATATTTTCATTCCAACAGTAAATTATAATCAAAATTATATGTACAGAATATATTTAAATATTTTATTTGTTATTACAGACAGTATTTATTTTGTATAATGCTTTAAAACAATTCTGTCAAAACAGAATGGACCACACATCTCCGTATCAGCTGTTTTCGAATAATTCGTTTAAGCGAATGATTCAGTGGCTCACTAGCCACTTGTAGTGTTCATGAATGAATCAGTAAAGGCCTATTTGAATTTGATAATTGATTATGTCAAGACAGTTACCAACTACTGGAGTTTTGCTATATCAATCTTGAGTCTATTACTGCAAAGTTCTTTCTTTCTTTTTAAATGCAACCTTGATTTGTTCATGCAAGGAATTCATTTTTCATAGTTTTTGGCATCATCTTTTCTCCATGAATGAATTCTCCTGAAGTGTTTCTTATTTACAAGAACAGGACTTTATGCATCTAGCAAGGCAGCATTTTATTGATGGCACACTTGTCTCAGTGTTTGCAGACTGAGCTGGATTGGTATTGTACACTCAAGTCGAAGTCTATCTGTCAGATTACTCGGACACTTCACACTGTCAGTACATTAGTAGTGTGGAAAGCTCTGTTTGGGGAGACACCTGCAGCGCTAGCTCATCAATTAGATTCAGCAGGGGACTTACGGACGGTCTATTTTGTATTGATCTTGAGCAGGAATACTGGCGTGACTCCAGTCTGCTCTTTCTTCTGCAGGATCTACAGGCTGCGGTGGAGAATGGGACATAGAGGGGTTGGGATAGACTATAAGGTGTATATGAAAATATTATTTGGTTACCCCAAACTGTTGGTAGTTGTATGGCAGTTTCCAGAAAATGTTGTTAGTTGTATAGATAGTTGTCACTGAGTTACAAATAGTTGTTAGACGAGTCACTGAATTAATCAATGAACAAATATCTGTGGTAAACAGATTTAAAAAGGAATCAGTCAATCAATGAATCAAATATACAGGGATGATTCAAAATCTGATCCGACTACAGTTCATTTTTACATTATGTTGGTCAATGAACATAATGGGTATATAATCTGTCAAACAAAGTAATTCATGTTTTTGAACTAATCAGTGAATAATAGAACGCCTCATTCCTAATGTATGGCCAACAATGATGTAACCTACAGAAAGACTCACTGAACGATTCTGTAAAAAAAATCCACACGACTGGATGCCTCTGATGCTACGTACTACTAGTAAGGAGCCACACACACACACACACACACACACACACACACACACACAGACACACACACACACACACACACACACAAGCAAACAGTGGGCAGCTGGCACAGTTATGCTTCTCTCTGTCATGTCCGTGAGCCGTGAGCAGAGTCACAACAGAGTGTGACATCTCAGGCATCTGTTCTTCTAGCTGGACACTGCAGGATTCACTGACCTGCAGCACCAACACACACACACACACACACACACACACACACACACTCTAAAGCCACTTGTTTTCATAGACATCTTTTGACACAAGCACACACAAATGTCTTCCCAGCTTCTCAGAATGAATTTGCCAAGTAAATGTCACAATATAATATCTGCATATGGTCTTACTGTGATTAGAATGTTTGGACATACTGTAACAATGTGTTTAAGTGAGTGCATCTTCAATCCGTGTCTTGCTGTATATTGCTGAATAATGTCTTTCTTTAATTGCATATGGAGAGATTGTCTTCTTTACAAACTTGGAACAGCACTGCCGCAGAGCCCAAACAACGAGTTAGAAAACATATGGTGCTGTCAGCATTAATGAATGATAATTTCTGAAGGACTTTATCATGCAACAGAAAAACATCTGCCAATCTTATCAGTTCTGGACAGCTTGGGAGTTTGGGATTGGTAAGATTGATTTATTTATGTATTTATTTATTTATTTTAAATAAGTCTTTTCTGCTCAACAAGACTGTATTTATTTAGAGAAAATCAGTAAAATAATAATATCAACAAAAAAAATAAAATAATAATAATTGTGTATAGAAATATAAAATTTCTGTGAATGCAAAGCTGAATTTTCAACTTTTTTTATGAAAAGAAAATTCAAAAGAATAGCATTTATTTGAAATATAAATCTTTTGTAACATTATAAATGTCTTTACTGTCAATTCTGGTTGAATAAAAGTAATAATAATTTGTTTTAAAAAATCTTACCAATATTAGTAGTATATACAATACAAGTATTGTACTTTAATATATGATAAAAACCGAAAAACAAATATCTCCATATTTTTCAGCCATTTGACAATATTTCATATTAATGTATCCTAGTTTCTCTAAATTTCTTTTTAGTCAGAGGAACCATCACATCAACACTGATTATTCCATTTTTGAGTTAACATAAACAAATCATTCAATCTGAGTTTTAAATTGATTCATGGAACTGAATTGAACCAATTGTCAAGACAAGGCAAAATAAAAAGTCCATTAAAATCATTGATGGCCTTGTAACTGACAGCATGCCTCTAATCATGGTATATTCCTTAAAGGACATGTTACGCATCTAGGGAAATCCACTAAAAACTGAGCCAGAATCCATGGAGAGCAGAACTGTACCACCATCACCCAGATGGCAACACATTCATATTTTATCTCTAACTGTTTGAAGTCATGCACCGATGTCCCAGACACGCTCACGATGCCATTACAAAATAACATGGACCTGCTCCATAGTGCGTGTGTGATAGAAGAGACTGTGCTCTTTCATGCTGCTTGAGCTCAGTGCAGAGTTGGCACTACAAAGAACTGGCAGTTATCAGCAAGAGATATCTGCACTGCAGAGACAAACAGAGGAGGGAAGAAAGCTACCAAAGACTATGTAGGCATTCAAAAAGAGATAGACATGGGCAAGGAAAAGGCTCTGGATTTGTGTGCAGTTATGAGGCATATGTGACTTTAAAATAACGCAATTTTAATAATTACTTAATCGCTATGAGTTTAGCAGTGCATATGGTCACATCATTATGCTAGAATAGGGCATCGTTAGGGATAATTCTGTGCATCTGTTCTACAATAGGCTTATATTCTGTGGCAGTCATACAGCCGTACCAAACAATCATCAGACCTAATGTCTTCCACAAGACAGCTGCAGTGCTTTAGTATCAAGATGCAATCATAGTCCACCCCACCCCCACAACCCCTCCCCCGCCCATTTTCATTCCAGTTAAAGTTTATTTTTGTGTATTATTGTAATTATTATTAGTAGTAGTAGTAGTAGTAATTGTCTATTTAATTTTTTATAGAAGCTTGTTTCTGCCACGGGTTTTTAAAAATTAACCACAACTTTTTATCTTACAGTTCAGACTTTTTTTCTCACAATTATGACTTTCTTGCAATTCTGAGAGATAGACTCAGAACTGCAAGATATAATAACAGGACTGCAAGAAATAAACTTGAGGTGTTAACGTGCAGTTCTGAGAAGAAAAAGTCTGAAATGAGACTTAATTAGCAAGAAAATTCTGAATTGTAAGAAAAAGTTGCAATTACCTTTTTTACTTAATTCATTTTTTATTGTTTAAGTTCTGAACTGAAGACTCACAATTACAGACTGAAGGCATATTTTGGCTAATATAGGAAATAGGGTGAAAGGCAACTCATTAAATCTTAATATTTTTTCCATAGCTTATGGGTTCAGATTGTGTGCTCATTAAACCAGAACCTACCGAATGGCATTCCCTGACACTCACTGTCACAGTTTTTTCTAAGTCTGGGTCGCAGAAGTTCTGATTGAAATCAGTCATGTCATCGAGGCTGAACTTTCGTGGCATTTTCAGACTTTGAGCTCTGACCGCTGCCCTCATTGCCGATGCACTTTGTCTGAGCTTCTCTTGACACGTCGATTCATTTTGAAATGCTTTTTGTGAGAAACACTCACTGGCCTGATTCAGCATCAAGCCTCTGGCGCAGGCAGATTTTAATCTTCCCTGTCAAAAAGAAGAACTGTTACTTGAAGCTATGGTGCCTTTAAAATAGCCTTTTCAGAATTATTTATGCATAGAGAAACAAATGCTAATGCTAGTTTTAAAACTGGGGACCCTATCGAGTCACATTCCAATAGTAATTATTACGTTTTCAAACTTCTTGATACCAAAGACCCCTGAAATCTGTGATTCTTTATGAAGGACCAGCATTTATCCTGTTAACTGTCACCGGCCAACCAGCAGGCTTACTTGTTATTACATGTTTATAACAGTAATTTCTAAACCTTAAATAATCTTGACAAACTATGTATCATTTGAAAGCTTAAAGACTCTAGTTTTCATATTCGTTGGCTGTTTTTCAATATGATTTACAGAACAACTGTAATTCATTCATTTGACATGAGTCCTCATCAGAGTGCGAACTATAATACAAGTCCAGGATTCTCATATCATTTATGTTATTGTTGTTTCTTGTGGTCCATTGGATGATCACATTCTGATGGTAAAAAAATGTAAATGGCTATTCACTTAACTTAGTCTTTCAGAATTTACACGAGGTTTCCTTAAGAACCTTTTAAACATTATAAATTGCTTTGACGGTCAAAGACTTAGTCATTAGCAGTAAGTGAAATTCCGATTCAGACTCCCCATCAGTCACTGAAGACGTCCTTCTGAAGTCGTGAACCTTCTCTTACTGTTATTTACACAGAGTATCCTTGCAGAAACTTCATTGATGACAACTTGATAAAATAGTCACATTAGCATCTCCTTCTGGCAGCCGAATCATGTGCTTATTTTCTCCACATGCAGCATTGTTTTGAATGCATTGAGTTCATCAACGTAGCTCTGGTTTTGTTTGAAAAGGCTGCTCTTGGCTGAAAAGTGCTTAGCTTGGTCTTCTTTGGTGTAGGAGTTGATTGGTTGATTGGAGTTTGATGATCTAGCTAGCTGACCAATCTCTGGAACATTGGTCAGCAACATAAGAAAAAGACTTAAGGTTTATGGGGTCAGAATCTGAAGGTGAGATTGAGATGAATTTCACCATAACTGAATTTGGATGCTCGAAACCAGTGGTTCCTCTCAATAATAATAATAATAATTCCTCATATTTTACATTGGGTATTTATTTATTTATTTATTTTGTTTTCTAACACAGTGCAAATTTCTTTACAATTTCTGCCGAGCTTGTGTATTGAGTACTGTATTTGTGATCATGTGTCTCCAGAGATTTTTTATCCACATCATACTGATTATCAGTTCCCATGGTTACTACACACGTCCACTGCTTTCAGATAATTACCCACGTGTTAAATACGCACTGATAGAAGCAGTTCATTATGAGGGGACTGTGAAGTGGTGGTAGGTTTGAAAACATATACAGTTCTGCCAGAGTGCAGTGACAGTTTTGTATTCAAGGGCAGCTTCACACAACCTAATGCACACACCTTGAACAGTTTGCATTTCATGGGTCATTTATAGAGGTTTGAGATTGAGTCCCTTGAATAGTCTGACATGAAAAAATACTATAAAATAAAAAGTATTGCTTATGTTTGGCATTAGACTAAAATGTAAGGTTGAACTGAGCAGAGAAGAACTATCTTTGGGAGTAAAACATACTGTTCATTTAGTGCGGTGTATGATATGACAACAGCCTCCACAGCGATTGTGTGTGTAAATACAGATTAGTGTACTCTATAGTGTCAGTTTACACATACAACCTCATGTGGGTGGTGTTATTTTACTGTGGGTTATTTGATTCCTTCTGAATGGAAACTGTAGCTTCTGTCAACAGAAACTGATCTATCGGTGATCATGCTGTTAGTGTTGAGCTCTGGATGTTGAAGGCTTCTCTAGGCACATCTCTAGGGGTGCAGGTACATGAAGGCTAAGAGTTTGGTGGACTGATGAACTATGAAAAAAAAACAGGGCTCTCTGCAGAAACAGATAATCTTACATAACACCAGCAAATTATTGAGTTCGTTCAAAGAATCTCTTTGGGATATGGATTCTAATAAAGCTTCTGTACTTTGGGAGAAAGCATTATTATGATCTCTTAAACTACCTAAATTCCTAGTTTATGCTATAATACAATGTTGTTTCATTATATAATTCTTGTGTTTTAGCAGGTGCTATCCTCTTACAGTCTTCACTTAGGATCTGTCTGTGTGGAATGTCTTCTAGGCTGTTGAGGGTGTCAAGAGAAAATCAACTTTCACTTTGAATCACTTGCTAGATTGTGATATTATTAGGCATGCGCATGGATATGATGATCGAGCTCTCTATGTCTTTCATTTGAAATGGTACTCTGCTAGTGTCTGCTATGCCATGTGTCTTTAAAAGTCTAGAAAATTAGAATGATCTACTGTTAAGAGACCAGTTAATTAATATTAGATAGTATGTAATATATGCAATGGAAATCTATGTTAGGAAAGATTTCTATTTCAAATAAAGGCTGTTCTTTTAAGCTTTCTAAAAAAGTATCACTGTTTCCACAAAAATATAAAGCAGCACTGTTTTCGACTTTAATAATGGTTCATGAGCTGCAAATCAGCATATTAGAATGATTTCTGAAGAATCATGTGACACTGAAGACTGCAGTAATGATGCTGATTATTCAGCTTTACAGGAATATATTACATTTTAAAATACACTAAGTGTATACTTTCTTGTAAATAGCCTTGTAAATAAAAGAATCATCTATCGTTACTTATTGTGTTTCATAGAGTACTCAGATGTTCCAGCGCTAAGGATGCACTTTTTTCTCTTTATGGAAAAACAGATTGAATCCTCCACCAGGCGCAGGCAGGGTAATTACTGCACTAATTACTGAATAGATGAAGGGCTGTTAAGAGCCATTAAGAGCATTTATGTATGGATGGTGGGCTTGAGGTGTGCTTATCAGATCTGATCAATAGCACTGCAGTTCTTGAGAGACTCCAGACAGATTCCATTCAAAGTTTCTTTATTATAAAATAATAAAATGAGTAAACCATGCTATTGATTTCCTTTTGGATGTTTTAGGAAACGCTGGTGAGAAAGTGATGCGTCACCTTTGGTGAGAGGCATTGAATTAGACATCTATCATGTCAATTGAGGCTGAAAAACGCATGTAGTACTGGAACATGTTTTAAACATGTTTAAATGTTTGAGGTCAGTACATAAACATAATAATAATAATAATAATAATACTTTTATTCAGCAGGATGCATTAAACTGATGAAAATTGACAGCAAAGACAATTATAATGTTACAAAAAATTTATTTCAAATAAATGCTGTTATTTCAAACTTTCTGTTCAACGAAGAAACCTGAATTTTTATTTTTTTTTTATATTTATTTTACATATGTATTTATATTAAAGAAATTAAAAAATATATTTTGTACAAGAAGTTGTAAATACTGCATCCAAATGTGTACTGCATCACTGAAAACTTGCACTGCACAGAGTAGTGATAGGGCAATCCTACTGCTGTTTTATGGCACTTAATATATCTAAAGGGAGTATTTTTGACAGTGTCAAGTGATTTGATTGTCCGTTCATTGTTTTCTCAAAACCATAATAAAAAATGTGAATAAAACAGCTCATAAATCAGCAACTGATATCAATTTTGTTTGCTTGTAGGGGAGGACCGGCCGAGGGAGAACGCCATGGGCAACGCAGATGGACAGGCGATGGTGGGCGGAGCAGGGGTGGAGTCAGGGGCAGGAAGGCAGCGATTACACTGCTGTGTTCGAGTCACAGCCGTTCAAGTGCGAAAAGCAATATGGGGCGTGGCCATGGTGATGTGCGTGTGCTCATCATGGGCAGGCTCCACCCAGCTGGCCAAGCTGACCTTCAAACAGTACGACGCACCGTTCACTCTCACATGGTTCACCACCACTTGGAACTGCCTCTTCTTCCCTCTGTATTACATTGGCCACCTGTGCAAGAGTCCTGAGAGACAGACACCAAAACAGAGGTTTAGGTAAGAATCTGGTCCTGTGGGATTGTGTTTATCCAGCAATGCACTCTGGGATTGCCTTGGTGAAGAATATGCAGCTTATTAGGTTCTGGAGCAGAGCAAAACTGTGGTGTACAAAGGCTCCAAAAATGAAAAAAATAAAAATACACCAAAGGAAGTGTATTTTTACTGAATTCCCAATTTAAAGACAATGTCTAAAATGAAGGGAATAACAATCCTGAGGAAATAAGCAACTCCGGAAAATGGGCAAAATGAAACATTTAAACAAAATATCATTCATACTTCTGAGGAACAAACTCAAACTCAGTCTAGCCAAAGGACCAAAGACATGCTCTGACTGAAACACGAATCACATACAGTATATAGACCTGAGCATGATTCTACCAAAAACACAATGAAGATACAAATTAAATACCCTCTTTTAATAATGAAATTTAAACCTGGAAAAAATTACAAATAATACTCATAATGAAACTAACATGCAATTAAATCACTGGAACTTCTAAACATAGATGTGAACAGGTGAATGCAAACAAGACCGTTTCTTAAATAAAATGGTTTCATTTCCTGTAGAGACAGCATATACTGTATGGAAGCTATGCTTAATTTCTCTGTTGGCCTGATTTTATACTGGAAGTGCTACAATAACTCTTGTGAGTCCGGGACACTGAAGATTGCAAAATATCTTTGAACTGATCTGTGCAGACAGTCATATATTTGTCAAGCACAGAAAACGATGGGTGGAAAATGCCATGTGACACCACAAGCATTTTGAGATTTGAGAAATGGTTTATTTTCACTTATCGATGGCTTAGAAGCTAACAGACATGGGATCTTCAAAATACTATACTATATGTCACATAAGAACACAATTCAAGCACTCTTCCACTCTCAATACCCATGGCTGAAGTGCCCTTGAGCAAGGCACTGAACCCCCAGTTGCTCCCTGGGTGCTGGATATATAGCTGCCCACTGCTCCGGATGTGTGTTCACGGTGTGTTCACTTCTCACTGCTGTGTGTGTGCACTTGGATGGGTTAAATGCAGAACACCAATTCTGAGTATGGGTTACCATACTTGGCAAATGTCATGACTTTCACTTCTTACTCATTTTGAGCCAGACATCCAAATATTTGAGCTTTTTTTATACACTACCATTCTACAATTTCTTATGCTCACAAAGCCGGCAAATAAATGATACATGATGCTATGAAATCTTAATATTGTAAAATATTGTCACATTTTTTGTATTATTATAATTTTTTTTCAGTTTTTCAGTGTCATATGTTCCTTTAGAAATCATTCTAACACTGATGCTGTGCTCAAGAAACATTTCTTGTTATCATTATTGGAAACAGTTGTGCTGCTTAATATTTTTGTGGAAATGTATTTAACCCACTCACCACTGTTATGGCTTAAATGTATAAATACCTAGGAGAAACTCTGAATTAAGAATAACCTGATGAAAGCCACATCCCAAATTTATCATGTAAAATAAATTACCAACCACGTAAGCGGTAATCTTTAGTTACAAAACCCCAGATCTCAAATTATAAAAGTGTTTTAGAGGATGTGACTATAAATGTGATTACAAATTCCAATGTAAATCCACAAACATGGCTCTGCACATTAACTTTTTTATTTTTTTCCTAAGGAAAACCACAAGAATTGAACTGAATTTATCAAACTCAAACTTTTCTGCCTTGTTTCTTTTCTTCTTTTGAAATAATTCAAGCAAATCAGCAATTCAAATCATCATAGGTCAAATCACCACAATTGCAACCCAAACACTATAATTCAAATAAATGTCTAACCCCCCGAAATATATGTAGAGAGATCATATTGAGTATTTACATGGGGAAATTCTAAAGACAATATGCAACAATGAAGAAAAACAGAAAATCCCATGTTCATTAGCACAGTCCATGAACAATCCCACAAAAATGATAAATTTGATTACTGGACCAGACAAATCCTCTGTCCCGGGATGCAGACAGGCCTGATCAACAGCATAGCCTCTCTGCATCATCTTCTCATGCTGCATGCACACGCTCACTTTGAGTTCACACAACTCTCAAATTTAAGCTCCATTTACGAGCTCAGTCTCGTAACATTAATTCCTTTTCATACAGTATTTATATGTCCACAAGCAAAAATCTCCTCTTTTTAGGCACCTATTTTAGCACCCAAAGCCCTGCTTACTTTTTCTGTAAAACCCCTCTTCTAGAACTCTAGGGGTCACATTAAAAACATCGAATTGGTCCACAGAAACATTTTTATTAAAGAAACAAAATAAATTTTCTGTTTGTTCACTTTCAACTATCAAAACCTTTGTAAATATGAAATAGCTACAACGAAAATGTAAATAACGCTTTCCATATGAACAGGTGTGAGTGATTCCGAAATATGAATCCATATAAATTTCTATATAGAAATACAGAAATGAGAAAACCTTAAATTAGAAAACACTTTTAAGGTTGACAGCAACACTCCTAGTAGTAGACCCAAACTTGAAAGTGACTCTACAACCGTCATTTTTGATCAATTTAATTCATCCTTGCTGAATGAAAGTGTTTATTTCTTTAAACAATAAATGCACTGACCCCATAGTTTTGAATGGTGGTGTACATAAAGCAAATCAAATGTGCATTATGTGCAGTGGACAGTTAATTAACACTGATTTATCTCTGTGGTATTTCAGAGAGTGCTGTCGGTTCTTCGGGGACGATGGACTGACGGCGAAGGTGTTCCTTACTAAATTGGCCCCTTTCGGCCTGCTGTGGATTATGACAAACTACCTGTACCTTCAGGCTCTGAGAAAGATCAACAGCACAGATGTATCAGCCCTCTTCTGCTGTAACAAAGCCTTTGTCTTTCTCCTGTCCTGGATCGTACTGCGGGATCGCTTCATGGGTGTCAGGGTGAGTGGATGGATGGATCATTGGATAGATGGATGAAATTCTAAAAGATTTTATTTGACATGAGTGTTGCTAAGAGAGTGGATGGATGGATAGATATCCAATGTTGTTTTCTCTGGATATCTTCTGCTGTTTTATCCCATGAGTCAGCAGTACTATCACAATACAATCCTTTGCTTTTACAACCTTTTCCTGTCTTCTTCCTTTGTGCCCCTCCTTTCTCATATTTCCTGTTTTTTTCTCGAATCAAAGGAACTAAAGTGCTGTGTAACATTTCCTTTGTCTCTATGTGTTCCCGTTCTTCCATCTCTCTCTAACACACACATACGCACACACAAACACACACACACACACACAGGCACTGCAGTGCAGATTTTGGTGAGTCAGGGTGTTTGGACGTTCATGGCGCAGTAGAAGTTAAGCTGGTTTCCATTTATAGAAAACACAATTTCTTATTTCTCGCTTGATGTAATTTTATTAATAAGATTCGGGAGGAGCGCGTCAGATACTTAGCCTAACCAACACAGGTGGACCATAATCAAGTAATCAATCCCATAGTATAAATATCGCTGACTTACCTCTATCCATTGACGGTTTATCAGCATCCCTCCTCCACCCCATCTCCTCACTTCAAGTTCACTTTATAAATAGACGGGGAAGGGGGGGTACTCTAGGTTCGGGCCATTCCCGAGCTCGGAGCCCTTCCCCGGACAGCACGCCAAATACGCATTCCATACCTCAGCTAATTATATGTAAGCGTGAACTATTGAATGATATTTATGGTGAAATATGCCCTGAACAGGTTCCATATTTACCCATGTTTATTTCTAAGTTCTCCTGGAAAGATGATAGTAATACGAATATTGCGACATCCATGAGAATGCAAAAATGACAATATTTCAACAGTCTTTCAAACAAAGGAGATAAGAGTGAGAGTCGGACCAAAACAAAACAAAAGGCAGAGCAGGAAAAGAGCGTTAGAGGAAAGCTGTTCAGAGGGCTGCTGGGTGAGAGTAATCAGTCTTTCTGATGTCCTCATAATGTTTCTGTACTGCACTCAATTCAGCTACACTCTGGAAACATTTTTCATTTGGATTCACAGACACACACACTGCGTATGAAGCAGGCCTGTTCCATCATATATAATGCCAGAGTAATACTTCCTTGAACTCTAATATCTATATATATATATATATAGATATTAGATATTAGATATATATATTGATCATTTTGCCCTAGTTACACGATTTCTGCTTCAAATCACATTTTGCACCAACCTTCTCTATAATTTTTATATATTTATTAATTAATTCTTTAAATGTTGCATTCATTCTTTTAGATGTTTTAGCTATTGAAATAGACATTGTAGTCTACAGGCCATCTTTGCGCTATTTGACGTAACAGTGTGATGCCGGTGACCTTTATTTTGTTCTTTTATAAGATTGTTGCTGCCATTGTGGCCATCGCTGGAATCGTGATGCTGACCTATGCTGATGGCTTTCACAGTCACTCTGTTATCGGCATAACGCTTGTAGTGGCCTCTGCATCTGCCTCTGCCCTTTATAAGGTAATCCCGCATCAACAGTCATGACTCTTTTGTTATTCATCAAATGTTTTTCTGTTCAGTCCTGTAATTTGGGGTTTGTGTGTCATTGAAACTATACTTTTCAATAACTGCATCTCTTTACACATATATATTTATATATATCCTGTCCAATGTTGCCTTGAATCTATAGTTTGCTAATCTAAAAGCTAAAGTATTTTATGGACAGTCACGCTGGCCATTACAACAGAACTCAACTACACTACAGGTTTTAAAAATGCCCCAAATTATATAGTTAAACTTGTTTTGGACACAAAATCAATGAGAATATCAAGCATATAGACTTACATTTAAATAAAACTAATTTTACAAAATAGAATAAGTAAAATATGAATATTGTGATAATTCCATGTGGATTAGGCCATTGAAATTAACCATCTGAATGAACCTATTCACCAAAAAGAAAAAATAATAATCATTCTGACCTGACCTAGTCTTGTTTTTCATTCTTCAGGTGCTCTTCAAGCTTGTCTTGGGCAGCGCCAAGTTTGGAGAGGCGGCTCTGTTTCTGACCATTGTCGGAGGTGCAAACTTTGTATTATTGAGCTTTGTGCCAGTTATACTGTACTTCACACATGTTGAGTACTTCACTTCCATAGCTGATCTTCCCTGGGCCTACCTGTGTGGAGTAGCTGGACTCTTACTAGGTAGATAAAATACTGACAGAAAACAGTATATATATATATATACATACATACACAATTATGTCTGACATTTACTGTGCATTTTTTCTTCATTTACAGCATTCAATATTCTGGTGAATTTTGGCATTGCCATTACATACCCTACACTCATTTCACTTGGCATTGTGCTGAGTGTCCCAGTAAATGCAGGTGAGGTCATTTTCAAAGTATTTTTTTTTGTGCCACTGACTATATATATGTGTATATATATATATATATATATATATATATATATATATATATATATATATATATATATATATATATAGTAGATCTATTTGACCAAAACATTTTAAATTATGCCATTAATTACTCAACCTCATGTTGTTCCGAACCCATTAGACCTTTCGTTCATCTTCAGAACACAAATTAAGATATTTTTGGTGAAATCTGAGAGCTTGCATTGTGGTACTCTCATGAATGGCAGCGGATGCTGACAAGGAAGTGAAGAACCACTGATGTCACATGGACTATTTTAACAATGTCTTTACTTCCTTTCTAGGCCTTGGAATGTTTCAGTTGCATTACTGTCTATGCAGGGTCAAAAAGCTCTCGGATTTCATCAAAAATATCTTAATTTGTGTTCTGATGATGAACGAAGGTTTGGTGAAGGTTTGGAACGACATGAGGGTAATGATGGGATTTTCATTTTTTGTTGAACTAACCCTTTAATATAGGCATTATATTACACTCATAGCTCATTGTATAATGAATAATATAATATTATTATAATTAGTATAATATGTAGGATTTAAAAGGTTTATGTTAAAAATAATTTTATTTAAGGAGAAAATGAAAAAGATTCTAACTTTTGGAAACCTGTTTTTGAAGCAAAAAGGGGACAGTCATTGTAACTTCATCTAGACAGTTTGTGGTGGATGTTAGTGGCTCTTAAAGGGCTAGTTCATCGAAAAATCATAATTATGTCATTAATAGCTCACCCTCATGTCGTTCCAAACCTGTGAGACCTCAGTTTATATTTGGAACACAGTTTAAGATATTTTAGATTTAGTCCGAGAGCTCTCAGTCCCTCCATTGAAACTGTGTGTACGGTCTACTGTCCATGTCCAGAAAGGTAAGAAAAACATCATCAAAGTAGTCCATGTGACATCAGAGAGTCAGTTAGAATTTTTTGAAGCATCAAAAAAAATTTTGGTCCAAAAAAAACAAAGACTACGACTTTATTCATCATTGTCTTCTCTTCCGTGTCTGTTGTGAGAGAGAGTTCAAAACAAAGCAGTTTGTCATATCCGGTTTGTGAACGAATCATTCGATGTAACCGGATCTTTTTGAACCAGTTCGCCAAATCGAACTGAGTCATCTTAAACGGTTCGTGCCTCCAATACGCATTAATCCACAAATGACTTAAGCTGTTAACTTTTTTAATGTGGCTGACACTCCCTTTGAGTTAAAACAAACCAATATCCCGGAGTAATTCATGTACTCAAACAGTACACTTACTGAACTGCTGTGAAGAGAGAACTGAAGATGAACACCGAGTCGAGCCAGATAATGACTAGTTCACAAGTCAAGAACCGTTTCTGTCAGACGTGAATCGAACTGTCCGAAAGAACTACTGGTGATCCGAAAACCGATGCAACCGGTTCTTGACTCGTGAACAAGTCAATGTTTCGTTCATTATCTGGCTTGGCTCGGTGTTCATTTTCAGTTCTCTCTTCACAGTAGTTCAGTCAGTGTACTGTTTGAGTAAATGAATTACTCCGGGATATTGGTTTGTTTGAACTCAGAGGGAGTGTCAGCCACATTAAAAAAGGTAACATCTTAAGTCATTTTTTGGATTAATGCATATTGGAGACGCGAACAGTTTCAAACGATTCAGTTCGATTTGGTGAACTGGTTCAAAAAGATCTGGTTACATCGAATGATTCGTTCGTGAACCAGATATCACAAACTGCTTTGTTTTGAACTCTCTCACAACAGACATGGAAGAGAAGACAATGATGAATTAAGTCGTAGTTTTTGCTATTTTTGGACCAAAATGTATTTTCGATGCTTCAAAAAATTCTAACTGACCCTCTGATGTCACATGGACTACTTTGATGATGTTTTTTCTTACCTTTCTGGACATGGACAGTATACCATGCACACAGTTTCAATGGAGGGACTGAGAGCTCTCAGACTAAATCTAAAATATCTTAAACTGTGTTCCGAAGATAAACGGAGGTCTCACGGGTTTGGAACGACATGTGGGTGATTTATTAATAACACAATTATGATTTTTCGATGAACTAACCATTTAATGTGTGTATGGTTGGTGTTGCAGTGGTGGACCTGTACACCTGTGATATCCACTTCAACACAGTGCGACTCATCGCTGTGTTCATCATCTGTCTGGGCTTCCTGATGCTGCTGTTACCAGAAGACTGGGATCAGTGTTTGATTGAGCTCGGCACCAAACTCAGAAAGCGGGAACAGCCTGCTGAGACGGCTGAGACTGGAACCAGTTCAGGACTCAATTGGACCCGACGAGCCAGGACCTCCATGTCCACGTTTTCCCACTGACACGCACTCACCTTCTGCCATACAGTGACTGAATGATGCTAGGACAAGCATTCATTCATAACATTTCTCAGTCAACGAGGTTCCATAGACCATAATGTACCATAATGCACATTATATCAAAAACTGTCTGAAAGCATTTTTTGCAGTTTTCCCAACTGTAAGTGGATTTGAACAATGATTTAGGTCTTTATTTGAAACTCAAGAGCAGTGGTCTCAAACTACTGATCCATGGGTTTATAGGGGAAGTCGTGGCCTAATGGTTGGAGAGTTGGACTTGTAATCCATAGGTTGTGAATTCGAGTCTTGGGCCAGTAGGGATTGTAGGTGTGGGGAGTTAATGTACAGCGCTCTCTCTACTTTCAATACCAGGACTGAAGTGCCCTTGAGCAAGGCACTGAACCCCCAAATGCTCCCTGGGCGCTGCAGTGTGTGTGCAGTGTGACTTTGTCACTTTCACCTTCAAATTTGACCCATGAATTGAATCATTAAGTGTTAATAGGCCATCCTTAAATCCAGCCCAGCTTTCATTTTTTACACTTTATTTAAAAAGATGTTAACTTTAATGTAATAATATTTCAATTTTATTTTATATACTGTTGTAATTTAATGTAAATTATGTATTATAATTTATTTTTATATATTTATTATTCTCCACATGGCTTTTATAGGCCTAAAACTTGAATGTAAAATAACAGAAAAGTAAGAAAACTTTGGATTACATGCATCTATGTAAGACTAGATGGCTATTATTACAATCAGTGGAGTGGTTTACACTGGGAGCACTTGTTGTGGTATCTTCAGTGGATGGAAGATTCTATTTTTTATGCACTAGACTAGAGCTACTCCAACCTTTTTATTTTGCCTGATATATATAAAAATATTTTAATATATATGTAGACTGATTGCTATCTAAGTCTTTTTATATTGAAAAATGTCTGATTGTTACGTCAAGGCCAGGTTGTGTTATTTCCAATCTTTTTAATGGCACTGCTACCTGCCTCTGCAAGGAGGAAATTGCAGTTGCAGTAATGCAATTGCAGGCATCATTACTCCACTAACCATGAGCATCATGCTACAGGTATAGGTATGAAGGAAAGATGTATCCATGCCTCCAAGAGACCCACATAACCAATGTCTCCACAATAAAGATTAGTTTCTGGTCTTGAGATTGTTTAACTTCTCTTCGGAGCTCAGAGAATCACATCTGTGACTTTACAGCTTACATTGTGTCTCTCACTGGCACAAATCACTGCGAGTGCCCATTAGAACATGTGCCATACATTAATATAGACATTAAGAACTGCTACTTGTGCCGTCTTCTTGCACAACAAAGATCTACATTACAACAGGTGCATCTGAGGGATTTCCTCTCCAAGTCTGTGAATGAAGATGTTCTGGATAATTGCAATCTCGAAGGTCTGGGTGGAAGGGCGAACCAGGAATAGCATCAGAAGACCGTGGTGCTGAGGTTGGCTGGAATGCTGGTACAGTGCAAATGCCTCATACAAAGTTCTCCTAAAATATAAACAGAGATATTTGTGGGGTTAACAACAGCATCCAGATTGTTTATATTGAAGCTATGCTTTGTTTCCATCACATTTGTTTCTGAGTCACATGCTAACCACTGTGAGGACACTTCAAGGGCAGTACTGGCAACTCGAAAAGGCAATCTTCTGTGAGTTGTGTTAACATAAAGGCTGCCGTGAGCATCCTGTGAATGTATGACCATTTCTGAAAAGTGCACCCACACTATGTGCTTTTCAAAAAGTGGTGACTGGAACTGATACGCCACCTTTACATACACAAAACATCCATCATTTCATAAGCCTGTTTTTCTTGAACACTGCATTGCATTTTTTATCCTTACGGACTGTTCCTTTGGAAAGGAATTATTTCTACAGAAAAATGCATGCCGAAAATGCCAATAAATGCTAGATGATGGCTTCACTGGCTTTTCTTTGATTTGCAATAGGATCTCATCAGCACTGTCTCCCATTGTCATTGTTACAATAACAATAAATATAATAATGTATTCCTTTGGAATTACTGCTATAGCTATTATATTGATATTATTGTAAACCTTTGTAAGGAATGATTTTTACACTGAAACGCATTCTGATCACATTTGAGGAAAATGACAACACAAATAAATGAAAATTTCAATTTAATAGACTGCTTTGACTGTTTTACCACCTGCCTTGTAAAACTTCACATTTTCTTCTGTTTAAGAATATCAAAAAAGCTTATGATTGTTTGAATTAATAGATTGTTTGAACATGATTAATTCAAAGAGACCAACTGAATGGGTTCAAAAGAATTTGTAGAATAATGTTTAAGTAAATAGAAGATATGTTCAGACAAAATTTGATTGATGAGAAAAGCCAATTATGCATCAGGGAAGAAATAGATTTTTATTTTTTTTAGTACAAATCCATGTTCCAATCCATGTTTAAAGATGGTATAGGAGGAATAAAGAGGAACATTTTGGCAGCACTGAAAACACAAATGGGTCATCGGATTCATACACATGACTGACAGTACAAAGAAATGTGGTTACTGTAAAGCACTTATAATGGAAGAACATAGACCAGGCAGCAAATGTTGGCATGAGACTAACGTAACAGAAGCTCATCCTGACCTTGCCTGTTTAAAAGATATATGTGATCATATAATTTGTTGTCTTAAATGTCACAAACATTTAACATATGTAAAACCAAGTAGCTTTCACATGACAAGCCACAATAAACAGAAAGCAAACTGTAACCTCAAGTTCATCCACATAGTAAGAAGGCCCACCTAAAAGGAAAAAAAGAGAGAAAGCAAGTTAAAAAGTCAGATAAAAGCTAAAAATTAAAACAGGTTTTACTGAAAAATTCATATAAGTACTTTATATCTGCTTTAAAACCCTGAAACGCATAAACAAAATGAATCATTTCTGAACATTTGTTTCAAATGAACATAAAATTATCAATTTAACTGTATACAGACTATATAAGTTTTTTAAAAACATTTTATATAAATATCTATTATAATATACTACATTACTGGTCAAACGTTTGGAATAATTAAGATTTTTAAAATTGCATTTTTAAAAATATGTTTAATATAGCACAGCTGCATTTATTTGATGGAAAATACAGTAAAAACAATCATATTTTAAAATACTAATACAATTTAAAGGAATAGTTCACCCAAAAATTTTAATTATATGTTTATCTGCTACCCCCAGGGCATCCAAGATGTAGGTGATTTTGTTTTTTCAGTAGAACACAAACTCAAACCTGACTTGTCGTCTTCTTGTTGCTTTACGGCGGATCACAGACTTATAAATGCATTACCGCCACTTATCTCTCAAATAGACCATTGACACTCTATCTACAATCTCAATTAGGAAAATGGTAAAAATTTTTACACAAATGGTTAGTTTCTCAAGGGCTTACAGTGGTTACGGATGTAATTAATTGTCAATTTTGCATTACATTTTCCAAGTCACTCATTTTATTAACAAGTCACTCATTTTGAGACAAATGCTTTATAAGTTTGTCTCAATTTATGCGTTTTATGCGTACACATGTCTACATAATGTAGAATGTGTACATAATGTGAATAGTGTATAATAATGTGTAGTGATAACTGTATGTATGTACATATTGCGTATAATGTGCAGTGCTAACTGTATGTCGAATAGTACACTGTGTGTACTGACTATATGTATGTGCATATTGCACATTTTCATCTGTTGAAGTCTGTATGGTTATATGTAAATTGTTTCTGCAATTTCTGGAGCACGCTTCCAAGAATTTCAATCACCAAGGCACGTGCTGTGACAATAAAATTGACTTGACTTGAAATGCATTTGAAACAATTTTATTTTACCTAAATTTAAAGCAATACTAAAATATTTCATTTAAAATATAATATACAAGTACGTCCAACATCACTTTAAAATAAAATACAGAGTAAAAAAAAAAAAAAGACTCAAATGAGAGGAAAAGGAACAAAAGATGACAGTGTGCGGTTTACTGCCGTTTTATTCACATTTGGAGAATCTTGTCAAGCAAAAACCCTTTTAAGGCTTACTTGATTTGCATAAACATGACTCTTCCTTAGAAAAAATTAGTACAATGCAACATCTCAAAAATACTGACAGATATTTTCTGCTGTTTTATGACCCAGTGTTCGGTCTTAAATGTTGTCGGGTATATTCCCACACCAGCAGGGCGGCGCTCACGTGCACATTGAGGGAGCGAGTGATGCCGTGCTGAGGAATCTCCACACACACATCCACCAGCTGCAGCAGGTTTGCAGGAATGCCTTCTCTTTCATTACTGTACAGAGACAGACACAAACACAATGCATCAGGTCATGCATCAGGCTAATTTAATTATGCTTTCTGCTACCAAGAAGAGCACAGCAGTCTCTGCTTATTTGGCCATGAAATGACTGAATGTGCAGTTTTGGTTCCTGTATTTGCTTCAAAGGAAATATGGAACAAATGTGTGATAACTTCAGACCAATAACTGTTTGAAGTACAAACATGAACCTTGATTTTTAGGCAAAATTTAGAATACAACTCTGTAAACAAGATGAGAGGAGATATTTTTAGTTCATTTTCCTGGAGGAGAAAGACTGTACATTTTAACCTGTAAATCTAACAAAAGTTAAACAACTTTAAAAATTACTCTAGCATATATTTGAATAAAATAATAAAAAAAAAACTTTCTTAAAGAAAAAGACTTTACATTTTAATATGTATATCTATGTTCATTTTAATAACTTTTATTAAAGTACACTAGCATATGGATAACCAAAAATCTTAAATAGAAATGATTAAATAAAACTATTATTTTCTTTATAATTATGTCATTTAAAACATATATTATTTCAATTCTATGCATTCTTTAAAAATGCAGAACATGTTTACATTTTTTTAATAATAAGTCTGACTTAAACTGGCACTCTCATCCTGTAAGAGAAAGGCTAATATATCTACAAAAAGTTTATTTTGTTAAGTTTTAGCTGACCTAAAAGCTTACATTTAAAGTAAAAGAAACTAAAGTGAAAATAAAATTGTTTTGATAGTACAGGGTTTTAAAATATATTCTGTAACAGTGTAGAAAATATGAAAGTCAGTAATGCTGTTTAGACCTGCTGCTCAGTGTACGGATGCTGATTGAACTAATAAACCAAGCTTTTAAATAAGTCTGACTTGAACTGCTGCTCAATAGCTTTGAATCAGTGGGATAATCAGGCATAATAATGCAGTAATTCACACACCTTCACACACACTCACAGGGAGAGACACATCAATTACCCTTATAACATTAAAGGGTTAGTTCATCCAAAAATGAAAATTAAGCCATAAATTACTCACCCTGAAGTCATCCTAGGTTTATATGACTTTCTTCTTTCAGACAAATTCAGTTGGAGTTATTTAAAAAATTGTCTTTTATCTTTCAAGCTGTTTGATGCAACTCAGCGGGTGCTGCACTGCATCGGTCCACGAGAAGTTTAATAGAAAGCTCATCCATAAAAAAAAAATTTCTCACATGGCTCAGGTGGGTGAACAAGGTCCTCTTGTAGCGAATCGATGCATTTTTGTAAGAAAAATACCCATATTCAAAACATAATAGTCACTTTAATCTAGCTTGTGCTCACAGTACTCGGAGAATGACATACAAGGTCAGCTTTGCATATGAAAATCCAGAAACAAAGCGGAGAGATCAAAACAAAACAACGATCACTAACTAGAAGTAAAAAACGAGGATTTGTAAAGAAGAATGTTGGAGGATTTTGATATAAGCCAAGCAGAGAATGGTTTTCCTTTGCTAAAGTAAGGACATTTTGCTTTGCTCCTGGTAACAAACATTGGTTTTCACGAGACTCACCGGCGCAACCACAAGACTGACATCGTAAGTAATTCCCCCGGAATCTTTTGTTTTTCAACAGTGAGTGCAAGCTAAATTAAAGTGATTATTACATTTTTAATATGGATATTTTTCTTACAAAAACCCATCGATTCGCTACAGAAGGCCTTTGTTCACCCCCCAGTGCCGTGTGAGACACATTTTTTAATGGATACACTTTTTATTAAACTTTTCATGAACCGATACAGTGCAATACCCGCTCTGCTGTATGGCATCAAACAGCTTGAAAGACCAAAGACCATTTTTTTAATAACCCTGTCTGGATTTGTATGAAAGAAGAAAGTCATATGTACCTACTGTAGGATGAATTGAGGGTGAGTAATTTATGGGCTCATTTTACATTTTTGTGTGAACTAACCCTTTAAACTGGACTGTCAGCGGACACTGAGATGCTTCTATTTTCACATCCCTTCACAAAGACTATCCTGGCCTTCTAAACAAGTCATCAAATCAAAGACCACTTGTTTGTGTGCTGCATTCATGTAAAATGACATCAATTGAACAATTAAGGGTCATTTGAGTTTTTCAATATGTATTAAAATGTTATTTAAAAATACAAATATTAAGTATTAGTATTTCTAAAAACCTGACATTTAAAATCATGTATTTTAAACTGCTTCCTTTTCATCGTCTTAATCATAAGGGTCATTGATCTTTAAAAATGTATAAATATCTTTGCATTAGATAACAATATATCAAACCAAAAAGTTACAAATTCAAAATGTGGTTGGCAAATATTACTATAGTTACGCTGTTAAAAATGATATCAGTAAATCATGTCAGAATTTGTTTTTCTCCAATTATTTTAACTTAAAATCAAAATAACAGTTTTTTTTAATTAAAGCAATTTTTTTATACAAGATTCAGCTCAATTGTACAGCCAATTACAATGATTTTTTACAGTGTACTTAGGTAGGGCATTTCCTAATATGATTGTAATCTATATTTTTGAGTGTACAGACAGAATTTGTACAGTAAATTGGAGGTGTTGGTTTACCCCAATAGTAGGAGGCTTTTCTCAGGAAATGTGTAATCTCGTAAACTCTGGCTGTTGGATGTTTGCTCCACACCGATTACCCAGTATCCCTCTCTCCTCTTCAGCTGCAGGAAATCTGACAACTCGGCAGGCTTCACCTGGAAAACGAAGGCATAGAACTTGACATTTCTGAAGGGCTTCATTAATCATGACAGATTCAATCAGTGCAACGAATCAGATTCTACATCTTGCTCCACAGAACCAGGCTACAGCTTCTGATGCTTCTGTGTAGTGTGTGTATTTGGCTGATGTAATACATGATTATGATGAATAGCATCTCTAGGCTTGTTTAAGCCCACACTCAGAACAACTATGAAAATATGAGTATGTCTTAAAAGGTGCAGTGTGTAATTTCAGCACCACTGGTGACACCAAATGGAATTGCGCCCTGTTTGTTTCAGCAACATGACTCTACCAGTGGTGTCAGTTTATGGGCGGTTTACCAAACAATGTGTAGCATTGAAACTTGTATGTAGAGAGTCACTATTTTTACAGTTCTGATTGGTGTCAGATCAGATTTTAAGCAACAGATATATTCACTCTAGGGATTTGAATAGGATTTGATCACACACACACACACCTCCAGCATCGGCAGCCACAACTCTGAGGACACACTGAGGACCTGGAACTGTTTGTCATTAACATGTCGCAGACTGTCCAGAACCAGAGCTTTGGCTCCGAAAATCTCACATGTCCTGCACAGACCTGGAACAGACACACAAACACTTGCAGTTTAGTGCCATGATGGTCTTAACAGTAGCGTGCACTTAATGCATTAAAAAAAGGATGCCTTATATTGATAAAAGCTGACAGTCAAGGCATTTCTATTTCAAATAGATGCTGTTCTTTTCGATTTTCTATTCAGCAAAGTCTCATGGTTTCCACAAAAATATTAAGCAGCACAACTGTTTCAGAAGAAATGTTTCTTGTGCACCAAATCAGCATATTGGAATGATTTCTGAAGGACACGTGACACTGAAGACTGAAGTAATGATGTTGAAAATTTAGCTTTGCCATCACAGGAATAAATTACATTATAATACATATTAAAATAGAAAACAGTTATTTTAAATTGCAGTATAATTTCACGATGGTACTGTTTTTACTGTATTTTTAAATCAAATACATGTAGCCTTGGTGAGCATAAGAGACTTCTTTCAATACCACGTATACAAAAAAAAAAGACACGCATTCACATTTGAGAGTCGTGGCTGACAGTTTAAATATTAAACTCATCAGTGGTTTCTTCTATCAGTCTTATTAAACACAACTGCGTGCATCAATATTTATTCATGAAATGTGACTGATATAAAACTGAATGAATGAAAACTATATGCCAATCAAACCAACAATAACCGGTGTGTGCAGAATGTTTGAATGAAATGAATGAGCCTTTTATAATGAGCTTGTGTTAAAACTGATTTGCTTGGTGACTCAGAAATGACGATTGAGCTGAATGTCTGTTATGGTTGCAATGATGACATTCAGGAAAAAAAACTAAGACCAAATTTAATGTAAACAATGTGAGATGCTGCAATATTTGTCATTGCAAGGAGAATAAAGGCCATCACAGGATGTGTTCTTCTGTTAAAAATAGGTCGATGGAGCACAATGCAAAAGAACAGAAGTATATTTATAAGTATGTCTGGCACGTATACACAGAAGGACAGTAAAAAGGCAACTTTATGAAAACTGGCATCTTGTACAAATTTATATTGAAAGGAATAATACCAATAATAATAATAATAATAATGTCACTTTAATGAAAAAAATTAAGATGCCAATTTTAATAAAAGTCACTATAATTCACTATAATGATAATAATTTGTCTATTTATTTGTCTTACCGCCCAGATTGGTGGGCTTGTCAATGAGAGATGCGACCACCAGGAGGTTGCTGGTGAGTTTGCCCAGGCGGGCTGCTCTCTGCTGGGCCATGAGCTCAGGCTCCTGCTCCTGGACACTCAGCTTCCACGGGGTGATTTTCTTCTGAACTTCTGCCCAGCGCTCTTCCTGCTCCAAACCACCTGTCGGACATAAAACTTTTTAAAATTTGAATCAACATTTCAAATATCGTAATGCTTTCGCCTTTCTCTTAACAAATTAGCTGGAGCTGTAACAAACTGAACATGAGAGCTGACAAAGAGGACTAATGCTTATAGAAGTACAGTAGTAACAATTATCGCGTTAAACTATGTGGAGTAAACCAATTTTAAAATCACAATAAACAGGCATGTAAATGCCTTAATCACATTATTACTGCTCTAGCCAAAGTGCGCATGTGCTCAGATGCACACAGATGCCACGTATTCTTCACATTATGTATGAACTCAGTGACATTATTCTAAAGCAATCTTGGTTTATGGGGGTGTTGTAGGGTGCTAAGCACCGTCAAACGAAGACAAAAGCTCCCTCAGTTGAGGCTGCAAAAGTAGGATATTCATAGTTTTCATGTGACACCCACATGGAGGGAAAAACAAGGCTTTCCTCCCTTGACCGCCAGTTCTTTTTATGAGGTTTGCACCAAGTAGTAATGTAGTAAGACAGTGATATTTAAAGGCCAAATTCAGACTGTATTGATGAGGCATATTTTGTACAGGCAAACGGATGAACCCAGAATATAAACACAATGCGCCAAGTTTAATATTAAATATTTTCCCATAGAAAACCATTATTAAAACACTTAACCATTTAGCGCATCGCGTTTATGTTCCGGGCTCATTTGCTTGCCTGTATAAAGCAAGCATCATCAATAAGTTGTGTACTGAACTTGATCTTTTAATATCGCAGTGTTTAATATCACTGTGCACTTTAAGTGTTTTCACATTAAACATTTTAGAACGTACCGCTGCTTTTAGTGATTGAAAGATTGAAGTAGGTTCTTTATATGGATTGATAATGACCAAATATTGCATTTTGTTCACATATCTTGGTTTTATTCTTTTGAGAGGTGATCTAAATATTTTTTTCGGATGGGAAATGATAGAACATTGACAGGCTTGTGCTGCAGTTCTATGGATGTTTTGCCTGCCAGGTCGTCTAGCCAGTCACATGACTGAAAACTATGAATTGGTGAAACAGATTTGGCAAAAGCGTATTTGTGTTTGTGCTCAGGAGAGCTTCCAAGGTTTCTATTTACAACATGTTTTGCAGTGCTGAGCAGTGTAGCCAATCACAGACCTATCTGTTGATCTCTTAAACGCAATGGGCAATCAGAGGTGTTTAAGTTCAAGAATCCCCTCACTACTCAATATGCCAAAGTGCTGAGTTACGCAAGTTCGCGGATCCTCTCATTATTGAAAATAATGGCATTAATGGTGCACATGTAAACATAGTGAGTGTTTTCAGAAGTGTGGTGTGGTTCCAGCTCTCTGCCACCCTCATGTGGTGAGCACCTTTGTCTTGTTGGATCCAGTCACAGGGCTGGAGTTCACAGAGATCTGTCACAGGGTTCTTCAAGGGCAGGGCAGCATCGATCGGGAAGTCAACAAAACATTCAAATTTCCACAGTGGAAGCCACTCATCTTCTGCCAGCTCCGAGAGGAGAGGAAAGATCTGGAATATTGTCTGGGGAAGCAGAGAATGTGATGCCTCTGGTTCATAACAGCACAGACCAGATTATACACTCAGGGTGGAAGTGAGTGAGTGAGTGAGTGAGTGAGTGAGTGAGTGAGTGAGTGAGTGAGTGAGTGAGTGAGTGAGAGAGAGAGAGAGAGAGTGAGAGTGAGTGAGTGTGAGAAAGCTCTCACCTCAACACTGTAGTCCCTGATTGGGTTAAAAGCACTGAAGAAGAAATGGTCCTGGATTCTAGACCAATTTTTCATTGCATTTCTGTGGGGGAAAAAATATCTTTAAAAATCCCTGATATCTCCAGGTTTCTCATGAGAATCTAAGAGAACCCTGGAAAATCAGTCCTACAAGTCACTATAACTCAGGATCACAGCTCTAATAACACTATAAAGCCTGACATATGCTATAACAGTTTGGTTTATTGGGGAAAAAAAAGCTTTTTTGAGTAACAAATTTGATACATCAGGCTTTTATGGCTCATATATTATGAATAAAAGGGTGTTTTTCCCTGTTTGAGTATGAGCTCTATATTTTTCTATAGTAGTGGCACAAAAAGACAATTTGGTGCAGGTAATCTTACAAAAAAATAAGATGAAATTCTGACTTATTAATGTAAATAAACGTAAATCAATTACATCTTAATATAAAAATGTAAATATAAAATATAAAAATGTTTTTATTACATAAATTACTCCTAATAATATTTGAAAGATGATATTTAAATGCTTATGATCAAATCAATGCCATGTTTACTTTATAAAAAGCTGTAAAAATTTCACATCAAAAAGACATGTGAACGATGACCTGAAGGGGGACTTTTTTTAAATTGTATTACCTTTTACTTGCTAAGGAAGTAAAAAAAAAATCTAGGGTTTATAGGGTTAAAGAGTGAAACATTTCTCACCCGGTGTTCTGCATAGCTTCAGCCTGATGTAAACAGGCCTGAACCACTGTGGTCAGTCCGCCCAGGTGTTCCTCCGGGAGGACACGGGCATCCTCCAGCTCCCACACCCTTTTAAGGGCGAGCAGGGCGTACAGACGGATGCTGAAATTATGACTGAAACACCACTGCAGGCTCACCTCCACAGCTCTACGCCACTGCACCTCCTGAGAAAGACACCAGCAATACAGTTAACCTTTTAAAATGTTCTGGCCTCACAGGAAGAAGAAATCAGATTCAAATGATGAAACTGCACCTTATCTTGCAGTTTTGGGAGGAGGACATTCAGGTGCACAAGGACAGAGAGAAAAGTGCATATGCTTGTTTTTGTCTTCTCGTGATCCTGCGAAACAAATAACTGCATGGTTAAGAAGAAAATGACAGACATATCTAGATAATTAAAAGACGTTCAAAAAAACTTCTCCTGTCCTAGTTTAATCTTTCCTACTCTTCTAAATGCCACTAATAGTGAGTTAATAATCGTGAAGCATTCAGGACTGGATTTGATCTTTATGTATGCTGCATCTGTTTGTAGATTTAAGTTTGTGTGCTGATGAGTTCAGACTCACCAGACTGAAGCAGTTCCACAGGTTCTGGATGTGAGATGGGTTCTGGTGGAGGACCAGGATCAGGGTCCACTCGATCAGGTACTTGACGGACGCTTGGTTACTGCAGAACCCGGCCTCACACACCTGACTCAACACACACTCTGACACAAACTCCTGTGACAGATAACATCAAAATAGACTGCTGAACTTGAAACTGTGTACACAGAATTTGAATATAACAATCATTTTACTAACAGAATTTATTACTTTTCTGCTTTATTATAGCTATATCATAGCTATTTTTACACTAAATAAAATAAATGATTGATTAAACACATTGCATTTGATCAACAACAGTAATGACATTTTAGCAAACAATATTTGTCTGATTAAGAGCCATATGGCTCAAAACATCCCTGTTAGTGAGAACTTGCAATAAATATATTGTGTTGCAACTTCTTCCATTTTGCGAATGGTTTTGTGGTTGATCAGCATTATTGAACTTTTTGCTGCTGGATGTGCATACTTTTTGTTGAACAGGCAATATTTTGGTCGTATCAAGTAGCAAGATTTTTTTAGGTTATTGTAACTCATTTGTATTTCTAATGTTCTGTTGTAACTGGTAAAAAAAATTACTTTAGCAGTTCAAACATAACCTCTATAAAATATCCCTATTAGCTTTAATTATTATTTTTAATAATTATCATTTATATAACTTGTCTTACAATGCAGGCCGGTTACACATCCAACAGATTCAAATCAGTAATATTTAGAGGAAATGAGTACTACTGTACCTCTCTGTAGGGGGGGAATCACATTGTGTTTAATTAAAAGCATAATTCAGAAGCAACATAGTGATTTAATAATAGCAGAATTGCTACTGGCCAAAAAGCTTGAAATCAAAGCATCTCTAGGACAAAGTGGATTAATATGCATGCGTGTGGTGTGTTGGTGTAGAGATCTAACCGGTCTGAGTTTATGCAGTAACAGCAGCAGCGTCTGCCACACGCGGTTCTTCACTCTGTGCTGAATGGAGTTGCTATAGTAACGTACTTTGGATTTCGAAATCTCGGCATCCTGAGGGAAAGAATACAGAGACAAAGGAGTGAACCTTAATCAAAAACACATGCAATAACCATTCAAAACACAATCAAACACACAATTACTGTTTCCAGGAAGTGCTTTCTTTAAGAATTAATCATCCAATTTCCAATAAGAGCCGTAGTTATGAATAGAACACAAACCTTTCTCAGTAGTCGCTGCACAAGCTCTTCCATCAGACGCTGGTGAAGCTGATCAGATGGATTCAAGCGGCAGAGGAAAGCCAGAACACACACTCGAGGAAACTGATCATCCCTGTTATCACTGGAAATGAGATTCAGAATAATAGATGTAAATCAGCGCCAAAGTATTTGAGCAAAAGTAGAATGAATGAATATATTTTGATTCAAGCAGTTATGTACCACATTTGTAAAAGTCCACAGTTAATTGTGTCAGCTCCTAAAATGTGCATCATTAATTTAAGCTGTATAGTCATTTACCTGTCGGTTACCCCAGCAACAATATTTTTTTCAAGAATATTTAATGATTTCCCTCCCCCCAAAATGTTCCTTTCTTTTAGAAGCATTACAAACAGTTAGTGTTGTGGTTTACCTGTTGACAGCTGTGTTTGCTGCACAACTATCACCAAGTTGCTCAACATAACTTTGAACCTCCTGAACAAGCCTGAAAGCAAAAGATAAAATGTTTTATTTTTATAATTTCAAGTATACTTCCAAATAGGTTTTGACCATATTACATGTCCAGATCACTTTGCCAAATGATTTCAGTTATTTCAAATATCCTAACAGCCTAAAACAGCAAAATAACCAAAACCCATAACACTGACGACCAAGCAAATAAATAATACAGTAAACAAATAAAATAAAAACAACGTATTATTTCCATGTTTTTGTTAAAAAATTATGTTTTATTATTATGGAAAGCATGTACTCTCTTTCTCCCACTCTCCCTTACAAATGCACACACATATAGTATAGACACACACAAACACATATCTATGCACAGAAACAGGTTGTTAGTACTGCTCTGATGATTTTATCAGTAAAATAGTTTAGCAACTTTAAAGCAACTTGTCATTTTTTACTAGCGAGGCTGTTCTTGAAGCAGATGAACTTACAGTTTCTTTATTAGTAGGAACGCTGCTGCCAAACACTGTTGAGAGAAATATTTTTCATGTGTTGTTTTTACTGTGCACTCACCTTTGGTCTCTTCTGAACACTGGGCCGTACACACAGGCCTCGGTCAGGATGTCGAGGTGTAAGAGAGCCGAACTGAACACAGCGTCTGTCTGGAAACCCTCTGCTGCCCCACAGGGAAGCCATGTCTCACAGCAATGCTGGATCAGAACATTAAACACTCCTGATCGGACTTGTGCCAACTCCATGAGCTCGGTCACAATCTGCCAAAAACCAGAACGCTTTTATTATATAAACTAGCTACATGTTGTTGTTTTCTGGATTACAAATGGCACAAGAGGTCTTTCAGGTTTTTCCCTGACCTGTTGTATGCAGGCTGTGATTTTGGGATTCTGTTCCTCTGTGAGCTGCAGAAGGCCCCGGTGAAAAGCTAAGCGCACGAATCCCTGCAGTGTGGACCAGAAATCATGAGGGTTTGTGCTCAGAGCCTGAACTGCCTTCCACGATGCACATATGGCCACAATGCACAGAGATTCATCACACAGCACCACCTGGTGGAGAAAACAGACCCAGCAACTAAACACCAGTTTGAACTCACATCATCACATGATCAAAAATAAATGAATTATATATATATATATATATATATATATATATATATATATATATATATATATATATGAAATTTTTTTAATATAATGTGTTACTGAAAATAGTTTGGCACAAAAAACCTAGACTAAAATTATCCACTGACTGACCTAGAAGAGAGTAGAACATATATTTATCCTTTTAAATATGAAATGCTAATAAAACAAAGCTAATAAGATCCTAACTTAAAGGAGATGCAACTGCGGCCCACCTGTGGTACGACGGATGCCATGAAGTCCAGCACCGGCAGAACCAGATGACCAGGCAGTAATGCTAGAGCATCCACAGCAGCCCTCAGGACCACAGACGCCACAGGATCCCGAGGGGTCCCAGCAGACTTCTGCAGAAAACTCAGACACGTCCACTGATCTCGAATAAACTGGGCCACAATTCGCCCCCAGTCTTTCAGGACGCCACTGTCCACTGGATCACTGTTAGAAACACACATAACTCATGAATGAAGAAGTGATAATGTTCCACAAGTAAACTTACTTCGAACTAAATTTATCCTCTATTTTAATTCAAAGATCAACAGCAAGCAAAAATGTATAAATATATTTTTAGAGCTTGACCAGACCTGATTGTCACAGTTGTGGGTTTCAGTAATGTATGGTTGAGATGCTGAGATGATGAAGGGTAGAAGTAGTCGCTCAGCGAGTGAAGCGCTCTCATGGCCTCAGAACGGTCGTTCAGGACACCTCGATCAGCCATGTCACACAACAGTGCAAGTGTGGCCATACTGACCACTCTCTGAACCTGCCCTGACACAGATGGATTCTAGAAAACACACAGTCGAGATCTCATTCCATCAGAAGTTACCATCCACTTACAAATGTGCTTAAGAGTAATCTATAGTATCTAATAGATATATAAAAAAACGCAATTAACGCAACATCCGTATTTTCTGCCATCCATTGGCTAGCTTTACATTATATGATCACGCTCTTATTCATTTAAATGCTTTTAAACATTTCAAGCGCGGCAAGACAAAAGAGAATGCGCTGTCTGTGAATGCCCTTATGTGACACGTGTACACACACACACACACACACAGACACACACACGTACAGGGCACCAGAATCCAGTTCTCTTAAGCGCTTGAACTAACAATAAACATCCCAAAGTGCCAGTTTTGTCGATTATCCTCATAAGACCAATCTTAAATGATTTATATAAAGTCTAAAATGAACAAAAAGAGTTGTGAGAGAATGAGGCGAGATCCATAGACAGTATATAAACGGTGAGATCCGATTGTCTGTCTGCTCTTAAAAGGGACAGCAGCCAATAAAGCTTCCTGTCAGTAAAGTTAAAGAACAAAGGGAACAGAGAAAATGACTCGCTGCTCTTGACTAAATAAATTTTGTAGCTTTAATATGGATTAACTATTTAATTTATAGTTTATGCAGTGCAGACTGCATATAACTTTGATAACTTTATTAAATTTCTGTATATTTCCTAACTGTTAAGACAGGAAGGGCAGGAGTAAACATGATTTAAACAAGTATTTAAAATATACTGTCTGTGTTGTTTCTACATTAATTTGATTAACTGTGAAATTATTACATAAAAAAATATATTAAAAACGTACAAAAACATTTCTTTTTTTATTGCGATTAATCACAGAAAAAATGTGTGATTAATCTAGTTAAAGTTTTTAATCGATTGACAGCACTAATATAGTATATATATATATATATATATATATATATATATATATATAATAGAGGAATAGAGGAAAAAAATCTTGTTCATAAATGCTGGTTTTATTTGATAAAAAAAAATAAATCAAAGTTTTTTTCTTTTGTTAAATATTATTACAACTTTTTTTCTAGTCGAACACATTTTAAAATGTATTCATGTAGCGGCAAATTTAAAATTTCAGCATCATTACTCCAAAAAAATCTCTTATCAATTCTTTGACGAAGAGAAATATTTTATTACATAATAAATGTCTCCATTACCACTTTGGACCAAATGAATGCTTACTTGCACGAATAACTTTCTTAACTTCTGAACAGTAGTGAACGCATGGTAATTGTATCAAACATGCAATCATGATGAACAGAGTCTGAGGAATCTAGACTATGCGGAGTGCTGCACCTGTTCAGAGGGTTCACCGAGGATCCTCAGGCAGTCTGTGGTGAGTTTTGGGATGTAGTTTTGCTGCAGATTTGAGCCGTACCACGACACAGTGGAATAAGTGAGAACCAGCTCCCTTAATACTGAGAGATAAAGATCAGACCTCTCCACATCACATAACTACAGAAAGAGAGAGAAAAGAGATGAATCCCCCAAAAATCCAGCCAAACCAAATGGTAGTGGTCGACGGACCAGGTTTCGAACTGGCAGACCATCTTAGTGATGGTAGACCAACCTGGAATAACCAGCAATAACCCAGTTTTCGCCTACCGGGCCTAATTTTTTTCCAGCAGGATTATATGTGATGCATGAAAACACTCACCTCTCTCAGTTCCCCGCTCAACCTTCTGAGCAGAAACTCCTGCACTGATTCCACCACAGACAGCAAGAGCGTCTTTAGCGTAACAGCCACAACATCCTCTACAAAACATCCAGACACACTAGTTTCAATACTTTGGCATGTTAGTCTGATTTTCTCAAACACAACACGCACCATTCTCCTTCTCTGTGTCGGAGCGTCTGCGATGCAGCTGCAGCAAGCGCAGCAGTAACTGCAGGCTCTTGTCCGTCTTCTGCAGCACCAGATAGACATTAGTGCTGAGTCTCTGCAAGACGTCCAGAAGGGGCTGGAGAAGCAGTTCTAGACCGGGTTCCTCACTCCTGGTCTGCTGAAGGTCGGCTGTCAGCAGTAAAGTCCGCACCAGCAGCTCGGCCTCACTTGGATCAGGTAGATTTCCTGTCTGATCTGCCAGCAGAAATAATATACACACTAAAGATGATATTCATCTTAATAAAACAGTGAGATGGTGGAAAATGTTTTGGAGCCATGTTATATAAATTGGGTAGATGATATTGACCTTAAAATTCAAAAATCAAACGTATGCAAACTGGGGTTGTTTCAGTTGCAGATATCGACAGTTATGTTGTTCCAGAATTAGTAAAAGATGTTAATGTAGCAACAAGTCCAATATTGTTCAAAAGTTGTGCTGCATTTCACCTGAGCTGGCTGGAACCGTGAGAAAGGTCTTCAGGCGCTGCTGGATGTAGCCCAATATAGAAGCTCCATCTCTGTTTTGTGTTTCAGCGTGAAGCTCCTCAGAGGAGCCCGGATCGCCATTGGTCAAACGAAAACAGCCTTCGTTAGCCTGGAGCCAATTACACAGCTGTGATGGGAGCAAAGTTAAATGTCTTGTGAACATTAGTTCTGATTAAATACTTTGGGATTGGGCAAGATTTATAAATTCTGGTTTAGTTCAAAGACTTTAAGTTTACCTTGTTCCAAAGTGCTGTACCCCGACATAGAGACTCGTCAGCTCGAAAATGTAAAAGAAAACCAAATATCTCATCGAGAGACACCGCTGACTGTCAAAAACAAGAAACCCATTCAGATATCACTTCTGACGGTTAAATGAGCCATCATGACTTAACACAATCATCATAAAAAAGAATGAAACCTGTATAATCTTGAATTTCAAACAAAACTTTTAGAAAATGACACTAAAACCTAATTTTTGATTAGGGCATATTCAAACTGGGAGCATCAAAACTTCTTACATTTTGCCCACATAACATTCACCAGATGAAATATTTTTGCTCAGTTTTCAATCAAATAAAAATAAAATTGAGGTGTGTTTTTTTCCTCCTCCATTCTATATTCTCAGTAATATCATACAAAATTAACTTATATGATACAAAACACATACAAAAACTTTTGCCTGAATGTTCATTAAACTTTTTCATTAAAGTACCCCTATTATGGGTGATGAAAGGTTAATATTTTGGTTTTGTCCCCAACAACAGGTTGATATGCATGCAATGTCAAAAAACACTTTCATTCTCTTATAATATGCCTTTTATTTTTCCTTATTTGCTCAACGACTCCCGTGTATAAAGTTACTGCTTATTCGCTCAACGATTCATATTTCCAAACTAATGTTTATTGTTGACGTCACCATAAAATGGCTCGGGATTCGTTTTAAAAACGACTCGTTTTAATGATTCAGAGTCGACTCTTTCTTTTAAGAGACAGTAGCTTTATACACAGTGCACTTTCAGATTTAAACCTTTGCAAGATGTTTTCATTCACTTAGAGCTGTGTTACACACTACACAAAAAAGTTAATTTCAAAAATCCATAATAGGGTCACTTTAAAAAGCAAATAATCTGACTATTATTTCATATGGCAGGCTTTATGCAGGGTTAGGGATTTGAAGCAGAAAAGCTACAGTACCACATCTGTCAGACACAGAGCAGCACGGAGCAGAAAACACTGTGAAGCTCCTCTCAGAAGAACCTGGTGAGTGATCATAGTGCAGCGCAGAACTTCTCTGAACACAAAAAAACACGAGCAGATTATGTGACTTACAAATTTATTGCAACAAATACATTCTTTTGTCTAGTCGGATCTCATAGATCAGACTCTGGACATTCTCTCAACCAATTAAATCAGTCAATTCACATCACAGCATGCATTTTAAACAGCACTGAAGGATTCACATGTATGCTGGATCCAACTAGTAAAATTGTTACATTTAGTTTTTTGGTCAAATTGTAATGCATAGGCAGTTCTGTCTATTTAGAAGTAATGATAATGCAAAACAAAATATTCTAAAATCATGCATGCTTTAAAATAGATAAAAACAGTAGCACCTCTCCCTTTAATTTGTAATTAACACTCACTACATTTCTCCAATGGCAGGATCACTGGATTCCAGAAGCTAGTAGTTTGTACCTGAATGCATGAAGTCCATCAGATCCTAGTAAAGGACAGGGGGACAGACAGGACAGAGCCTGGGACAGAAAGAGCAGAGGAACTGCGCACCAGTGCCGTGAACCCAACCGCTGAACGAGCTGCAGCAACACTGAACCTGGTCACGACAACAACATCAACCGCACATTTCAGATCAGCATAAAACATCCTGGAGTCTTTTTCATGGTCTTATAGATTAAACTAAAACACAGAGACCGAAACATTTCCGCAAACAAAAACGGGATCTCTTTACCTCTGTTCTCTTCTGGCAAACTTTTGAAGAAATTCACCATGAACATCTGGACTTTCACTCCAAGCTCTGGACAATCTCTAATATTCTGCTGTCGTGCTCTGTGGAAACAAGCATTTTAGGATTCAGACCAAACAACACAACTTTATCCAGTATGAAATGTAATACCAGACAACAGTTACCTGTGATAGAGAGAGCTCTCTGCAAGAACATCCATGAGAGGGCCGATTACAAACTGACAACCACAAGAATGTTCATTATTAAGATTTGTATTTATCTCATAATGTGACATATTTCTGGGTTAAACAGAGTATTACGTTACAGTATCTCATAAGGAATAACATCCTATTATCTTCAGATTCATGGATGGATGGATACCTGTGAGAATGCCAATGCAAACGCAGGACGATGCAGTGCTTTCAGTTCTAACAGGTGATTGACTCCTTCCTTCATAACTGCCTTGTTCTCACTGTGAAACATGCGCTGATACACACACAGCAGCCAGGATGGAGAAAACAGCCCACCTGAGGATGGAGAGAGTTGGGGAACAAGATTAAGCAGAGATTCAAGGCCAGTCAGCAGAAAACTGTATAATGGCAAATGCTGCCATGAAAGTAATGTGGCCAACCTTGGATGTCAGTCGCCGTTGTCTCAACAAGCATGTCGATCCTGTTGAGTACAGGTCGAATCACGTGAATCTTTATAAAAAAAAATTAATAAATATAAATTTATTTCCACTATACATTTTACATTTATAAAATTATGCATTTAGCAAACGCTTTTATCCAAAGTGACTTACAGTGCATTCAAGCAAACAGTTTTTATCTAACGTGTTCCCTGAGAATCAAACCCACAACCTTGTGCTGCTAACGCAATGCTCTCGATAATAAGGCAAATATACAGATTCATTCATTCAAAATGAATTTTTCTATTCTGAACACAACTAGTTGGGTTATGTGAATCTGAAAACCAAAATAAAGTTATTCTTACCTGGTTTTCCTCTAGAGTCTCTAATACTAGAGCATAATCTTCCCAGAATTCCCTCAGCAACTGCTTTTTTTCTGGAGTCCATCTGAACAGGATCTCATCTGCAGAGATCCGAGAGATGCATATGTGAACATTGCTAGAAATCCTAAACCTCTTCCACACCATGCATGTTGTCTTACCCGTGTTAGGTTCCTTGCTAGTAAACACATCATCTTTCCTGATCTCTGACAGTGCCACACACCTTGTAAGCATGTAAAGTGCCCGTTTTCGGGTCACACTGTCCTTGTGGGTCAATCCGGCCTGAATTGCCCTAAAAAACATTTGAGATCTTCTAGGGTCCGGCCGGGTCGGAGAGGTTTCAGATGAGTAGAGGTAATCGGAGAGAGCAGTGAGACACAACAGAACCAGAGCTGATACTGATTCTGTATGATCTCTCTGATGCCATGACAGTAAATCATCCCATATCTGCTGTAGGACTTCGGATTCAGCGTCTTTATCGCAGGACTTGAGTATGGTGAACCAGATCCGTACTATGATTTTGGAGATTACGGAGTCAGAGAGGTCTTTGACACAGCAAAGGGTGCAGGACAAGGTCCTGGAGATGATGTCTCTGTCATATGAGATGCTGGATAACAGCACTGCAGTGACTTCAATGGCAACATCCACGTCAAACCTGCTGGTTTCATGGTTGCTATCATCTCTCGTCAACAGCACAGGCAGAAGAACGTGACTTACCTTCCCAGGTACATCATGGGTCTGACAGGTACTGACACACACTGCAAAGAGTCCACAGAGAGCACTGAGCATATCTTTCCCTCCATCATCTGCACTGGAGATCGTTTGCATTAGTGGCATGCACTGGTTCCATAACACTGACTGCACTTTACAAATAAAGCGCTCCTCTTGTGATTTACTGGAAAGTTCCTTGATCAAAATAGTTAGAGCTTCAATCTTCTCTATGTCGGGGCGTGATGTGCTTGGCCAGCACAACGTACTGAACAAATCCTCGGGATCGGGATGGTGGGACAAAAGGGTGTTTATCAAAAAATTAGACATTTTCTTACTAACGTTAGCCCTTTTGAGCTAAAAACATCCACAGCTTTAAAATAGCTAAAATCCGGTTCGATGCTTTTGCCTGATAGACACGTGTGAACCGCGTCTACTTCCTGAAATAATACGTGACCGATCGACGCATGCGCTGAGTGATAATGGTTGTTGCCAGCAGGGGGCGCATGGCGACTATTTATTTATTGATTGATTGATTGATTGATTGATTGTTTATTTTTTGCTATTTGAATGGCGACTATTAATGGGAGGTCCGACTTTTCTTTTGAACATCGATATAGCTGTTCGGATCATGAGTTATCTCCATTTGCATTAATATAGCCTACTACTTAGTATTTACTTAATTTTGACTGAAAAGGTTTTGCAAGTAAAAAAAAAAAAGTACAAAATCTGTCCGTAACAAAAAATGTGAGCGTATGAGTTTCTTAATGAGTGATTGGTAGATTAGGATTTCAATGCACTTGCACAGGATTCAAGAAAGCTGTAGGCTAAATGTTGTGTTTGTGGGCGAGAGAGAAAAATCTATAAGTTTGCACATTTTGTCTTTAAAAGAATATGAGGTTGGACCCCTGCAGCACCAAACATACACTGTTTACACTAAACACATCACCAAACACCAATGACTTGTACATGCATATTGCATTACACAATATAGTGTACACTCCAACTATTCAAAAATAAATAAATAAATAATAATAGCAGCATTTCCAGCAGTATCCAACATTTCTATCTGATCTCATTCAGTGACTCTAGCCTATGTAGGACGGGTCGAAACCATGGAGTGAATGGGGGGAGATAATTTTGCTGGAAATGCAGAAATAAGCCATAATATGGCCCTGCTGTTATGCTAATTGCTTTTAGCAGTTTATTGTATTTCTAAGTAATGAATAAGTCATGCACATATTATACTATGGAACTTCAAAACGTGTTTATTCATACTTTTCATTCTTGGTGCTTTTCCTTTCACTGAAAGGAATGGAGAATGATTTTAATAGGATGTGTGTCTACAATACATAAATGAAGAAATGACACCCTCCATTATATACACAACCTCTGAGGGCTTGATGTGTGTTTTGTAATTATCGGGGAAAAAAAAAAAGAGTTCCATGTATCCTGAACAAAACAAACAATGATCTATAAACAACGAACAAGACTGTTCTTAAAAGTTCAACTCAGCTCAACGTTACATGTGTTATAAAAGAACTATGTGATGTTATATTAAACCAGTGGTTAGATCTCATAGAAAACAGACATGGAATATTTTGGTTTTACCTTTTAACTTAGTTCCATTTGCTGTTTTTTGTAATTCAGGAACATAAGTATTGTTTGTACACAATTATTGTTTTAAACAGGAGATCATGTGGTGCATGTTCAGTGCCTCATCATGACTTAAAAAGAAGTGAATTCTTCTATCATATTTGATATTAAGGACTCTGATACTGATGAGCCAGACAATCTCCCAAGTTAAAAGTCTTTGTTTAAAGGAATGCATGGCATTTTATTGCACGAGTATAGGACTTGTTTTTGTGCACTCAGTGGATTTTCTGGTAGCTTCTATGTGTTCTCATAATGTAATTCAGAGAATGTTCCTAAGATTGTGACATTCTCAAGCTATCTTAGAGCAAATGTGAAATTCAGAGGTCCAAAGTTTCTTTCCCTAAAACATATTTGTAGCATAACATGTTACAACTTGTCCTAAGTAGATGTGAACCAACAAGTAATTTTTCTGTCCACAAAGAATGTGGAAATGTTTCATTTTGTTGTTTAATATACACTTCTGCCATGCAGAACAGGATTTGGACCAATGAAGGTTCAGTGTGGTCGAGAACTCCTGTTGCTTATTGTGGAATTTACTTGGAAGAGACGGTTTTATCAAGTCATTTTCTCAAGGCCCAGTGTTAGAGTAGTAATGCTTTGCTTCTCTTAATGTTACTCATTAACATGTTCTTTAAAAAAAGTTCAACACAAAATTCTACATGACCGAAGATTTGTAAAAAAAAAAAAAAGAAAAAACAACCACATTTGTTCATACTGTCATACAGCATAGAAACACATTGGTTGAGTTTTAATGAAATTCCTGATAAAAATGTGTCCTTTTAATGCCTCAGTTTTGTCTTTATTTTTCTGTCCAGTTTAATGGCAAGACAACAGCAGTCTTCTCAGTTTCTTAAAGGACAAGCTCCAGCAACTGGTTATCATCCAGCAGGTCCAGAGATAGGCAGTTCGTGGAGCGCTGGACACAGAATGAAGTACTGTCTGGACACGGGCTGGTCGGGGAGTGCGGAAGCCCAAACGTGTAGCTGACGGATGTGACTGGAACTGATGCCGTTCCCAGAGGGAGAAGGGGGGAATACAGTCGCACGTCATCCAGACTCAGACTGTAGCGGTCGGCCGGGTTACGAGCCTTCTGATTCGAAACCTGTAATAGGTGATGAGAGAAATTAGTGACATGATGAAGAAATGAAAAGGGAAAGACTGAAGAAGACATAGACTGCAAACCTGTTTCATATTATCTGGATCAAAAAGGTCCATTTGATCATTGCCTGTAACTGAACTCATTTGTGGACCTGGAAACAGATGTTATAGTAAACAGGGTAAGATATATATTTTAATCAAAATATTGGTTTACTGTATTTACAAATTGTCAAAAAACTACATTTATGCTTTAAGGCCTAATGCACAGATACAATATTCTGACATATTGATTTGTTCACATTCAACTTAAACATTGCCTTTCAAAAGTTTAGGAAATAAATGTACAGTTTAATTCAGCAAGGATGAATTAAATTGATCAAGTGACATAAAACGTATATATCGTTACAAAAAAAAAAAAAAGAAATTGAAAATTAAAAAAAAAAATATATATATATATTTATAAATATATATATAATTATCCACAAATATATCTAGCAGCACATTTGTTTTAATTAACTAAAAAAAGATTTCTGAAGCATCATGTGACACTGAAGACTGGAGTAATGGCTGCAGGAAATTCAGCTTTGCCATTTCAGAAATAAATTACATTTTAAAACATATCACAAAAGGAATACAGCTATTTTTAATAGTAATAATATTTCACACCCTTTTTACTGAATTTTTTTTTTCAAAAAACTACTAAATGATATTATATATCAATCATACAACTGAAATAATAATATAGATAATATGATAATATAAAATATAAAATAATAATCAGCACCCTAATAAATTATTCTATATAATTATATTAATCTTGCCAGTGGTTGTATGCATTCACTTTCTCTATGATTTAAAATAATTAACCATGTTTTCAGTAACTTTATTTTTATGTTAAGCAACAGTGAAAAATACAAAAATTAAACAACTGGTTACAAATGAATTAGAAACAGATCAATTAATGGAGATCAGTTTTCAGACTGGATGTGTCAGATGCAGAATTGTTTGAAAGGGACGTAATTCGGTTTGTTTTGTGAGTCATCACCTTTAAATTCGGTATCTGATTGGATGGTGGGACAGTCGATGGACACGCCCTCCAGCAGCTCAGCCAATCGCAAGATATCCACAGGATCATCCACAGGGTCATCCACAGAGACCTCCCCGGGCTCCTTCACCACCTCCTGCAAATCTACATTGAGATTTCATCACAAACTGTCCATCATGGGCTAATCCATGCTTAACCTTGTCAAAAGCCTAACATACCTGACACAACATTTTGTCTTTCATTGTCAGTGCGAACGTGACATTTTGCAAGTCAAGCTTACTGAGCAAATAGACTAAATAACTTCAGAACAACCGCTACAGCTTCACCTACGTCTTTCTAGCATTACATTTGTGAGGAATCTGTCAGCAGACCATGTCAAACTGATAAGCAGGACATGTTATACTGTTGCAAAACGACTGCAAAAGTATTATACCAAATATCACTAAAGTGTTTGAGCCTCACCTTCCTCCTGCCACTCATCTTCATCAGTCTGAGCTTTGCTGCTCGTGTCGTTGCCAAAGGTGTGTGAGGAGCCATGACTGACAGCAGAGATGAAGGGCTTTTCCTTCTCCACCATGGAAACCATCTCTGTGGAGACTTGCCTGGTGTCTGCCTCAATGCCAGAGCTGCTGGTGGAGTGTCTAGACAGACGGGGACTGCCCTCGCTGCACGGCTGATCCAGGTCTAGCTCATCACTAATGTACGATTCACGGTACCTCTTCTTCTCTGGATCCGAAGACGGAGGAAATTATATTTTGTCAAAAACAGTCTGATATGGTACAATAATTCTGTGCCAAATAGGGGTGATTCTCACAAAAACTTTAACATATCCAGTTCTTATTTCAACCAAAATCAATGGATTTTATAAATTTCAATAGGGTGACCAGACATCTCTGTTTTCCAGGAACAGTCTCGGTTTTTGGGTTTTTTTTCTAAAGTTATAATTTTGTTATAATACTGTTTTGAATTATTTTCTATTTGCAACAGTAACTATTTACTATTGTATGTTTATTATATAATACATTTTATTATTTCTTATTTTATTGTGTCCCCAGTTTTCATTTAAAAAATCTGGTCACCTTATTTTCCAATTTCAATTTAATTTCCTTGTATAGTGCTTTTCACTATACAAATCGTTTCAAAGCAGTTTGGGAAAAAAAGCTTGATTCAAATATTGCGATCAAGAAGCCAGAGGTCAATATCTATGTTTCCATCACTCTGTTTCTGAAGTATCGCATTAGAAACAGAGCGATGTAAATGCCAAAATCTGGGGGGAACAATATCATACTACAAAAGCAAGCATGAAGGGCTTGTAGATGAATATTTTGTGGACACATACCCTCTGAGTCCTCAAGTTGTCGCAGGTGTTTGAGTGCAGGTTGCAAACTGAGGTACAATCTGTGACAGGAACTTAAATGCAGCAGAAGATGTCGGGAACGAAAGGCTGAACCCGTGTAATACACCAGCTTCCTCGCAGAGGGCAGACCATCAGGCTGGATCTCAAACTTCTTCCCCTGTGCAGAGAAGACAGAAAACAGAACCTCTGTATTTGTAAGAAGTAGCTTTTAATGTCAGAGCAGGTGATCGAGCACCACAATTCAAATCACTTCATGGAGTTCAGATAAATCAACCCAAAATGACTTGGAAGGAGGGAGAACCAGTGAGGTCTGGTCTGATCTAATAACGTAAAAAGCAGTAACATTAATTGTTACCAGAAAAGTGAGTCGTCCCACGTGAAACCAGGGGAAGTCATACAGCAGATCACGCACATTGTTCACCTCCTGCAAAATAAAGAAAAAAAAGGCCTCTGTCACATAAAATGGTCAACTCATAATTAAGAAACGTTAGAAAATTTAATGGCTCAGTTTCTGATTTCACTAAATGGTTCGGGTTCCTTTATGATTCCATTACAGATTAATGTATTACTTTTGAGAAATCCAAATAATAGTTGCTAATTATGTACTTAATAAAATCAATACAAATATTAGCAATTTTTATAAAAAAAATAAGAGCATTTAGATTTTTTTTAAACATTTATATTGATTTTGCAATAACATTTATATTAGATAACAAATATTAAGATTTATATGAGAAAAACTGTGCCTTAAGTAAGCATAACATTTTTATACATTTTGTTATTCTAATACAAATAATACACAGTTCAATCCAACCAAAATTATTCAGGCTACAGTTTCAGTAGTTTTTTTCAAATAGACAAACAATCAGATTGCTAAAGCTTACTTGATACAAAGCTCACTTCCACAAATCATTTGTTAGATCGTTTGTAATATAAGCTTATTTGGCAGTGTGAGAAAGGAGTAAAATATAAATCCTGTTCTTTAGCAATGCAGAAGGGGAGCCCATTTAAGGTTGGGGTCAGGGCCTCACCACACTGGGTCTTTGATCTCCTAGACACAGGGCCCTTAGTTTAATCCAACCCCAGACGCTTTAACGGGCGGATCAGAGGGCTCAGGGGAAAGGCATGCACTCCAAATCCCTGTTTATGGACTGAACCGTCTAATATATGCATTCCAGTCAGGCCTATCTGGAGAGCTCCATCATTGTGATTGGCACCGGCTCAAAGAGAAAACACAAGGACTGCACAACAAAGTAGGCTGTTCACACATGCTTTGCAGCAGAAAGCAACCAGAAGTCCTTTTTCATTTTCAATGGGGGCTGTCGATTTCATGTGATGTGCAACAACTACTGTTGTGATGTTGCTGTGTCCAGTTTTTTGCACTGCAGCAAATTAAATACAAGAAGTGGGTTTCCCTATTTGTAGTGCCTCATTCATTCTGATACACACACCTGATACACTTGCATTCCTCGCAGAGTGAGTCCAAGGAGTGCTGAACCTTTCTCTTCTTTCTTGTCCTACAGGAAAGAGACACAGGCTTATATACACTTCATAATAAATTAATATATATATAATATTGCATAATTAAAAAAAAATAACAATAATTTAAATATAAAAAAATGAAAATGAAAATATTCAAATCTTTATTATATGCACACACAAGTTTCTGATGCTCACCAAGGCTGCATTTATTTGATAAAATACACAGTGATATTGAAATATAACTACAATGTAAAATATCTGTTACAATTAAAAATTCCTGTGATAGTACCTTTCTAAGAAGCCATTACGGTCTCCAGTGTCTCTCGATCATTTAGAAATCATTCTAGCATTGGTTGAGCTGCTGTTGTAATATGACTCAATCAAGCAGAATGCAGTTCTATCAGGTGCCACTAGTAGGGCAGAAATTACTTCACCTTTAACTTCTACTTTGATGAAAATACTTTCAAAACCTCCTTACATTCCACAGCTGAGAACGTCTTGACCTACAGAAAGACAATCCGATAACCGTGCTTGACCTCTGACCTTTTGTAGGCGATAAAAGGTGACTGGGACATCCTCCAGACGGCAAGATTCTCTGATAAAGTGCAGGATGGCGTCACGTGATGACATCCCCCACAGCTCTTTATGAACCTTGGGCCCATGACACAGCAGGTAGTCAATGCCACGCTTCGCAATTATCTATAAGAGAGCAGACACAGGTCATGCATGATTATGAAATGACTGTGGGCTCTCACCATGCTTTATTAGAATTACAAAAACTGTAATCAAACCCCTGCAGTAAAAACACAATAAGAATTTGCTGGTTTGGTGCTTTTCAAAAAATGCTAGTCAATCAGCATGGCCTTCTGGTCAAGCTGGTTGTCCAAGAAAGTCTTGTTAGTTAAAAACACTGGTGAGGACACCAGCATACAACAAATTCTGGACTTTTCAACTTAAAACGAATCTTACTATGATTCAAAACAAAGTAAGCACTACCTGGTTGGATGCAAATGTAAGTGATTGCATTTTATACACTCTAATGAAGACTTACCCAGGGTGGAAAGTATTCTTTGGGTTGGAAATACGCAGCGTGTCCCCGACTGTGGCCGTCTGAGCGGTGGTCAGAGTGATCTGCCTGCAGGGCGTATCCTGCCAGCTGGAAATACACTTCCTCCTGCTGTCGGCATTCTGAGCGCAGGACACGTTCCCGCAGATCATAGTAGTACAGTTTTCTTGCTTTACGCTCACTGAGAACATAAAAAAAGTGTACGAGGAAAACTATGAATATCGATTTTTAGCAAGAATTTATAAATCTATTCCAAATAAATCCTGTTCTTTTGAACTTATTATTGATTAAAGAATCTTTAAAAAAATTATCACTGTTTCCACAAATATATTAGGCAGCATAACTGTTTTCAACATTGATAATAATAAGAAATGTTTCTTGAGCAGCAAATCAGCATATTAGATCTATTTCTGAAGTATCATGTGAGACTGAAGACTGGAGTAATGATGCTTTACCATTGCAGAAATAAATTACGGCCCCTAAACTTTTAAAAGACTGTATTTCGAATTAAATGCTTCTAAGAATTCACATCAAGCCTAATTTAAGAATTTAAAATAGAACAAAATAAAGACAATTCCACCATAATCTTATAATCTAAGGTGAACTATATTAATCACGCAAAACTAAATATGACACATAAAAATTCATTTAAAAAGGAGACTATTTTTGAATCTTCAGCCCAAGTTCAAAATCCTCCACTCATTTCCCACATTTAATCAAATCTAAAGTTAGTCTGAGTTTCATTATGAGCAGTTTACGTTTACACCACTCCCAGATGGAGGAGGAAAATTCTTCCTAATAAAAACAGCTTTCAAAGATAGACCACATAAAAACCAAGACCACAAGCCCACTCAAACTGGCCACACCCCCCGGAGGATTAAAACTAATGAAGGAAAGACGCCAATGAGAGGGTTCCTCCCTTTAAACATTGGGAATCTCTGGCCTGTTTCTTACCAGAGAAGTCTGCCGTTCTCCACATAGTACTGGACCTTCAGACAGAGCAGGGGAGGGATTGACCTCCTCTGTGACCCCTGCTGAGAGAAAGAAAGGCTTGACTAGGTTACTGTGGCAACCCCCTCATTATGAAGTCACTCCCACATCCCGACCGGACTACTAGTGTTTATCTTAACTATCATACTGTAACCGCCCTGATTACCACATGGAACATGCAGGACATGGTACAGTGATACTATGATGGAATGAGTAGAATCACAACACTATTTATATTTATATAATTTATCACTGATGAGCCATGGCAATTACAGCTATGTAAAAGAACACCATGGTACTACCATGATGAAAATCCCATAGTTGTTTATACTTTTTGGTACTTTTTTATAGTGTTAATGATGGAGGACCGTGTTATGCTCACCTTCCCTGAGTCCTGTTTCCATTCCTTAGGGAAGTACATGGCAAGTTTCTCTTCCAAGTCCAGAAAGATGTACTCATTGTCTAAAACAGCCCAGAAAGGACACACAGGAAACAAGTGTAAATGCTCTCGGAGTGCAAACAATGGCATCATGAATTCATGCATGAAATCTGCCCAACAATGACCTCAATTAGGGAGACGGCTGGAATGAAAAGACCCGCTGAGCCATTGGTGGACGCAGGCCCCCGGTATGCAACAGCCCTAACCGCAGACAAAACTCACCCCAGTAAAAACTAGCAGTCTCATGCCAGAGCGACTGCGATTGCAAAAGAATTCTAGCACTTTGAGTAAATCATGGAAACACTTCTAAAAGGGAGCTTGTGCAAGAATGGAATTAAGATGGTTTAAATAAATGTCACAATAGAAAAATGTAAGAAGATTTAGCTAAAACCAAGAAATGGATTTTATTTCCCAGAGTGTTAGCACGTCCTTTTCATCCAACTGGTCCATGTGATTTATTTGATTTGTCAATGTGACCTATTTAGTATATGTATATATTCTAATATATTCTAATATAATGATTTGCTGCTCAGGAAACACTTCTTATTATTATCAATGTTGAAAACAGTTGTGCTACAGTACTGTAATATTTTTTTGGAAGCCATGATACATTTTTTCAGGATTCTCTGATGAATAGAAAGTTCAAAAGAACAGCATTTATTTGAAATAGAAATCTTGTAACATTTTGATTACTTTTGATCTATTTAATGCATCCTTGCTGAATAAAAGTTTTTAAATGAATGGTAGCGTATCGCGTATCGCAGTTTACACTAAAATATTAAGCAGCAAAAGCTTTTTTCAATATTATTATTAATTATTCAATAAATGATGTGTGATATTGACAATTCAGAGTCATTTGAATTAAGTTTTAGATGCTGAAAATTCTGATACTGTATGTTTCAGTATCTATATAAACAAAAAAAAAGTGTGTGAACACTTTATGTTATGTTTTTACAAACGAAAGTTCACATTCCGTTCTGTTTATCCATCCTTTATCGCTGCTAACTTTGCATCACTAACTCCCTTACTAGATGACTCAAATTCATTCTGACTCACTGTCTCTTTATCCAAGGTTCATGACAAGAAGGTTGTGACCCTGCTAAACGCTCAGCCAATATCAATTACTCTCTGGTGAATCATGGTGAATTCCAGGCTTAACAAAGTTAATATAGCTTGATTCCAAGCCCCAGGGGTCACCAGCCCTCAAATAAACAAAAACAAAGACGCTCTTGTCCAAAAGGAAAGTGACACAAAATCATAAAAAGGTATTCAAGGGAGGAAGAAGCTGGAATGAGGCTTTTTCAATGATAGGTTGAACAGGAGCGAAAAAAAAGAGACTGAGTGAGCAAACTCTTTTTTGAAAGAACAAGAAAGATCAGCAGAAAGAACCTGATCGGAATTGCAAAAGAAAAAATATCAGATGCTACATTAGCTACATTTCCTGGGAATAAAAGCAAGTTTGTGTATTTAACCACGTTCTGCAGATTATGTCATTAGGGTGAAGTGCATACATTGCTTGAATTAGCAAAAGACCAGAAGGCCTTGAGCTGTAAGCATTTGCATTTGGATGTCTTCAGTGAAAGACAAATAAACTCAAACTCAACTATAACTATAAAAGTTATTTCGCATCTATGGTTCCATAAAGAACCTTCAACATCCATGGAACCTTTCTATTGCACAAAAGGTTTTTACAGTGGAAAAGGTTCTTTAGATTATTAAAATGGTCTTTACAATAAGAAAACACCGGTTCTTTTAAGAACTGTTCACTGAAACATTCATTCTCTGCTATGACATCACTGCAAACCCTGCCTTCTGGAACCTTTAAAAGTGTACACTGTAATTGGGAAGAATCAATCCTTACCTTTGACTAAAGTCAATCCAAAGTAGTGCAACTCTTTAACCCCGAGAAGCTCACAGACACGGTGAAACACATCTTGACCCGTTGCTTTCAACTTGGAGGAAAAGAAAAACAGATTTGACAGTGAATGCGGTATAAAAACATTATTTTGAAATGCATTAAGATTCTAAATGCAAGCATTCAATGCAATAAACACAAATATGGAAATTGTATATACTGTATAGACAATACAGCCAGACGTAGGTTATTGCTTTTTTGTCATTTGTCATTGACAGATCCACATGGAAACAATAAGAAGACATGCTGCAAATCAAAATATGAAAAATCACAAGAGCTGTATATTTACCCCCACTGTGATGTCCAATGTCTCCTTTGTGGGAAGGAGGACACATACTGTCCTCTCTTGTTTTGTGGGGACAGACATGGCCTATGCAAGCTCATCCACATACATATGTGTACACAGACACAGTCACACACTCACACTGGCCTCTTTCTCTTCAAGTTGCTTTGCTCACAGATATTGGCTCCTTCATTGTGATTATCTGCAAAACAGCACAAACAAACCAGACTCTCCTTCAATTTAAGTGTATAGGATTTTATGGCCATCTTATCATCTGCCGGGTGAAGATCATACGTTTGAAAGTAGCAGCACTCATATTTTTCATATTTCAAAACACAAAACAAGGCCAAAAAAACACTGGGGTAATTAAAATCTCTAGACTGTCCAGAAATGTTGAGGAGGTCTGTGGTGGAATATGAGGTTTTATCCTGCTCTCATATTTCATACAAACTTGTCCATACAAACAGTTCAATCATGCAATAAAAGCTCATTACTTTGCACAATCTGTCCAGTTGGGTTGATTATATAAACACAATTATATAATAATGAAATGAATGCTAAACTTGAAAACAATGAGTCTCGCAGATTCTGTGTTAAATATTATTGGGTGATCTTGTGTTTGTGGACCTTCAATTTCCACCTGCTTTCATTTTTTACTGAACAAAAAACATCAGCATTGTCCTGTTGATACAAAACTAACCCTTTCATCTACGATGCTGTACAGAGAACATTATTTTGTGTATTTGATGTAGAGGTGAACGACATGGAAAAAATATAATATCACGATTCACGAGTCTCAACTTTTATACAGAATATCTCTTTGGGTTTGAGACTTTAATCTTTGCAGCTTTAGGGATCCATTCACGGACAACTTGTAAATTCCATTCATAAAAACAACATGGTAATCCACATGACTTCAGTCCATTAATTAACATCTTGTGAAGTCAAAAGCTGCATGTTTGTAAAAAAAATACAATTAAAAAATAAATAAATAAATCATAATTAAGACGTTTTTAAGTTTAAACCAAGGCTCCAGGTTAAACTACCAGTCTTCTTCTATACATACAGAAACAGAGGAGAAATATGCACAGATCACACAATGTTTTGGTGAGGATCCATTGGTGAGTAAGTGATGTAATGCTATATTTCTTGAGATCTGTTGAGTTGAAGAAATAAACTCTCTCTAGATTCATTAGTTTTGGCTGTTCTAATGCTGTTGCTCTCTCACACTGTGTTTACAGTGGCGTGTTTAACTTCAGGTGATTCAGAGCCACAGTAATGTCATCCACACCTGTGAATCAAGACATTAGGCTACTGTTAACCGCTACAGCCTCAGGGGAATCCAGCTGCTAGTCCTGATTTCTTTATTTTGATCGATGGATATCGTCTCATTTTATACATGGCATACAGAAAAAAATAAACTGACAGTAAAAGATAATGGAAGGACAGTTAAAGACTGAGATATGATGTTAAAGGAATAGTTCACCTAAAAATTAAGATTCTGTTGTAACCTACTCATGTTGTTCTAAACCTGTTTGACTTCTATGGAACACTACAGGAGATGTTAGGCAGACAATTAATGACATTTCCTTCTATTGCATATTTTTTCTTCATACAGTGACAATGAAGGTTGACTAAAGTTGTCGTTCTGCCTTTTGTGTTTCACAAAAGTATGACAGTCATCATCGCTTTTGACTTACTGGGAACAACACCAGAAACAAACATTGAGTGCACTACACACCTCTAATGATGTTATTCCAAAGGTGTCATGAAGTAAAATACAACATGCAAGAACTGTATATAGACCAATATATTATCCAGGCCAACAAATCAGCATTTTGAAGTTAATTTCTTTAATTAAGATAATCATCATCTATCCCTTCATACACACTTTTGTTGGATGGCATCCAGTGCAAAACATTACTTCTTTGTTTGATGCTTCCAAGACTATCACAACTCTTGTCATATTTTTGACAAAGTCTAATCTAAACTAGCCAACAAACAGCTAGTCAACAATGGTCCCATTTTAAAATCAAAAACCGCAGATCAATGCCCAGTACTTCAAACTAAACCAATTGTATAAGTCTGAATACCATAAAAACCCAAGGACATGATCAACAGTTGTAAGAAAGCAACACTGGCCTTGAAATCTGCACGTATTTGCCCAGATCATCTGGGCATCCTTATTTATAATCCCTGATACATTTACATCCCAATTGTATTTGCCAATATCATGTACATATCAGCAGTAAATCTGCAACATATAATGTCAAACTGCTCATAATTTATTTAGAGAGATGTCAAGAAACTGATAAACAACAAGAAGTTTGCAGTTTAACACTTAAACCAACTCAACCCACAGTCCTGTTTGTTCAATCTGAAAGTGAATGAGACCTGAACACCTCCGCAAACAGTCCCAGAGAACATTTGCCAGCAACCACATTTTCAATTTAATACAAGCTTCAATTTCAGTCTTCATAAAAGGATACATAAGTATCATACTAACTAAAGTATTGATTTTGTGTAAGATACAGAATATGAAGTCATTATTCACTGATAAACTTTCCCTCCAGTAAGCTGTTAAACACTGGGATCAAATGATTTAATCAATGAGCTGAATTCAAGAACCATATCAGTCAATTTGTGAAAGAATTATTCCGATTGGGTTTGTGAACTAGATGAAACAAAATTCAAAAGATGAATTGAACATATCGGATTCAAAATGGTACTTCTTTTGTTAACTAAGAAAGTTTATTGAATAACTCCCTGCCCATCACACAAAAATATCGTAAGACTTACAGTAAAGCAAACAAGTCATTTAGGCTTCATTTAGAATCATTTTGCATCCTTGCATTCAAGCTTGAAAGCTTCAGTTATAGTTCACTGTATTTGCAAGAAAAAAATATATATTTTTGTTTTCTATGGGGGGAAAAAAGGAACTCAAACAGTGGGTGAATAAATGTTGACAAAATGTTCTCTAATTTAGATTTGATTCATTTTGTTTTCATAGAGTTGAATGTTTAGTTGGTTTGGTTGAAAACTGTCATTCTTAAACAAATCAAACTTTCAGGCACACACGCCTCTCTGAGAAAAACAACTGTAAATGTAGCTTCTAACATTCTCAATCTAACATTCTTCATTCTGAAAAAGCAACTTTCTCTGCAAGGACAGATAAAGAAGGATCACTCAAGTCTCGAAGCAAGAACAAATCTTCAGCACAACCACACCAACAGATTGCGGCTATGCTTCTCTCACAATCCCAGCACCTCTGAAGACATGCAAATATCACTCTCTGTCTGTCCATTCCAGAACAATTCCAGAGTAAACAGATTCAGATAAGCCTCACAATAACAGGTAGCCTACTTGGTGAGCTTGTTTGTTAAGGAAATACTGAGAGCAATGATATCCAAGCATAAATCAGGCACTTCAAGTGAAATGCGGTTCCTACAGGAAAGCACCTTGAGTTATTGCACAATGCCAATCACAAGTCTTTACCAACCACTAAGATCTGAGAACAAGTCAAAAGCCGGGTTTGGCACCCACCTGTGGCTGTGAAAAAACACTCAACATCTTGTCATGAACCTGCATAACTCTGTGTCCGTTGAATGTGCGTTCATGTTTAGACCTGTCAAAGGGTGAGTCTGTTATATCCGCAATTTACTTCCAACCGATTTCCTTTCTGTCCCGTTCACACAGCCTAAAAGTTCCTATGTGTCCAAACTGTTTAACCTGTTCAAAGGCTGTATATCTATGAACCATATTTTGTATTCTTGTGCATTAAATCCAGCTCACTGTCTGTACTAGTGTCCTTATACACTACAATCTCACTATTCATATAAAGAAACAACCTGCAGAGCAACTTCATGGGTGGGAAAGTAACTGTAGAAGTTTTAATATCACTCATGAAAACACACAAATCAGCATAATTTCTAGATTTAGAATAGATATATCAATCTGAATTCTTTTAATGGCTAATGAAAAGTTAACCAAAGGTTTTGCACTCATTTTATATTGTAAACAACAATGAAGTGGACTCTATAGAAAGAAAATGAGCTCAGCTGTAACTGTAACGACTGTACAAAGACAAAATGCTCAATATAAAAAGCTTAAGCTTAATGGTGGAATATATGACAAACAACAGAACAATTCCAGAGAAAACAGATTCACATATCTAACAAATGTGTTTAAAACAAATTGTAAAGAAAAAATGCTTAATAATTGTACTATTATTTGTAAAAAATAAATAAATAAAAAATAGAGATAAATGAGGTCACATTTAATGACTATAAAGAGAAAATAATTGCTCAAAACATTCAAAACGACCATAAATCAATTAGTTTCTCTGACAAAATATTGCAGAGGGACAACAACAACAACAAACAAACAGTTACATGAGTCTATATGAATTAAGGAACCAAAGTGTGCTTTTTTTCGATTTTTTAAGTCCCATGACTGTAGTTAAAATAATTCTGTGCACATGCTGAACTAGATCCAGAATGCATTCATGCCACAGGTACAACTAGTACATTACTTTCAAATACAAAAAATGCACTTACCGCTTATTAAAATCGCGAGTGCACGTTTGTTTTCAAGTTTGATGGTGTTGTAGTACAACTCAATGAGGAGAGAATCGGAGCTGTCGATAGGACCGAACCAAATCACCGCTGCGTGGGGGGGGAGGTTTCATTACACCGCACTAAAAACTAACACATTACTACTAAATTTCAATAGGTAACATTTGTCTGCGACAAAAATCAATGCACAATAAAACTGAAATACTGAGGTAAAACTGTAAAACTTTGGTTGTCCGTGGTAAAAACCTATATAAACAAATTCCCCTCCGCCAAATTCATGCATATGTATGATCCTCCTTTTAAATTGATATACAACAACAGTAGTGTGTCTGTGTGAGTGTCTAACTGTACACATTGCATTTTGTTGCTGTGATGAAAAAATGCAGTAATGTTTTGTATAAATCGATTAAGTGTAAAATGCATTAATTAAGCTTGTTTACTGGTGATGCGGGCCTTGTAAAACACGTTGCAAAAACTACAAATATTCATCATGAATAAACTGCTTTCGCCTAAAAACGTAGGTGATCATCGGACTATTATTGTTTTTGCAAGCTTCTTATTATAGTCAAAAATAATCAATTTTTACGACTACAAAAATAGGTTACAACCGGTCAAGGATCCTGAAACCCTTCTTTTCACCAGTCATAAATGAATTACATCAAAGAACATGAAACCTCTTGCATTCTCAAATAAATACATAAATTAAAATATAAATTAAAAGTTAACACAGCTCTTGTAGCCTTATTATAGCTAGCCTATTGTTAGAGGTCTGAAATAAAATAATAAAATGTTTATGACTGTAATAAGGTTACAAGCTGACATGGATCCTCTGAAACCTTTTACCTCGTTATAGAACTCAATATAAATAAAAGACCATGCTAAATAATTAAATGTATTAAAATCATTCTGAAACTTAACATTGATTGAAAGAAAGTTCATATTAGTTCATGATTTTAGAACAGTAACAATATCTGTAGTAGCTACATTATAGGCTCATGAATTCAGCTGTGTGCTGTTCACCATATGTGCAAAACTGTGCAGAAATAATTTTTCTTCACTTCAGCAGGGTTTTCCCTTCTTTAAGCAATAACAATGAAATCTCTGGACCTGCCTGGGTCAGATTAAACCAATTACAATCAAGATTACTAATCAAGATCAGCATGAACCTGTCGGAGATTACACGGATTCAGGGAGGCGGAGACCACCGCCATCCCACAGTTAACCCCCTGGAGGTCTGATCAGTCTGCAGAATAATGAGCCATGCTGTTTGTGTTTGTGGGGTGATTAAGGGTCCGTTAAGACTCATGACAGGCCAATAGGAGTTATCCCGTTTCCATTGTGCTGAAAAGATGTCCGCTGTCTTGCCAATTTCAGCCTCTTAATGGTCTCGAGGAAAATAGCTGTGTGCTGTTTTCAACCACTGACCCCTGCTGTGATCATATTCACATGACCTTCGATCTCTGTCTTTTTTTTTTCTGGCCGGACCGCATGACATCATCCTCCATCACCATCCGGCACTCGAGAGGGAGTCTGGAGAACTGGGGGTGGTGCTGCTCTCATTCAGGTCTTTAAGGTTTCCATGGTGACCCCACATTCCAAAGATCAGTTGGTTTCAAGAGGCCACATGCAGCAAAAACACTACAGAGGGGGTAAACATTTCTATTATACATGATCATGATAATCAAAATGTGTTCGATAATTCACTGATGTTTCAAGTTGCATTTAAATCTTACCTTTTTAATCACAAAATATAAAACCAAGTTATTACAGTTAATTAAAACTAAGAGAATAAATACAATAAAAATGAATGTTGCCAAGGCAACATTTCTCATTTTCATTTAGTAAATTTAAATTAGTAAAAATTATATAGACAAACCCCAAAACGAACAAAAAGAAACAAAAAAAGTGTAAAATACAAAATGTAAATAATCATAATAAAAGCATTAAAAATGGAAAATAACAATAAAAACGAATTAAAAATTTGAATAAAAATAATAATAGTATCTCAATGAAACTAAAATAACACTGCTAAGTATAATGAAATTCATCAGAACAGTATCAAATGTCTTTCTGAGCTAGTAAACAGTGCCATCTAGAGAAGAAAATGTCAATGAAATGCAACTTTTTTTTATATATATACAGTATATACACAAGTACAGTTCATAGAAAGACCAAAAACACAATAAAAGTATCATAAAAGTGGTGTGTTGTATAATAAGTATTACATTATCTTGTATTAGTGTTCACTATAACTTAAGACAAAATGCTTTTGTATGACACACACACACACACACACACACACACACAAAAACATGATATACGGTAAGCGCACAAGTCATCTCTTGAAATCAAGTCACAACTGAAAGATACAAAATTTACAAAAGGGGACAAATAAACGTACAAGGGGGATTGTAATTACCTACCATTATGGAACTTGGCTTTCACAGGTTTGGAACTATTCCTTTAATTTAAAATAAATACAGTAATCCATGAAATCAAAGCTTCTATTTAAAAAAAGAGAACAAAAAACATTTATTGCGAATACATTTAATGAAATGTGGAGTCCATGTTACAAAACCCTTTAAACAAAAACAGGATAATTTTAATGTCTTATAGGTAGGTATTTTTGCACACAAGCATCTAAAAATTCCTTCATAGGAAACTGAACATACCTACTTTTCCACAACAATGTGATCTGATTACTAGTATATGTGCTGTTTTAAACTGACTAACCATCTAGCCCACACACTTGGCCCATTGTTAATTATTTACCTGTATCCCCTGTAATAATTAAAAATATATATATACTAACATGCTAAGCGTTGGTTTTCTCCACCCAACACCAGGCTGGGTCAAGATTGTGCATGAAAATGCAATGGGCACCAGAGACTTAGTATGAAATCTACACGCGGTCCAAGGCTGCTTCGTTTCAGCTACAATCACGTTCGTCTAGGTTCAGGAAGCCTTTGACATTGTAAAAAAAAAAAAATTATAATTTTGTAAAAAATGTGTAGTCAAATGGCATTTTCTTAATAGAAAATATGGTTTATGCAGTTCGGATGCCAGCCAACCCTAGATACCAAAACGTTCAAGTGAACATGCTTTTACCATGAAAATGACCTGGATTTCCACCCCAAATAAATAGTTAATCGTTTTTTTAGCAGCTACATTTCCAGTTCAGCATAAGGTAGAATAAATTGTTAAATAAAAATGGTAAAAATTAATGTTGCACATAAAAATAAAAAAAACCCTGGGAGGTTTGATTTTCTTTATAATGAATAAACCATTAAAATTATTTTTAAAAAAAACGGCAGAAGAAAAATAAAAAACGAGAAGTTCTACATTCACAACAGACTTGATAGAAACTAAATCAACAACAGAAATAACACTGATATATTTTGCTTTAACTCCAAGAGCATACTTAAAACCGTGAGGAAAAAAGAACCAGAAAAACATCCGTTTGCAGTGAGGTATTCGCTTCTGGTCTAGCAAGGCTACTGAAAAAACTTGAGCCCTGCCACCAGGAAGAACTTTTCCAGGAAAATCTCAGAGTCCAGGACGGCGATGTGGGCTGCCCGGCCAATCAGGGAGTTGGCGGTGTTGGGCAGCGCATGGATGACATCGTAACGCACCAGGGTACAGTCTTTCTTCTGAAGCACAGGAAGTAGAAGGTTCTCGATCATCTCAGCATACACGGGACCTGATCACACAAGATGATAAAGATTTATAAAAAGGAGAGAGAAAAGGAGAGAAATATGTTGTTAGACGCAGTGAAATTCAATTAAAATCCTAAAAGCTTGGACATTGTCCCTAAGATCTCGATCCTTGCTTAAAAATAAAATAAAAATAAAAACTCACTGACCCTAAACTTTTGAAGTAAATAGAGGGTAAATAAATGGTTTTAAAACAACTGTTCCTTTAATTCTCACCAGTCTGTTTGTCCTTTAAGGCTGTTTTGCACATCTCGATTCGAGCAGAGTGATAGGGGACATATCTGTCCTGAAGAGACCCCACTAGCACCACGTTCTTAAAGAACTGAAGACCTGAAACAGAGTTTGAGGGTTTGGAAATGGAGAAACCCAAACTAACATCAGCTTGGTGGAAGCATAATAATGTCACACTCACCTGCTTTCTTGCTTAGCTTGTAGAGGAAGGTCTGGCGTGGGTCAGAGTGGTCACGACAGGTCAGCTGCAGCAGAGAGCCAGATTTCTTCCACTTCTGCATAAACCACAACCCTGACGCAGAGGAAAAATGAAAAAGTGGTTCCTAAAAGCAGTTTAAAAGGAATAGCTCATAAATGACTGTCTTCAGAAAACTGCTGAGTTGATGCGGATGGGTTACCGGTATTGACGAGGGCTGAGCTGTTGTACAGAGTGCCGAGATGTGGTCCAGACAGAGATAGAAATGTGTGCAGTCTACTGAGATAACACTTAAACCTGGGCCTCGCCAGCACTGAGCGTACAATCAGATTTCCCAGAGAATGACCCACAAAACTGTTAAAGACAACATGGTAATTCTGTCATTCTGAGGCAAGATGTGTTTTAGCTTTGACAAGCTCGTATTTTTCAAATCCGATTTATCAACAAGGTCAAATTAAAATTCAATTAGAGGCCCAGGCCAAACTGGCACACTTTCATTTTTAAATTCATTTTAAATTCACACTATTTGTCATTTTGTGGGGCAAGATGGTGATCAAGTGCGCCTGCCTATCAGGCCAGAATGAACCATGATGTACATTGGTTCAGACCTCAAAAGTCAAAAATTGACCAAGGCTCAGGACAAAAAGAGCCACAGGTGTTTAAACATGTCTCTGTGGTGAAGTCATGTGTGGGGGTTTTTAGTCTAGTTTTTTGACAGCACAGCAGTATTTAATTTATTTAATAGAAATATCACACTGGACAGGGCCATTAAAAATGTCTAAAAAAAAAAAATACTGTGATGCTTTTTTTTCATAGCTGAGTTTTACTTTCTCTTATATTTGAGTTTGAGGAAAAGATCTTACCTTATCCTGGAAACCGTGAGGTTGTAGATTTGTATGTACTGCACAATTTCGTCCAAAAGTCTGTCAGTCATGGACTCAAAATCAGCAAATGTGTCATTCTTGAATAACCAAAGAAATTGGTTTTTATCATTTATCAACTCTTTATCAGTGATTTTACATATACTTCATACATACAGTACACATACACAAACATATACATACATATATATATATACATATATATATATATATATATATATATATATATATATATATATATATATATATATATATATATATATATATACACACACACAAACACACACACACACAATTCATTTCACAATTCTAGAAAGTGCCCTAAGCCCAGTGCTTGTTCATGGGACTGTTCTGCAGCTTACCTGATTGCGCTCTGACATAAGGAAATCTATACGAGCTCCAGGCAAACCGATCTCCAGATAAGTCTTCACTAGACGCAGATCTGCACTGTTACCTAAAGAAATCGTTTTAATCATTATAAGATAATCTGAATCTGTAAATGTGGACTCAGTTATAAATAGGATATACTGACATCTAGAGTGTGACTGCTTACCATCCAGACCATGTACACACACTATTAGATGTATGCCCTCATCACAGTTTTCATCCTCATCCATGCTGAAATATGGCACAGTGGACGCCAGATCTGCCACCTCACTGTACAGGAAGCCTGGTAAATTTAGTTGCTTCAAATCCTCTTTTGCTTGGGCAAACCTAAAGATTCAAACACACATTCAAAATGTGAGACAAAACAGGAATCTACTCTCAAGTATTTGTTCTTGTATCTACAATGTGCAGTTTCTATGTATTATGCATAAGCAAAATTAAGCTTTTAATGCTGCTTTCTTTAATATTGTTCTAACAATGTCTTAATGTAATAACAAGATCCAAAAGCAATGTGAAACAGCATTTGCAATATCTTTTAAATCTACTGTTATTTGCCATTATTGATGTAACATTTATTATATTAATCTGCATTAAATTACTGCAAAATATTTTGCAAAAATTATATAAAGATACCATTACCTGGGGGAGTAGCCTAAACAATCCCTAAAGCTATATGGCTGTTGTTTCACATTAAAATGAATATGAACATCAATATACCAATATAATATCAATACACCGAGTGTAGTCTCAGCCACGGACCGTTTGCTGAACGTCTGATGCATATGGGACACAAAAGTGGAAACACTTCAGAAGTGTCGAAGTCGTTACGGATTGGTTGAATTCTAAAAGGATTTCCTTGAGACGTGTGCCGCATTCTTTAACGTTACGCCTGGAAACAAAGATACTGTGACGCCAAACCCTCTCACGAAAGAAGAAAGCCGCCGTATTTACAACAGTGACGATGAGCGCTTATCGGGATCAACTAAACACTGGAGTTTCAAAAGTATGTAAAATATTTAAAGTTCAAAGCATAGCATCTTTAAAATACGTTCAAGATTTTTACACACCGATGTGGTATTGTGGCGACATTTCCATGTCTCGAAATGTGACGATGAATGAAACAAACTGTGATTGGTTGTTGGACATGTCGGTCAAAAAGCCTCAGGCAGGCCTTGGCCAATGAAAGCTGCCATGAATTCAAGACCCTCAGTCTGAAGGTTTGGCTATGCGAGACCTTTTTTTTTTTCAGTAATGGTGAATTAATGTAATCAAAAGTGACATTTAAGACATTTATAACATTAATGTTAAAAAATAATGTTAAAGTTTTTTATTTAAAAATGCAGTCCCTTTGAACCTTTATTCGTCAAACAATCCTGAAAATTTGTCTCGCAGTAGAAAAACAATTGCAATATTTTTTTTTTCATTTCTCATGCATGGCAAACTTCAAAAAGGAAAGGAAAAAAGAAAACTCACACTGTCATCTGAGCAGTGGGAGAGCTCTTGTACCAGCACAGGTCATTGCTGGATGGTGCTGGTCCAGGAGGCAGTGTCTGCAGGCCGGCTGAGGGGATGTAGGTTTCCTGGAGCTGTTCCAATGCCAGTTGATCATAAAAAAGGGTCCGTCCCTCTGCTCCCCCATCCTCACACCTTCCTTCCTCCCCTGGGAGTCCATTAACATAAACCAACCCATCGGTCTCCTCGTAGTAACCGTTCTCAATCATCTCATGATCCTGCTCCTCCTCTTCATCCTCTTTGTCAGGAGCATTTGTGCAAGTCTGAATCCCCAGCGTTACAGCTGCAGTCTCCAGTGGGCTGATCTCAGATATATCAGTGCTGGAACGCGAGCCAAAGTAGTTCTCCACAAAGCCTTTCTTCACCAGGTCCGTGCTGCTGGTGACCGATGTACTGGATTGGGCAGTTGTCTGAGGCTCACTACATGCTTCTGGCCCGGAAGCTGCACCACCTGGAAGATCGGTCCCACTAGATCCTGTCGGCCTGTCAGGAGCATTATTTTCACAGAGGGACTGGGTAGCAGAGTCCTCATCTCCTTGAATGATGGAAGCTTTTTGTGGAGTCAAAACTCTAGAGCTCGATAACATGAGGTTGTGAGAATCTCCTGAAAATATGAGGCTCTGTTCCTGCACCAGGATGCTGGACTTTCTGCTAGTGACCTCTGTCTCCACCTCCTCATCCGAGGGGAGTGAATTAATGGAGGTGAGGGAAGACTGGACTCCGCTAATGCCGCTGGTGCTCTCTGGATTCAGACCCTCCAACGCTGTGACTCCCCTGGAGGCAGGGCTAAGAGATGGTCTCTGGTGGGCACTTTGTAGAATCGGCTCTGTTGGCGGCTCCAGGCTAGTAGAAGCAAAAGGAGATGGAGAGAATGGGGCTAGCTGTGTTGCAGAGCTGGGCTCGCTCTCGATTCCTGAGTCTGAGAGCCTGGAGGAGCCTTGAGGAACACAATCACTCCTCAACACAGCTCCACAAGCTCCGATGAACATGGCACCGTCCCCAACTCGACTCTTGAACTCAGAGAAATTGGTCTGCTTGATCTCTGGAACGTCCATCTTGGCGGTTGGATCCGAGTGGTGCGGTAAGAGAATGGTGACCTTTTCGCCCTGGTAGGGGTCCTTGTCGCTCGGCTTGACATCTATATGTCTGAGCCCAGCAGGTGGATGTGTCAAATCAATTCTGGCAGCAGCGCTTTGTGTGGCTTCTGCTCCAGTACCAGCCTGGGGCCTAGCCTGCATTTGCAAACTCAAAAGATTGGAAAAGCTGTCGCTCTGGATACCGACGTTGCCTTGAATGTCACTTGTATTTGGAGCACAATGTGTGGTTGCAGTTTCATTCTGGAAGATGTATTGGCCTATGTCATCGAGCTCGACTTTTGGATTGCACTGAGTGTCTACTTCTTTGGACTTGGTGGTTGGTTCACCATGAGGAACCTTCAAGTTCTTGTAGCCTGTGAGGATCACTGAGTCTTTGGAGCTTTGCCTGATCAGCTTCTTTGAATTTTCAGTCTTGGCATTCTTCTTCAGCTTGATAGATTTGGCTTTGGATTTGAGGGGAGGCTCATTTTGCTCAGGCCAAGCCGTGGCGAGGGCAGCTTGCTGCTTATCTGGGTACGGACCAAGGCCTCCCAATCCACTAGCAATAGAGTCCTTTGAGTTGGACCTGTCTGCTTTAGTGGACACAGAGCCACTCCTGTTGTTGTGGAGACCAAGCCATGGACCATCGCGATCTTCAGGGTAGAAAAAATATGGTAAGTAGTCGTTTAACAGACAATTTATCCAAAGTCACTTAACTATTGGGACTGTTACCATGGTGCAAAATGAGATTAAAGAAATAACAGTGAATTGAACCTTTATGATTTACATAACCAAACCAATATGCCACACCTAGTTTATCTTAAATCAGTTTGTGCTAGTTCATGCTGTTTTTGAGATTTCAAAGGTCTTGTCCCTTTTCTACATAGTCACTACATTTAGTTCAGGTTTAATAATAATAATAATACATTTTATTTGTAATGCGCTTTTCTTAAACCCAAAGGTTTGTCCAGTCTTGCTCCTGGAGTTAGGCTTAACCCTAATAAAACCAGAGGTGGGTAGTAACGAGTTACATTTACTTCGTTACATTTACTTGAGTAAGTTTTTGGGGTAACTAATACTTTTCGGAGTATATTTAAAGATGGGTACTTTATACTCTTACTTGAGTAAATTTTTGGGGAAAAATCTGTACTTTTACTTCGTTACTGTGGGCGACGCTGCTCTCGTTACTTTATGCAATAAATGTTATAAATGCTTCAGTTTATTTCAAACGCGCCGTCTACTTTTCTCTGGGCAATGAGCGATGCCCATTTGCGAATGATTCATTCTTTTGAGTCGATTCTGTTCAAAGGCTTGATCAAACCAATTGGCAAACGAGTGAATTGGTTCATGAATCAGTTTGAATGAGTCGTTCAATTCCCTGCCGCACGCGCTGAGCGTCTGAAGCGGTTCACTCGGAGTTGTAACGTTTAACATCAGCAGCGTTGAAAACGTGACTGGAACTGCACTGAATTGAAAGCAAATCTGCAAAGGCTATTATTTGCTAGCGATGGAGATCCTTATTAGATGAACACCGCGTGTGCTGTCTACTGTTTAACAGGTAATAACTTGGGCTACATTTGATTACAGTACACGATAACACTGTGACATTACTTTGTTGTAACGTTACGTGTGTGGCTTATAACAGAGGGGAGTCAAGTTGAATGCAGCTTCCAAAAGACAAAAAATAGCCGATTAAGATTTTATTAATTTTAATACAATCACACCGTTGCGAGTACGTTCAGCAAGTCATATCATCAGCTGCTAAATTCAGATCTGTGATTGCTTGCTGGCGCTGAGCCAGAGACAGACGCGTTTTTACAGCACTGCGCATTATAACCAATCACACATGATTCTTTTGAGCTGATTAAAGCATTGGCCAATCAGAGGTGTTCCGATAAGTCATCGCTGAAATGCCGGTGCTTCCTTCAGTCACTCACTGACTGAATACCTCTTTCTGGCAAATTCTCTCTTCACAAACAACAAAGTGCAGATGTGTGAACGAATCTTTAATTAAGATATTGATTTCACAGTGTTAACAGTTTCAGTGATTTTAATGGGAGTTTCTGAGAGTGATTGAAATCTAGACTGTCAGTGAAAAGTATCTTTAATAATGTAAATGTTATTTGCTCTCTTTCTGAACAATGAAAGATTAGTAGCAATATTTATATCACATTAACTTTCAATGTTAAATTCACATTTAATATAAAGTCAGTCGTATTAAAAATATGTTATGGCATACCTATATCTGTTACTTAAGTAAACAGACAGGGTTTTATAATAAATTACATAAATTGGAGTAAAGGCTGATGAAATATATACATTTATACACGCACACATACATTACATACATTTTATCTATATATCTAAATAAAAATAGGCTCAGTATATATGACCCAAAGTAACTAGTAACTAACTACTTGAGTAGATTTTTTATCCAATACTCTTTTACTCTTACTCAAGTAACTATTCAAGACTAGTACTTTTACTTTTACTTGAGTAAATATTTCTAGAAGTACTTTTACTTTTACTTGAGTACAGTTTTTGGGTACTCTACCCACCTCTGAATAAAACATACCTGAACCAGTTAATTAAGGTCTTCAGATTTACTAGAAACTTCTAGTCAGGTAGGTTGGAGCTAAACGATGCAGGAAGGTGGTAAGTCTGCATTAAAACTTGAACAAATCTTTTTTATATGAGCTGATGGATAAAATGATAATCAAAGATTATCACGTTATCAATCCAGAAGTGCCGTTATACATACCTTCGGTAACTGATTCCAAATATCTGTCCTCAAAGATTATTGGTAGGGAGTTCACATCACCATCAAGATCTGCACATTCTACAGGAAGTGGTGGCAAGGACAAGAAGTAGGAGGAGTTCTTAATAGCTGTGGTCATCTGTTGGTGACTGTGAGCACTGTTAAATAAAGTAGTTCATTTGAATTATAATGAGTATTCACATCTTTTCTTTGTGCAAAATAACTACATCACAGTAATGATATTTTAAGACGTACTGTAGTTCCTGGTAGGCTAGTGCACTCTGTCTTGGGTGTTCAAGACAAAAGAAAGCTTCTGCAAATCTTTGCACCTAAAAATTATAAATACAACATACATAAAGCCAGAAATATACTATGCACAAACACCTCTAACTATGCAGCATCAATTTCATGTATCTTTGCTTTACAAAATGTGTCAGAATGTAATGCCTGTTTCACAACGAAAGCTTGAGATTTGCATCAGTGTAACTTCATCTTCACTGCAGCTGCAGACTAGTGAGAGTATTCACACCGGAAGCGTGTGTACAGCATCACAGTAACAGCTCCAAAGCTACATATTTCTTTACAGAGATAACTATACATTTGTTTTAGAAGTTGGTCAGTTATAAACTTGAAAGTTTGTTAACCCTGGGATACACATGTAAATGGTTAACAATAAAAACAGCTCTGATCATGTCTTTTCAGTCATATTTTGATCTAGTACGTGCTGCTTACGTATTATATATATATATATATTTCATTTCTGACATACTCAAATTAATGTTAAAACACACCATACATGCTTATTCTGTGCATTCTTAGCACTTTTTTGTGTGAAATCACATTTATTTTGTCCATCAACAGTGTGCTGCAATTAAAGTATGCAAGTAGAATTTGCAATGGTAAAAAGAAATCTCAGAGAGCTCACCCGTAATGTATGGTGCTCCTGGGCCAACAGCTCAGAGACACGCTCATTCAGGGACACCACTTCCAGGAAATTCCCCCACAATGCCATGAGCAGAGAGCATAGCTGCGCCAAATTCATGTTCACCAGTTCAGCCAACTCATCTGGGCTCTCTGCCCTCTGCTACAAGATCACATACACAAAGAGCCAAATTTTTAAGAACTAGAACTCCAAGGCACTCGAATTGTATAGTGAAAAGTTAAAAAGCCTTTATTGCATCACTGGCTATATACGTTAAAACTCTTTTGGTGAGAGGTACATCTACGCGTTGCGGCTACATGCCTTCATCAGGGTGTCCTTTGTACATTAAATAACCAAGCTGTAATGACCTGAATAAGTCATTATTCACTACTTGAATAATTCAGTGAATTAAACACTTAAAAAAAAATGTGATGCATAACCAAAACACATTATTCACAATATGTTCATGATATGTCTGGAATCGATTAAAAAAAAACACACACTTTAGATTATTTAATACTTCAGGTAAAATAAATGTAAAGAAAATATTTTTCTAAACAAAAAACATCTTCACAAAATATGTAAAATAGAACATATTATAAAATAAATAAATTATAAAACTCTTATTGGATGATTCACTTTTCCAAACGTTTCTTCACTGATCAAAAACGGAAAAATAACAAAATCCCGTTTTTTCAGATGTTGCCAGATGGTAAAAACACCCTCTAATAAAGTTTGTGTTTACTTGTTTGGGAAATATCCTGCTCTGTATTTTTCCATTTCTTTTGCATTAAATGATTTTAAACTATGACATACCTTGACTTGTTCACAAAGCTCATCAAGTCGGACCTCCACATCAAGTTCCTCTAATAAAAGAAAAGAAAAGAGCAGTTCAAATATTGTTCCAACAGGAGCAGCATAGAGTGAATGAGAGAGAAAGGTCTGTCTGAAGAGCCTGTGATTGACAGCACATGAGAGGGATCTAGAGGACCAACAGCACAGGAAGTAGGAGTCAGAGGACACAGAATACCAGCAAATTTCAAGCAATAAGACTGATCCCAAGTCAACCTGAGATCTGAGATACTACTAAAGGAAAGAAGGACTAAGTTGATCTAAAATCTCCCTCACTGAAGGACACTTGCCATTGACAAACATCCACGTTAGGGGAAACGGAAGAAAGAAAGAAAGAGAGCTAAAAATAAAAAAAGAGAAACGAATGAAAGGCAAGAGGTATGTGGAGCGATTTAGAGGGTCGGTTTTGAAGGGACATACCTATGTAGACGTGACTTTGGCCTCGAGGGTAAGGTCTTCTGAGAACTCGTTCATAAAGGACCTGCATGCTGGGCTTGGCTAGTGGTGGGATTGCACATATAGGCACGTTTAAAACTTTCACTCTCACCTTTAGCTGTTTGAGCTCAAAATGAACCCTCAAATACATGCAAGTTCAGTGACTGTCAGAAGCAGCAAGGGGTGAGTAGTTTAGCTTTGAATGAGTAAGTGAGGGCTTACGGTGAAAGTTCTGGAGGGAAAGTCGTATTAAAGACTAGTTCTGAGGTCCAAACACACAAAAACAGAAGATAAAAGCATCCGCATACTGATACATACATAAGAAGGAGGCATACAATATGCAGGTAAATAACAGCAGGTCTCCAAAAGTCTCTAAAAAGTTATTCAAGTGAATGAGTGGATTAGTGTGAGTGAGTATTCAGTGATCTGACGGGCTCTGATAATATAAAAAAAATATATATTAATATGTGAAAGCAAATGATCCAATGCATTTACAGTAAACACACCCACACACACACACACATATATATATATATATATATATATATATATATATATATATATAAACAGTACGGGGAAGGAAATATGCAAAAATGTATATATTGTGAAAAAATATATAAAAATAACAAAACATTGATATACATTTTTAAATGCAATCAACAATCACATATAATTTGAAAGAAAATAAATCACAATATAAAAATATTATAGAGCAAAAATTCAAAAGCCCTTGAAGAAAGTTCTGTTCTTTAGCCCCAGGGTTTTCATTCAGCATCTCTGAAGGTACTTCCAATAGTTCCATGAAGAAAATTATATATAATACTATTTTTCCCTCTATTAAGATCTTCTAAATATTCTCCCTAAATTCTCCACACAAATTTCTTGTAGTCTTTTGGTCAAAAGGATTTTTTTTTATGCTCACCAAGGCTGCATTTTTTTGATCAAAATAAAATAAAAATTTAAATGATCTTTAAATTTAAAATTTATAATGATCCTTCAGAAATCATTCTAATAGTATTTTTTTTACTGCTCAAAAAAAGTTTTTTTTTTTTTTGTAACTATATTGAAATCATTTGTGCTGCTTAATATTTTTGTGGAAACAATGATACAGTACATTCTTTGATTTATTTGATGAATAGAAAGATTTAAATTATTTATTTAAAACAGATTTTTTTTTCTTTTAACAAAGTCTTTACCATTGCTTATGATCAATTTATTGAAACCTTGCTGAGTAACAATGCATTAAAGTTGTATAGTCCGAACCTTTGGATAGTAGTGCATACCACATGCCCTTAGAGCACATACCGAAGCTCAGTGATTAAACTGGCTTTAGCAATTAGTAGGTTTGGTTAAATGACAATAATTAGTAAAGTTTGGTTAAAACAACACCCTTCAAAACAAATTTAAGCAAAACATCATGACAATCACCTACAAAAATGCTTTATACAGGGTCAAAAATTGAAGTGCAGTGTAAAAATGTGTAAAAATAAATAAGTTTAGCCTTCCAACTCAGGTTGGAAACAAGACTTTTATTATTTCAGCCCTAATGGACTACATACCTAGCTCTATGCGCTGAGATGTGGGCAGATTCTTGGTCAGGGAGGTTAAATAGCAGAACAGACCCTGATATGCACGCAGCAAGTTGGCACACATGTTCTGGTGAAGGCTGTAGGCATGCTGTAGGCACTGATCCGATACCAGGAAGGTTTTGCCCTGCAAATCACGAAAGAGATCTTAATGCATCACTGAACGTTGTGTGAACAGCAAGAGCATTAAGAGTTTATGCACTTTGATAATAACCAATTCCCCTCAGTGATACAATCTTTTACATTCGAGAAAAGTTTTGTATTTAATAAAGCTATAAAAGTGAACTAGAATGGCTCTAGAGCGCACTATGTTCAATGGAATTTCTGTAATGCAAATATCACATCATCTCATTTACAGTAACAGCTCAAGCCTTTCAGTTACATGATGTCTATTTATGGACAGATTTAAAGCTCTCACTGATATGAGAAAATCACTGCATCTGTACTTTGCTTTGCAAATGCAATGTCAGCAAAGTGTTTTAGACTAATTGTAATAAAATGAAAAATACACTTTAGTCATTTAGCTAAAATAAAAATAAAAACACTAAATAAAGACCATACCTATTCTTTATGTGTGTAGACATTTTAGCTCTCTTGCACATTAGATGTTGTACTGGTTTTAGTAAGGATTTTTGTGTGTGTGTGCGCATGTATTCTTACATCTGGGGACAGCTGCTTGACGTAGGTGGTACTGAACACCACAGATTCCAGCGTTGGGATGAGAGAGTCTTTGCTTTGTGCCGGAGCATTCCGATTCAGCCAGGTGCTTTTGACTGGCCGTGGGAAACTGAGGGGCCAAACACGGACGGTCAAATACAGTACACACATTTCGGCTGCTTTTTAAAAAAAGGCAGAATTTTGATAATTTGCACCATTTGAATGTATTTTCCCCTTTACTGTAAAGGCTTTTTATGCGTTTGTCTGTCCTGAGAAGCACATCTCACAACTCTATATGACTCAATCTACTGTCTTTGCATGTGACATATTCAAAATTACTATTATGTTCGGTATGTCCAGTTCTCAGTGTACTGCTGACCTGATTAGAGGTTGATGCAGAGCCACCAGTGATGCGTGGATAGTGGCAGAGATGACAGACAGATGGAAATAGTCAAACATGACCTTGACGTGCTGATGGATGCCTCTGTGAAGGCTAAAGTGCAAATGCAGCATTCGACTGCTGATGCTCTGGAGAGAACTCTGGTCCTCGGGCCTGAACCCAGACAAATACAAACACTGTGAATCATGTGACACAACTGTTTTAGGTAATAGTTTTTGTTTGTTCAAATCCCAAACCCTAAATAAGCAACAGTAAAAATCTTCATTAAATGTTATATGATAATCTCTATAAAAAAACATTCAGTTATTCTTCTACATACGAGTAGTCGCCATCGGTGAAGTACAGGTCCAACGACATCTGAAAGTCCATTTCATTTAAGGACTCTTCCACCTGCAGGGGAAGAAAATACTATCACCACCATCACTAGTGATGCATACAGAGGCAGATTTTATCACTGAACCCTTAGTGTGCATGTTGTTTGAGTCATGAGACTCGCTCACCCTCTTTGCATCTAGCAGCATCATCACTTTGAATACGAGGACATCGTTGACTACAATTTCCTCGTTTTTATAAAGGATCTGAAAGGTTTTGCTGCAGACCACATCATCTTGAACTGATGCTGGGAAAGCCAGATCTGAACCTGTGGGATGATAACATATTCGAAGGGCATTACAAAGCACAGAAATACAGGTGCTACTCTTCCATGTAAAACTACATAAAATCAATAAAACAGCACAATGGTTTAATGGAAATAACTGCTGTTATTCCTTCAATTTTAAATTGTTCTGTTCTCAGAAAAGCTTTCTGCCTCGTTGTATTTCGACAAAGTGCACCAACAACGGTGTCAATGAGAAACTTAATTAGTGTTTGTGCATCTTGCATCTAACTGTTATCAATGTCAACCAACATTCTTTTCAAACGTAACGCTAAAAGATAAAAAAAATGTAAACAAACATCCAAGCATACAGACTGCCCTGATACTTCTATGAGAAATCACTGGACAGATAATAAACCTTCTCACCACAGGGAAAGACATTGCAAACTCAAACACAGAGTCTGTTAAAGTGCAGGCAAAGATTCTTTCAACCCACTGTCAAACACTGTAGGCCCTGAGGTGAATGTTGATGTAATATTAAGAGAGCCGTAGGCTAAATTTGTGAGAAAGTTAGATGATTATCTCTCATAACTGAAGATAATCTGCATTCCTTTGAAATACACAGCCTGAAGAAACCTCTAGGGAGGTAAAACTAATAATTTACCTGGCTGACACATTTTATTTGTCTTTAGTAATACAGCTTCAGCACACTCACATTAATGGCAAAATGGAATGAGACATCAGTAAAAATCTATTTGACCAAACAATGATCCAGAACACATCCATACATTAAAACTAAGACTGACATTGCAAACTGCTAGCAGCATAGTTTCCAGCTTAATGTTTTTTGGTCCCTCGTTTTATATTTCTATGGCATCTTGACATGACATGACATGTTCATTTGAGATGGATGAGTGTTTTTACCTGTGGGATGCAGCAGACTGGCTTCCACCCTCTGCGGGATCCGTGGGGGCACTTTCATACTGGCTCGGATCTGATAAAACCTGTCACCACATGCAAGAAAACAAAGAGTGTTCAAAATAAGCTTAAGAATTCAAGCAAAGCATTATACATTTTTAAAAATGTATACCTACTTTTTCACTATTACACAAACACAAAATTAAATAATATATTTTATTATGGACTGAAATGCAGATCTAAATACCCTTTTTTGATGCCTTGAATATTTTTCTTTATACTGAGTGAAGCCTATGTGTAATATATATATATATATTTGATTTAGTGATGCAAAAAAAAAAAAAAAAACCAGTGTCAGACTTACAATTTCCAACAGAAAAATGCAGTTTGTGAACCAATAACACAACCAAACCTCTTGAAAGCAAATTGTTTCTGCATTGTTTTGTTTTTTTTAAAGAAACTGGTCAGCTTTTCTTCTTTCTGTGGTTCTTAGAATGGAAAAAGCCACTATGACTGTCAAATCACACATCTTACATCTCACACCCTCTCAGTTCCTCATTTATACTCATCATAGCTCGGCTGAATAATCTGGACACACGGAGCATATCAGAAAGCTCCTGAACATGGCTGTATCCACACAGCTCGTGTTTATATCCTGTTCTCCATCCTCCCATGCATTTGCAATTAAAGAGGAAGTTCAGGCAACCAAATAGAGCTGCAATTATCCTTCTGACAATAATATCATGACATCAAAAGCACAAAGAGGCACTTATGTGGAAGCGAGGAGATGGGTAAGAATATAACCAACTGGCCGGAAAACAGATCTGAGAACAGGAACAAACAACCAGTCCCCTTGCAGGAGCTGAAGAGGAGAATGACGGTTGCATTATGCTTCCTGTCAAACAACTGAGCAAACCCAATGGCTTACTGTTTTAGTTAGACCCACAGCGACAATGTCAGCATATGTGGAATGTTAACCTGAGCTTGCAAACTGCTGTGTTGACACCAAACAACCCTACTGAGCACTGACAATAAACTAGAGTTTCTTCCTTTGCTCTGAAAATTGACCATATAATAATTTTTTTTTACATATAATGAAAGGAAATGGGAACTGAGACTGTTTGGATATCAACATTCTACAAAATATATTTTTTTTTCTTCAGAACATAAAAGAAAGTCATACAAGTTTGGAATAAAATGACGGTAAGCAAATGATGACTATTTTTATTTTTGGTTAACTATCCCTTTAAACTATTTTATCACAAATAACAATTTTTTTTTGCTTTGGATATCCAGCAAATATAACTGTATATATCATTGTGACTTAACTCTTACCTGTGCTGAATAAAACTGTGGCTTTTCATAGTGAACAATAGCCTCTAGAGATCACGTTACAACAATGGGCCATTAGGCTCTTGTGTGTTGAAATGCCCATGTTTCAAAGCTTAGCATAAGACTAGGCGAGATTAGGTTTAGGAAATACCTGAATAGCATGCTTGGTCAGTTCTTTGGCACTATCTGCAGTTAGCCTCAATTTTATTCTGATATTCACTGCTAATATAAATGTCATCCTCACATTAAATATGAATATGCATTCAGGTTGTCTAGATGATCTACACATTAGTGAAGCTCATACATAATAAAGCTATACATAAGTGCATCCTTAATAGCTTGAAACTGCTTACCCAAAGCCAACCATCCTGCACCAGAGTGTCTTTGATTCGCTCATGTCATTTACAACAAACAGGTTCAGACTTAAAGGTTATCATTATCAAGTTGACAAATTAAAGGGTCACTGGCGAATTCAAGTAACAAAATTGCAATACACAAGTGAAATCTGGATGGGGAACTGTTTTCCTTCATACAATATTCTCAACCTCACATATGCAGATATTGAAATAACTGGACTTTGCCCATGAAATTTCACCAAGCAAGCCAGAGTACCTTTATACTGCACCATACTGTACATATTCCAATTACTAGCTAACAGCCAACTGGCAAGTAAGGCTGTTGTATTTACCCTCATTTGGCAACTGGGTCAGGGTTCATTTTGGGTCCTGATTAAAAAGAAAAAAAAACTTAGGTAGGTATTTTGAGGTGTCCCTATCTGCAAGACAACTCATGGAGAATAAAACTGTGTAACATTAAACAAAACAGTCCAACCAGACAAGTGAGACGTGCCTGAACAGAAATAGTTGTGAGAAGACTCTTTAATTACGAATTCTAAGAAAAGCTGGTACACATGTAGATTGAGAAGCTGAAACTCTTGCCGGCAAGCAATGGCAGGAATGAAAGAGAGACTGTACAGCACTGTAAGAGCATGTTATTAATACCAGTGAATATGATATTGTAGGGAGTAGGGATGTAACGATTCACTCAACTCACGATTCGATTAGCGATTTGATTTCCAGATTCGATTCAATTCACAATTTTAGTTTTTTAACAAAAGGATATTTAAAGGGATAGTTCACTTTCAAATTAAATTTGGTATGTTTTAGCTTACCTCAAGGGCATCCAAGATGTAGGTGTCTTTGTTTCCACAGTAGTTTCCATTTTGATATTTTTAGGTCAAACCGTTCTTATCTGTGATTCACATAATGCAGGTCTATGGTCACCACCTCAAAGAGCATGCACAGAGAAGTCCAAATTAAACAATTCTCCATCGTAAGTACACACTGATGACCTAAGACATGAAGCGAGCGGTTTGTGTGAGAAAACGAAGAATTTAAAGCAGCAGACGCGCGTCCTCTTAGAATACACAGACAATATCGTTCGCTGGTGTGGACGCTAATATCGTTATCTTTATAGTTCTCTTTATATTTATCGTTCTGTGTGTGAACGAGCCTTTAGTCTGCGCAAGCGCGGAAAATTCCGAAAGTGATCTCTTGCGCGTGTATGTCACTCATTGTTTACACAGATATCAGAAGTGTTACCTTTTACTGTGAAGATCTAAACATATTTAGACGTACAGGAAATCACAATGGAAGACGATTTCGATATATCAACAGACAACGGTGAATTTTTTTTCACAACCATATTTATTTGAACCAGAATACACAGATCAAGTACTCGATGGAGGAAGCATCTGTTGCAGCAGCACGTCTCAGAGAGACAGAGACCTCTTCAAAATTGGTGGTGTTTTAGTAGCAAGTGTTGTGAGATGCCAACAGAAGTGGAGAGCATATGTTGTCACGAATGGAACATAGCAATGCCACAACTACAAGACGACGACGAGGACATTGACAGTATCGCATCACACACCTGCCTGACTGAAGATCCTGAGTTTACTCCGCTGTTGAGCCGCAGTGTTTTGCACGTTGTGTTTACCAAGGCACATGTGCTGTTGTGATGTGACAATAAAAGTGACTTGACTTTAGTTTGCCACGTATAAACTGGAGGCGACGTCCAATGCCAGAGGGACCTAATGGCACGCGGTCAATAGAGTGAATAATGTGTTGTATTTTTATTATTATCGCAACTATTATAGGGTGCATTATAAACCAATTAATTCATTACAATTACTGCATTATATTTCAGACAGTGCAGATTGGTGGTGTATCGTGTGGTAAACAGTAAACAATGAGTGACGTACACGTGCGAGAGATGAGTTTCGGCGCTTTCCGCACTTGCGCAGACTAAGCCAGAACACACGCACATGTCACACACCAGGAAGCACGTGTGCCCTCAGATCACTTGGACGTGGTTGTGTACAAGAGGTAAAAACGATATAAATACTGTTCGTTTTCTCACACAAACCGCTCGTTTCGTGTCTTAGGTCATCAAAGTGTACTTACGATGGGGAATTGTTTAATTTGGACTTCTCTGTGCATGCTCTTTGAGGTGGTGACCATAGACCTGCATTATGTAAGTCACAGACAAGAATGGTTTGACCTAAAAATATCAAAATGGAAACAACTGCGGAAACAAAAGACACCTACATCTTAGATGCCTTTGAGGTAAGCTAAAACATACCAAATTTTAATTTGAAAGTGAACTATCCCTTTAACAAAAATTATGAATAAATTGTGTCCTTTAATTATTGCTTGGACAAAATGCTGTACATTTATTTGTGAAATTAAAATATAACTATAATAATATACTAATATAGCACTTGCATATTATTGCTCTTTTGTTGGTTTTGATTGGTTCTATTGTTCTCATTTGTAAGTCGCTTTGGATAAAAGTGTCTGCTAAATGACAACATTTAAATATTTTAAAGTTTTTAATTTAAATTCATTTGTATAATTAAAAAATTCTGAATCAAAAACAGAATGGATTGACTTTAGTTTTGTGAAACTATACATAAAAATATCTGCATGAAACAGCGGACGAGCTGAATGAGATGCAGATTCACTCTCTGCCAGCAGGTGGCGCTTAAAGTGTTTCCTTGGTTTCCCCTGTAAACGAAGCAGCACTGCACTTATGAACTTTAATATGCATTGTCCAGAGGCAAGATGAAAAGAAAATATACAATCTAAACTTTTTTATAGATAGTAAGCTCCCCTCAGACATGAATTTAGATAAACTCCTACCCCTAAATGAATCACGATTTGTTTAGCATCACAACCGATTTGAATCGTCACATATTTTAATCGATTTTCAACCGGCTCGAGGTTAATCATTACATCCCTAATAGGGAGTGCCTAAATGGAGATGAGAGTTGCAGGCTGCAAGTTTCTAAGGTGAGTTTTAGCTTTGTGCTCTGCATTACATTTTACAACAAAACAGCTTTATTTTCAATGTCAAGAACAAATTAGGCTTTACCAATTAGGTTCAAAATGACCAACTCGAAGACCAAGAAGTGTCATTCAAATAAATGTAACTTAAAAAGGGATGTGGAACAATATCATTGACTGTTAACTTCCTTCCAAATTTGCCAAACATCTTATTACAAACACGTTCCATCGTTCACCACCTTCTTTTTGCATAAACTAAACAAACTTTGCTAAAATGCAGTTCATCCCTATTTCTTTGTTGTTTTAGTCGTGGCTTCCAAGCAAGATCAACCTTGAAAATATTTTGCCTGTGTGTGCAACCCGACCTGGAATGACACTTTCTCTGGGATAAGATATTTAGTGGAACAGAAGGGTATTAAAACATGTTCTTACCCTCTTTGGAAGAGATCCACATTATAGAACTTGTGGAGCTCCACAGAGAACTCAACTGTGGCCTGGACCTCCGTCATGCTGGATTCAGGGCTGGAGGAGGGCCTGTCTCAAACGATCGGCAGCAAAACTGTGGAAGAACAGATCAGCGATTTGAACAGTTGTGTCATCACATGTAGAAGGACCAGAGAAGAAGTTGGAATACACATTTCTACACTGAAATTTAGCCAAAAGATGCATTAACGTGCGAAAGAAAAAAAAATATGAACATACGTGTGCATTCAATATTATGTGCGACTGCGCTTACTAACAAAATAGCATACTCATTTTTTCTCTGTGTGAGAAACAGACTAAAATATACATTACTGTTCAAAAGTTTGAGGTCAGTAAGAATTTTCACCTTTTAAAAGTCTCTCATGACTGCATTTATTTGATCGAAAATACAGCAAAAACAGCAATATTGTGAAATATTATTACAATCCTACTGACCCCAATTCTTTTAATAGTAGTGCAAGTTCAGTGATAATCATCCCCTCCACTGAAACACAAATAATAAAAAAGTATAATAATAATAAAAGCATACAGGTTTGAAATAATTCCAGCTTTTTTTTTTTTGCATGTACTATCCCTTTAAATGTACTAACTTGAATGTCTCGTTACACAACACAAATTTATAACATAAAACTGAACAATTTCTGAAATGTGCAACTCACACTTTAACTAACAAATCTCACACTAGAAAGAGAACAGAATCTGAAAATTGCTTGTAAGTCGACTGTAAACAAGACAACTGGGTAAAAAACCTGAAGTAGCAAGCGAAACCTCATGCACTTCCACTTCACTAAGCAACTCTGACCCAAGTTCATCAGACGAGTCTGACTACCTCTTGACATTTAAACCCCACAAATATAGCAACGGCATTCTCGTCTGCAAACATGCATGGATTTGCATACAAGACATCATTCCTACAGTGTATTCTTGATGCTCTTCACCGTGACAGCTTTAAGCCCTGCCTGTGCTTGATCTGAATTACCACAGAATGCTTTCACACACCCCACAGGTCTTCAGAATGATTCACCCTTATTTGCAAGTCACAGTACAGTACTGAGGTGTGATGCAAGATCCTGACAAGTCCAGCACACTTCAGATGGTTCAATGCAAATACCTCCGCTAACGCTGGCTAGACTAGCCTGCGGGGGTCTCTGGAGGATTTCACGCACTTAGTGGCATTATCAGGGGCTTTAGCTTTCATTAATACAGATTAGCTATCTTAAATGAGAGGCGAACTGCAGCTGCCTATAACATGCAAACCACAAGTCAAATCAGATCAACCACAGTTAGATTTTCCTTCCCAACATGTGTCGAGCTGGTGATAAGAGCACAACAGCCCCGTCCCACTGTCAAGCACTGCATACACAGAAATGAACAACAGAAAACAGGCCTTATTTGTGCAAGGGCAGCTACTTTCCTTCCTCCGAGTTGTTCCTGTGAAAATTAAGTTATTATGTCAGTGTGACCCTACTGCTTGGGATTTGAAACGGGTTTTCAAGCAATCAAAACAATGAAAGTTTAATGAAAGCTTCAGTTTTTTTCTCGTATATTAGAATGTGTCTGTTTAATTCTTCTAAGCAAAAAATAACGACTACCATGCATTTTTACCATGGTTTACAGAAAAAAACATTCATGGTAACATATAACAAAAAATCTTGGCAAGCATATTTAGAACAAGAATCATTAGATAACATTAAAAGACTTTATTTACGGATCACAGACAGTGCAGCACCCAAAAACTAACTTCTAATAGTAAATTTTTACCAATCTTTGACTTTATACTCCAACTCAACTAGGTTTTACTCATTTGCCAGCAAGAAGTTTTGAATCATTTAAAATATATTGAAATATATTTAGAATAATCAAATACAGTTCCGAATAATATGTTGTTTCATTTTTACACAAATATATCTGTTTTCACTGAATGATGATGGAACATTATTTAATCCACTATAATTGACATTTTATTTACACAAAATTAACACACACACACACACACTATTTCATATTATCAGTGATTTGAGTAACGTTACATTATTAGTGTAAAGTAAACATTATATGACTCACCCGTCCTGACTCGGTTCAGTATCTTCTTTCCTCATGTCAACTGATAAACCACAATCCTATATAAAAAGACATGAACACATATAAAATACATAAAAACAGCTATTTTATTAAGTTTCTCAAATAAAACATTCAAACAAGCATTTGATACCATTTTATAATACAACTAAACGTATCTAATGTATTATATTACCAATTTCTGTAATATCATAGGTTTAAACATGATTTGTTAACAAAAGCCTTCGTTTTTAATTCATGTCGTGTGAATTTGCGTCCTGAAAGACAGTTAGCTCTAGCGTTAGCCTGTTTTGCTTGTCAAATGACCAGCCTTCACAAACGTCGCACTATTTGCGTGGGTTAACGGATGCGTTATCAAACCTACAACCTGAAACGCAATAAAACAGTTATAGTTTACCAAATTTCTGCCCGTTATGTAATTAAAAACACGTACATGTATCCGCTTTGGGAATTTAGGCCTCAATCCACGGGTTGGATTTCAGAGCGATCCAGCCTCGACGCTCCGATCACCCGGCTGCTTAATTCATCTGCATGCCGTTGAAAATTCACTTAAAAGCACGTATCAGTTAGACTGGCTGAAAAAAAAGAGAGAGAGAAAAAAGAATAACATCTTGATATGTTCAAGTGGTTAGAGTCGTAGATCATAAAAATTGTCCAAACTTGTGTTTAGTGTGTTAGAGTGAGTTTAAGGGAGGCGCTCACACACAAGCCGGTATATGGCAAGCCTTTGTAACATTTAATCTATAGGCTGTACTAGTATCTTTTTCCATGTTACTAGTACTTATTTTTTAGACACTAGTATATTTTCCATTAAGTACTAGTACTTATTCATTAGGTGCTAGTGCTTATTCATTAACTACCAGTGCTTAATCTTTAGGTAGTGTCTTTTGTAAAGTTACTAGTACTTATTCATTAGATACTAGTACTTATTCATTAGATACTAGTACTTAATCATTAGATACTAGTACTTATTCCAATAGTGACTAGTATTTATTTAAAAAATAGAACTATTACTTATTTTTTAGTAACTAGTAACTTTTTAGACCAGAGATATCCTGAACTTAATAGATACTAGTCCTTTTTAATTTGCATTTCTGCACAGTATGGTAATTGTATGTTGAATATTAATGAGCCAGCAACATATAGGAGAGAGATTAAACAGAAAACAGAAACAAGGAGATGGATGTACATTTTTTTAGAAAACCAAATAGAAAAGAAACAATTACACAAGCACATAGAAAACGTATTTTTGTCAGTTTCTTAACTTTAATTTCAGTGAAAATTAATCTGCATTGTTAATCCTTTTGATATTTTATTTTTAAAATTCACACAAATCTAACCTTTCATTGGATAATAAGAATCTAAAATGGGGGAAATATCTATATTAAATAAATGTTTTTCTCTAATACACATTGGCCACCATTAAGAACACCCCTAGAAATTCTTATGAGTAAAATAACTCTAAAGTATATTCCCAGTCATATTCACAATTTTGAGCACTCCAGCGTGATTATAAACATGAAATTATCCAGCCATTGCTTCCTGTTTCACAGAAATATAAAGAGGAGGGAAAACAAAGCCCAAATGCCCTTAATAATCCATCACAATGAGAAAAACCAAAGAATATATTTCTGATGTGCAGCAAAAGATATTTGAGCTTCACAAATTAGTGAAGTGGCTTTAAGAAAAAAGTTAAAGCAGTGAAAATTCTCATTCCCACCATCAGGGCAATAATTAAGAATTTCCAACCAACAGAAAATGTTACGAAACTGCCTGGAAGAGGACGTGTGTCTATATCGTCCTAATGCAGTGTGAGGAGGAGAGTTTGAGTGGCTAAAGACTCTCCAAGGATCACAGCTGGAGAATTGCAGAAAATAGTTGAGTCTCGGGCTTAGAAAATCTTAAAAAAAATTGTCAAACAGCACCTACATCCCCACATGTTGTTTAGGAGGGTTACAAGAAAACTTCTCCTAGCTCTTTCAAAAACAAACTAAAGCATATTCAGTTATCAGACATGACTGCTTCAAATGGGACTGGCTTCTATGGTCAGATGAAACAAAAAAAAAATGAGCTGTTTAGCAGAAAACCCTCAAGATGGGTTTGGTGAACACAGAGATAAAAAGTAACCCATGTGTACAATGAAATATACTGCTCTATTTTTGATGTTGTGGGGCTATATTTCTGCTGGTGGTCCTGGACATCTTGTTTATATACATGGCTTTGATTATACCAAATACCAACATATAAAAAATCAAAAAGTGACTGACTGTTAGAAATCTTATAATGACCATGTTTGGATCTCCCAACCTTACAATAATCCAAACACAAACCTCAAAAACAACACAAAAATGGGTCACTGAGCTCAAAACCAAGCTTCTGCTATAGCCATTCCAGTCCTCTGACCTGAACCCTACAGAAAATGAGAGGAGGGAACTGAAGAGGAGAAGCACCAACATGGAGCTGTGAATCTAAAGGGTCTGGAGTGATTCTGGATGAAGGAATGGTCTCTGATCTCTTGTCAGGTGTTCTCTAACCTCATCAGGCATTATAGGAGAAAATGTAGAGCTGTTAAACTGGCAAATGGAGGTTTAAAAAATAATTCAATAAAAGGGTGTCCTTAATTGTGGCCAATGTGTATTAGAGAAAAACATTTATTTCATAATAATATTTCCCCCCATTTTAAATTCTTATTATTCAATGAAAGGTTAGAATTTTTTGATTTTTTTAAATAAAAGATCAAAAGGATTAACAATGCAGATTAATTTTCACAGCCTTCTTTGATCATATTTACCAAGGCTGTCCATATTTTTGGGCATATATATATATATATATATATATATATATATATACAGTATATATATACATAAAACTAATAATGGTTATGGTTAGTATTTCTAAATAAAAAAAAACTAAACAAAATAAGGAACATTACTTTTGTAATAACACTATTTCACTATAATATACAAAGCTGAGAAGCCTATAAAAGAATAAATATAATAATAAATATAGCTGCAAAAAAATGCACACTTCTTTACCCCAGAGAAGAACGTAAGGAAATGCACATTTTTACCTCAAAGTTCTTAATTATTTTAGCTATTTTATACTCAAATTAGGGTTTTGCAAGCAATAATTAGTACTCAGTGAATTTATTTTTAATTCATACTCGTCGCCGGAGGGCGCCCTCGCACAGAAACTCCACAAGCGAGACTCACTGATGAAGTTCCAGGAAATTCAGCTTTCGCTTTAGATGTCATGGTAGATGTAGCTGAATAACATTCAGATAGACGTTTTACTGATGAAACTTGATGAAAATAAACAATGATTTTGACAATATATGCTTTTATCTCTGCTCTTCAAACCATTGCGCGTATTTTTATGCAAATAAAGTTTAAAAGGCAATCCTAATGCAAATTTATTCTGCTTGTTGTATTACCATGTGGACTCTGATTGGACGGTGGAGAGGTACTCATGTTTATGTAATGATCTGTTTAAATGAAGATATCTCCAAATGCATTCTTACTAGTTCTTAATGAGGTTGAAGATATCTCCAAAGGAACAGGGACTCGGAGTTATTCTGTTTTTGATATCATCTTTTAATTTCTGACTAGTAATTATTGCAATAGTATCTAGTATCTATTTAAATATTAAGTATTCATTAGATACTGGTACTTATTCATTAGATACTAGTTCTTATTTAATAGATACTAGTAGTTATTCATTAGGTACTAGTTCTTATTCTTTAGACACTAGTACATTTTTTAATCACTACTAGTAACTATTCTTATCTTACTAGTTAGATCTGCTTTTTTACTCGTCTTATGTTATGACTAGTCCAAATGGCTACAGTAGAGTTCAACAAAAAAATTTACTAGTAAAATAAAAAATCATACTAGTAACATTTAGAATAAGTACTAGTATCTAATAAATGTGTACTAGTATCTATTAAATAAGTACTAGTATCTATTTAATAGGTACTAGTATCTAATGAATGAGAAATAGTTTTTAATAAACAAGCACTAGTACCTAATGAATAAGTACTAGTATCTAATAATAAGTACTAGTATCTAAATAATAAGTACTAGTATCTAATTGATAAGTATTAGTATCTAATAATAAGTACTAGTATCTAATGAATAAGTACCAGTGTCTATTTAATAGGTACTAGTATCTAATGAATGAGTACTAGTATCTAAAAAATACACACTAGTACCGTATGAATAACTACTAGTACATAAAAATTAAGTACTAGTCACAAGTGGAATACATACTAGTCAAAACTCAATAGCTGATATCTCAATGACGGATCCCCATAGAAGTCAATAGCAAAATTTTCAATTTGTTACTAGAAACAATATAAAAGTTACTAATCACTATTGAAATAAGTACTAGTATCTAATGAATAAGTACTAGTGTCTAATAAATAAATACTAGTATCTAATAAGTAAGTACTAGTATATAATAATAAGCACTAGTATTTAATCAATAAGTACTAGTATCTAATTAATAAATACTAGTACCTAATAAAAAAGTACTTGTATCTAATGAATAAGTACTAGTACCTAATAAATAAGCACTAGTATCTAATGAATAAGTACTAGTATCTAATGATTAAGTACTAGTATCTAATGATTAAGTACTAGTATCTAATGAATAAGTACTAGTAACTTTACAAAAGACACTAGTACCTAAAGAATAAGCACTAGTACCTAAAAAATAAGCACTAGTAGTTAATGAATAAGTACTAGTACTTAATGGAAAAGGTATCTAAAAAATAAGTACTAGTAAATTGAAAAAAGATACTAGTACAGCCTATAGATTAAATGTTACAAAGGCTTTCCATAGCCGGTACAACACCGGTTCCCATCAAAGGCGTTAATATCTGATTCCTTCCCTTATTATTGAAAACGTTATCCAGTCCCTTCCTAATTATAATGATCCACTTCAGACATTTTAGTTTTCTGAAGGTGTTGAAGAATACAGCTATGTCCAATAAAGATAAATATTTTATAACCTATACTGTTACATTGTTTACAAAACTATATATATATATATATATATATAACTGAATATATATATATATATATATAAACACTGGTTGGTTGTTGTTGTTTTTTTTGGTCTATTGCTGGTCTTTCAGTTTGGTCATGTGAGTCCTGGTTTAAAGAGGATTTGGCACATTTCAGCTGACTGCGACCAGACAGTACCTTAGACCAGCTAAACTAGCAAATCATAACTGGCTGGTTTAAGTTTAGGTTTGTTTATTTATTTACCATACCACACCAAAATTGTTCCCTCCCCTATTACAGTAGGATTTAGTTTGGTGCTTTAAGTTAGACCTTCAGTAACTTGTATATTAATTGCTCTTTACAGGTGCAGAAATGGAAGGTCCCAAACAAGAAACTCTCCGGATTAAGATGTAAAAAGACATGTTACACATCAACCACAAATCCTGATAAGACATTTGGAAAACGAGGAACAACCACGGAACAGTATAGTCACTGTTTTACTCAAAAATGGTCCATAATAACCATTAGATAATGATTTCAATTATTTTGCCAAGTACAAAATGTGTTTAATTCCAAAACTTTGCCATTTACCAATATGTTGTTCAAAACATTTTTTTACACTTTTTAATGTTTTAAGTTGTACTTATTATGCCTAGTTTCACAGTCAAGGTTTAAGACTAGTCCCAGACTAAAATGCATGTTTGAGCCATTTTAACTGAAAGCAACTTGTACTCACATATCTTAAAATATGCCAGTGCCATTGATTTGTATCAAGATACACACCAGTAATGTTTTTTCTAAGGCACATTAAAAATAAACAAATTAATTAATTAATAAACACATAAAATGTCCTAATTCAACTAAGGCTTAACCCTGGCTTAATCTAAGCCCTCTCTGTGAAACCGGGCCATTCAGTTTTACAATCCATGTATAAGTAAATGGATGGGAAATTTAGAAAAATGTGTTAAATGTTGTATTTACACTTACTGTATAACTGCTAATTTAATTCAATTGTTTTGAAAATGCATTGTTGTGTAAGTTCATTTTCCTAATGCCAGCTTGATCAAGTGAGTTTTTTTAATGGACTTTGCTGTGACGAGTGGGGTGGGGTCGAGGGACGTGGGAACGAGCGAGGCCGGTGGAGTGATCGGGAAATGAACGACACCTGTTCGACCCACCGGTCTTGAGTCCCACGGAGGAGATGGAAGGATATAAGACAGGAGCGACGACAGTGAAGGACGAGAGAGGACCAGGCCTGGGCTTTATTTTATGTTTTGGATTTTATTTGTGCGCATCAGTCATCCGCGAGGGGCTGATGCGCTGTTTTGTGTTTATTTTGATTATTAAAGTTTCATTTTGATTGTCTGCCGGTTCCCGCCTCCTTCTTCCTGATGATTATGGAGTTTTGATTATTACAGTGGTGCTGAAACCCGGGAGAAGGAGGGACACGCTGCTGAAGATCCCTCGCCGCTGTGGTGAATCCGCGGTGCCATCGAGCAGGCAAAGGTTGTGTGCCGCCATGGACGCTCGAGGCGGTGGGCTGGAGTGAGTTGCCGGGGACGGGCAAGCTCGCTGCCGGCCGCCCGCGATGTGGAGGGGCGGCTGCCGTCCGTGAGGGAGCGGAGGAGTCGGCGCCGTTCGCCAGGGGACCGGAGCCTGCTGCCTCCGTGAAGGAATCCGGGGGAGCAGGGAACGGGGGACTCCTGCCAGCTGCCCAAAACCGGAGGAGCCGTCGCCGTCCACCGGGCGGCGGAGGAGTGTCGTGCCGTCCGTCGAGGGCCGTCCAGTGCCACCGCCAGGCACCGCGGAGGAGATCACCCAGCTGGTGGAGGGCCGAGCAGCAGTGCGTCTGGGAACCAGATTTTTTTTTTCCCTCTCTCCCCTCTCTCGTCTCTGTCGCTCCTCCTTCCATCTCCTTTTCTCTCGCCTCGTCTGTCCTACCCCCAGGTTCCCGCAGGTCGCCGTGAGCGGTCCCCACCGGAGGGAGGGGGGGGGGGGGTGGGGGAGTAGAGCGCAGTCTCGGGAGTACCCCCCCCGGCCTGCGAGGGGCGATGGGGGTATGTGACGAGTGGGGCGGGGCCGAGGGACGTGGGAACGAGCGAGGCCGGTGGAGTGATTGGGAAATGAACGACACTTGTTCGACCCACTGGTCTTAAGTTCCACGGAGGAGATGGAAGGATATAAAACAGGAGCAACGACAGTGAAGGACGAGAGAGGACCAGGCCTGGGCTTTATTTTATGTTTTGGTTTTTATTTGCGCGCATCAGTCGTCCGCGAGGGGCTGATGCGCTGTTTTGTGTTTATTTTGACTATTAAAGTTTCATTGTGATTGTCCGCCGGTTCCCGCCTCCTTCTTCCTGATGATTATGGAGTTTTGATTATAACATTTGCATTCACAATAATAAGATGTTTATAGATTTGTTAAGTTGTGTCATTTATGTATTAAAATCTGTTTAAAATATCTATCTATATTAAATGAACTTTTAATAAACAGTACAGTAGATATTGAAATGAAACTGGGCCACGGCTGGCATGCTACAGTATGTCGTGCAAATGAGTGACGGCCTGATTTTGGCTTGGATGTAGCAGGTTGTTGAGTTAACGGTTGCCGCATCTGGCACAGTTGATCCGGGCCGGAATTGGGCAGTGAGTACCTACACAGGTATCCTGCCCAAGTGTGGCAGATGGAGCCGAGCCGAGGGGTAAGTCTCCGGCAGGTTATAATCTTACCGGAACTGATCTGAGTGTATTTTGCTATCTGGGTTGTATTGTCAAATAAATAATAATAATTAGGTGTTTTAAACAATATATTTTCCCCCATAGATAAGACAGGATAACAAAAAACAAACCCAATGCATTCGACCAGAATATTTAAAGTGTATCAATATTATATGCATTTCTTGTTGTATATTAAGAGTAAATCTCAAAGCATACGGACATGCAAGTGAATCTGAGTTTTTGTCTGTTTATAAATCTCTTACACAGGACAAACACAAAATTATTGTGTTACTTTAAGACTAAATTTAACAGCAGCTCCAGTGCCATTCAAATGACTTATCACCAACTGGTTCATCTGGTTTAAATTTACATGTCTGATTTACATCTACATTTAGTCAGTTAACAGATGATTTTACTGATCTACTATAAAAAGGAAGCAAATGTCATAAAGCATAAAAACTGTCCCCCCAGAAAGTCATAAGTTCGTTAAGGAGTCTTTGGGTACACCATATGTGCTACCATATGACTCTCTCTCTCTCTCTCTCTCTCTCTCTCTCTCTCGCTGGTTAATGTAATAAGGACGTTTCTATAAGCATATTCAAGACAGTCAGGTTTAATTTAAAATGCTGAAACAGAGCAAATCCTGTTGAACTGTGATCCTCCTAGTTTGTGTTGTTTAAGTCTGTTCTGGTAATTTCCAACAAAAGTTGTGGGCAGACAAACTTGCATTCAGTTATGCATTCTATAAAAGATGTTCTTTGAATGCCAGAGCAAAATAGGGAACCAAGTGCAAAATTAAAATTTAATTTCTGTGGTCATAAATTATTGCACAGATCTCCTATTTCACAAGTTATCAGTTATGTATATTATTTTACAGTATTTATTGTCAGTGCAGTGAAGTAAGACACGACACTTACTGGATTAGATAAGATGAATAACACAAACAGCCAATCAGGTGTGGTGTCTTATACATATCTGATGGAGATTTGTGAAAATTAACCAACATGAAGCTTTTCCATCCTCAACTGTGGCATCTGTGACGTTGTGTTCACACTGGATGTTACCTAGGGAACTGCTGTGTTTTAAAGCAATTGATTGTAAATTATTGAAAAATGTTTTTTTCCAGATATTTTCTGACCCACTATTGGCAAAAAGATACAATTATTTACTTGTAAACTATGAGTTTCTATTTTTTCCATTGGATTTTTAAAATATGTAAAAAATTTAAAATTCAAAAATCTAATCCAATAAGTCTCAATCACTAGATGTTCATCAATAATTATAAGTCCAATTAATGTCCTATGTCACAGTTTACCTTTGCTTATCATTATCAAGGACCAGTTCCCTGCTCCAGGACTAATGAGCAGCAGCATCATGTTTGGGGTTGTCAGCTGTTCCTCACCTCACTGGACAGCTGCAGATTATGTTGGTTAGCTGGTTTGATGAGATCTGGGTGGGCTTCTCAGATCAAATGCCTCCTGCAAGAAAATAATGTTTTCTCTACCTGTTGTCTAATGTGATTAAACAATGCTTCTCCACTGGTCTTCATGCACACAGTATCTATGATTTAGAACTATAAGTGACTTCGGTGGGTTTCCGGTTTAGTATAAAATTATTATTTTTTTTAAATGAGGTGCATTAAGATTTTAACCAGTCTTGAAAACAATAAAATGCAAAAACAAAATGCTTGAACTCAAAGGAGACAATGTGATGCAGCTTTTCAAACACAGTGTTTTTTTAACATTACATTACACCAAATACACAACATAATGTTATTTTTAGCAACGTCATATGACCCCTTTAATATGAAGCTTGTAAGTCTCATCAAACTGAAGGTTTAGTCAGTGGTTCACAGCCTCTCTAAAGCAACTGATTAAATGATTCCAGCTGTTTGGTTGTGTTAGCTTATTTTACATCTGGTGTTGTCTATAATTTTAAGCCCTTGGAAGTGTGCTGAGGCCACCTAGTGGTCCATGGGCCCCTGAATGAGAACCACTAGTTTAATGATTTCTCCAATGATACAGACAAAGTGTTTGCAATCTCCCCGTTGTCAGTAAATCTCTAACCCAGTAACCAGGGTCAATACTAGATAATGAATTGTACTGCTGGCATGTGATGACATCTACTGGTCACTGATGGAATTCCTCTGTCCATGGTGCTGAATTAGAAAACTAAATTATAGGCGGTTATTATTATTTAAATGCATTGGTAACAAAATAAAAATACTATAATATTACATAATTCCATGGTTACACCATGTTTTTGAACATTGCGAAAGTATTTTTCAAATACTATTTTTTAAAAAGTGAGACAAATACCATGGTACATAAATACTATAATCATCAGTGCCATAGTACGTTTCTGAATTTCATGGTATTAGCATCTGATATCATTACTGTACCCTTAGAACCACTACAATGTTTTTTGTAGACAGACATTATGCTAATAATGTTCAGTATGGCATATTTTTATGCTATTTAAATATTGTAAAGTACAGTAGGATAAGTGTAGATAAGATTTCTGTTTGTAATCATGTCTAATTGAGTCTTGATATTCCATCCTTCGATCAGATTGTGTGTTTCCCATGGGGCTGCCTAAGGAATTAGGACTTTCTGCAACCTATCGAATAAGTGGAAGTGCACTGAATAAGAGTTGGAATTTGTGGCAAATGCAAGATCTGAATGGAAATGAACAGCTTGCAGTCAGACTCAGCGGGGAGGCCCTGTCTGTGGAGTTCTCCTACAGAGCCCAAGAGAACAAACTGAAGACAGCTTTATTCCCTTTCCAAACACTCCTCTTCAATTCTCAGCGGCACAAGATTTTATTGCTTGTCAAAAAAAAGGCTGTGTGAGTCTGATAACAGAATGTACAGCAACAGATTCACAGCAGCTGGCACCCAGAGGAAGTAAACCTAGATGGATTCAAACATAGGCTATTGGAAAACTGAAGTACAATTCAACAATAGCTGTGCCGGTAAAATTTTATTTATTACACATATTTCTTATTCCATATTTTTCTATCTTAGTCCATAAGGTCATTACTGTTTTAGTACCCTGATATTTAAATGTCCTTCAAAGCAATTAAAAAATAACAATAGTACTTACATACACTATGTCCAAAACATCATGTTATATGTACACTTTCTTTTTTTTTTCTTGTGGTCACAATGTTTTTGTGTCATTATGAGATGTGACTGTCTATTTAAATAGATTTGGATTTTACAAAATTCATTTCAGCAGATATGTGGGAATTTTAGCAGTGAGGTTCTAGTCCAACAACTGACCTGCATAAAAACTCTTTTTTCTTTCCTCACAACAATACTTGCAGGAATAACATTCGCAAAGTTGAATTAGACACAAACCAAACGTCTGCACTCCTCATTCTTTTAGTCTAATCAGAAGCTGAATGTGATAAATTCAAGGATCTTTAAGGGCAATTTTTGTGTAAACATAGATTTTGATCTAAATGTTTGGAGAATCAGTTATATATCTGTTTAATTTTTAATTTGTGTAAAAACGTCATAGGTTATTATTTACACATTTGTATTAAAGCATAATACGTTTGAGGCTGGTAAGATTTTTTTCCACCAAGGCTGCATTTATTTAAACTAAAAGACAATAAAAACTTATTATTTTGAAATTTTAGAATAATTATATTTTAATATATTCGAATAAGTAATTTGATGTGATGCAAAGCTGAATTTTCAGCAGCCATTACTTCAGTCTTCAGTGGCATATGATCCTGTCTCATGTCTTATTATTATTAACGGTGAAAACAGCTGTGCTTCTTAATATTTTTTTGTTTAAACTCTGATTCATTTTATCAGGATTCTTTGGTCAACAGAAACTTCAACAGAACAGCATTTATTTGTGAAATAGAAATCTTTTATAGGTTTTTCTTTTTTTTTTACTCTCACATCTTATTAATTTAATACCTTCTTGCTGAATGAAAGTATTCATTTCATTCTAAATATAACAAAATAAAAACCTAAACTTTTGAACGGTAGTGTAAAGTCTTAGTGTGTAAATTTATATGATCAGACATGAGATTTGTGTCTTCCTCTAAGTAACTATGTCAGTAACTTTTGAGTAATTTTTTAATTAAGTGTCACCAAATGATATATGGACATATTATGAGCTCAATCTACCACTACCATCAACAAGAAAACTAATTTAAATTCATTGTTTTGCAAAGATAATTTACTACAAAAAGTGCAACATAAAAAAACCTTTCTTAAACAAAAAACTAATCAATCTCTTTTTGAACATTACACATTTTTTAACATAATAAGCTAATGATAAACAATTCAATACACCCCACAGGCACACATTATCATGATGCTTTTTGATGGTTGTTGGTCTGTTGTTTCAGTTTGAGCTGCAGTCAATGCTGATCCACTGTGACTTAAACATCCCACAGAGAGGCAAATGCGGTGACCTTCCTGCAAAGACGGAGGTGAGACATGTCTAACATAACAATTTTAATCTAAGAAACTAAAAGTCCAAACTTCAAAAACTGCAATGTAATGGTACAGCTCTACTATTTCCAGCATTCTCACTTTGTCTCCCAAAGACCAATTACACTCTTAAAAATAAAGGTGCTTCAAAAGGTTCTTCATAGCGATGCTATAGAAGAACCATCTGTGGTTTCACAAAGAACCATTTGTTTCTTACCTTTTTATAACCTGAAGAACCTTCTTTCGCCCCAAAGAACCTTTTTGAAACAGAAAGGTTCTTCAGATGTTAAAGATTCTTTATGGAACCATTTAGACAAACAGGTTCTTCTATGGCATTATAAAGAACTTTTATTTTTAAGAGTCTAGTGTTTGTTAACAGAGGTCAAATGTCACAGTCTAGTAAAATTTCCCGCCGTTTATTCGAAAGTCTACCGGACTCCATCTCTAACTGTGCCATTGTCCTCCAATCACAGACCCAGAACAAACCACCTCATGAGTATGTTTGAGGACTCTGTGGTTATGGTCTCCCTTGTGTTTCAGCATATGTAAAAAAAAAATAAACTTTGCATTCTTAAACATAATCACAAATTCTGTGAGATATTATAGGCTGCACTGCATTTTTGAATCCATCTTTATGGTCCATATCTTGTACATGCACACCTGTAGCACGAAAGTGCGTAAACTGTTCACTTAAACTTTGTTTGCATGAATGATTTGTTGTATATTTTGACCCGAGGGATCATTTTAGTTTTCATATTACACAAGCTTTGTATTAATGCATCTATAAACATATACATATGAACTTACTATAGGAGAGCATTGTTTAGTTTCTATTTTTGAACAGAGGGCTGAAGCCGGCCCTCCTGGTCCTCCCGGTGTGCCTGGAATAGACGGCATTGATGTGAGTTGATTTTTTTCAATCTCAACATAAATTAAAATATAAAGCAATTCAATGACTAAACCATTATGCATTACTGATGAGTTAAAAGTATGTTTTTCTTGCAGGGGGAGAGAGGTGACACTGGTGAAGACGGTTCGGCTGTAATTATCAGTGTGTCATACATTGAGATTATAATTTGCTATATAGGAATTTGTTGCATATTACATATTGTTATTTGTACTGAAGGGCCCTGATGGAGACCCTGGAAAACCTGGTTCTGCTGGCCTTTCTGGATCACCTGGAGCTGATGTAAGGAAACGCATTAAAATCATCTTCTGGATTCTCTTCATAACATGTGGAAATTGACATAGTCTTATATGGGAAAGCAAACCTCAGTTTCACAGAGTTCAGTCAGTGGTGGTCGGCACTCTTAGACGGGTCAAAAATGTCAGGAATTTCTCATTCCAGACTGGAGCAAAGAACACAGGACAAAAAAGGTCTGTCCAACAGACAACAGGGTTTTTGTTTAAGCACAGATACCCAAAGCCTAGACTTAATTAAAGAGGATTCCCTGTGAAATGACAGATTATTTTGTTTTGGCATCAAATTCTGTGGCTAATAGTTATTGGTTGGTTAAATGTTTGAAACTTCAGCTTAATTTCATGCAACAAGCCCTGCCCTTAAACATCCTTTTCAGTTACAGTCCTCCATCGTTTGTTATTGTAAGAGGTAATAATGTAACATTTCCCCTCCATGTTCTTTAGGGATTGACTGACCCCATAGGAGAACTAGGCCTCGATGGCCCCCCAGGACAAAGGGTGAGGGACTAATGAGCTTCTCAGTTTTCTGCTTCAGTAGGGACCAGAGCTCAAATCAGTGTACTGACTGGCCTTACAGAGGGAATTATAAGTATTTTCACATGACCACTAGTTCCTAATCTTGTCTGTGTGCTCACTGATCTGTGCAGCCAAGTCGGATTAATCAGATCCTGTTAAACTCACCGATGTTCAAACACAGCACTTCACGTGGCCTGTTATTCTATGGCTTTATGTGATTTTCATTACAGTAATTGTGCAGCAGTGTGATTTTCTTGTGACTTTCAGAACAGTATACACATATTTATTTACACACAAACACTTCTACACACACACACACACACACACACACACACACACACACACACACACACACACACACACACACACACACACACATACATATATTAAGCTCTGTCCTAAAATATGCACCAAACACCTATTCTATGCAATTTTGTACTTAACTGTCTAGTATATTAATTTTTATAAGGTTATTTTGTCATCCAACATCAGAGTTTGATAGCCTACCCCCTTTCAGGAGATAATGGTCCTCACTGTATAACACAAGATCCAGATCCATCTCCCCCTTCCTTATATATACCTAAACCTACCTAAACCATCTCCACCCCCTGATCCCTAAACCCACCCATTTCCACTCTTTAAAACTACCAATCTCCACCCCCAAGATGTGGAACAAACCACACCCCCTGAATCTTGTGTTCTGCAGTGAGGTCCTACTGCCCTCCAGTATGTCATTTGTGTGCATAAAGTGCACAACATTTCACAATTTGTTTTTTCAGTTAATTCATCCGTGCATTATTTGGACATTAAGTGCAAATAAGTTGTTATTTTTGGAATTATCAGTGTAAACACAATAATCACATTATTTATACTAAAATATTAAATTATTTACAGTATAATTAAATGATGTTAAGCCTAAAAAGTGACTTTGTGTAATTGAAATAGGGAGAACCTGGCAAACCTGGACCCAGGGGAGAAGTGGTAAGCCTAATCTTTTAGTGAAGTGAAGAAATCTTTTAACATCTCTGAAGCCCATGCATTCAATAAAAACACAATTGAGCTGATAAATAGTTGTAAACTAATTGCCTTTTATTTCCTTCAAAATGGGTAAAAACTGTTCTAAAGAAACCTGTCATGTTAACAGGGTGCTGCAGGGATGCTGGGCAGAACAATGGAACGGGTAAGAGGAAATCTTACTAGGTGCTCCATCAATCCTTTTGTTGCAAACCATATTGTTTTCGACATTGAAATACGATGTGATCAACAATGTGTTTTGAGTAAAGTGCTCTAAGGTGACTATTAGATATTGCTGGACTGAGTGACAGAGTGATGCTATTTTTTTTCTTTCTGATGTAAAGTGCCCTAATGCATGCCCACCTGGTGCGCCTGGTCACACTGGCTTGCCTGGAATGAAGGTGAGTTTTCCTGTAGATAGTATTTCTATATATATATATATATATATATATATATATATATATATATATATATATATATATATATATATATATATATATATATATATATAGGCTATATACACGTATAAATATGTATATATATATATATTAGTGGTGGGCCGTTATCTGCGTTAACGTGCTGCGTTAACGTGAGACTCTTATCGGGGGATAAAAAAAATATCGCCGTTAATCTATTCTCAAAGTTGGGTTGGGAGCTGGGTCTATACTAAGCAAGCTATGATGACTTTCACCCTGGCTGAGGCCAGCCTAAAAAGATGCTCAGTTAAAGGGCCACTGCTGCACATCGTCACGAAAAATTATCTTTTCATGTGTTTTTAAGCCTTACCGCTTGTCGATTTAAACATTAAAGCATCCAAAAACAAGACGCGGAAAAGCTGAACAGAGCAGCTGGTTACTCGCGCGCTGTGTTCGGTGCCCACGAGAGAGACCGAGAGCCATGTATCACGGACAGCGACACTGAACCGAGCTCTCTTCTGCGAAGTTCTCCTCGAAGTCCCTCCTGCACCTGAACGAACAAATACAAATCGCAGTTTGAACAAACAAAAAGATGTGAAAGAGCCCAATTCAGTACTCGCGGTGTTCTGGTGTTCAGAGCTCACGCAGAGAGATGCGTCTCAAAACACTTGAACATCGAATTTGCTCATTTTTGCTCTTGTGCCGACAAATACATACAAAATATGTCAAAATATCCGCCTTGGAAATTATGCTCGAAAAAAACTGTCAGTTATTTCTTAAGTGAAAGTAAACAGTTGGGGAAAATAATGGGATGTGTATTATATTGGATGCGTTCATCGTCTCTTAAAGTGACCGCGCCTAATTTAGCTATTGGCTGCTGTAATGTTAATCCAAGAAAATGAAAATGAAAATCACTCACTAGTTTTAACAGTCAAACCAAAAATTATTCAGACACCAGATATAATTTTTGATATATATAGCAAAACTGTAATAATGTGAGAAATGTTGAAGGTGTCTGAATAAATTTAGGTTTGATTGTATATTTCATTTTTACATAGCTTGATAAACCCCTTCTCAAAGACTTACTGTTTGTCAATTTTATTTTGGTAACACACATATTCTGAATGCCTTCGGCAGAATTCGAATGAACCATTTTAATCTAGATTAATCTAGATTAATTTCAAAATCACAGTGAGATTAATCTAGATTAAAAAAATTAATCTATGCCCACCACTAATATATATATATATATATATATATATATATATATATATATATATATATATATAGATATTAGTGGTGGGCATAGATTAATTTTTTTTTTGTAGACAGAAAAAAAATTATAACAAATGTTGGCTAGCTATACGATAGTATAGTTCAGATTATTTGCTCCAGGAAGAGTTTAATGAGAAATGTTTGCGTTCAAATTGAAAGTGAAGATTTTATGTGCAGAAATATCCAAGAAGCAGGCGACTTCAGGTTTAGACTTCAGTTTTTTTCCAGACCTGAACAATATCATTTTATGACAGTAACTTTAAAATGCAGCATTTACAGTACATACATATGTTCAAAATTGACATTTATGTATTCCAGTTCATAAATATATTTAAACAATTTTAACTGTATATTCCTATTTAAAGCTGTAATAATATATTTAATTGTATATAATTAATTCTGCATACAGCTATTTCTTTTATATATATATATATGTGTGTGTGTGTGTGTGTGTGTGTGTGTGTGTTACAAATGTTATTTATTTTTTGATTGTTTGATCAATTGACTGATTCATAGTACAATACCATTTGTAATCACAAAACTCTGAAATGCAAAACTGTAGAATAAAGAAAAATCAATAATAAAAAAATGCATCAATTAAATGCCTCAGTTGAAGAGTGAATTTCAGTTAAAACATATAGGGTTGGAATATATAAGTGTATGTAACTGTAGATTAAATCAGCAGTGTAGAAAACACTGATGTACATTCACATACCAAATTTATCAGCATCTTCTCAGACTGCACTCTCTTTTTAAAAATGCATGAGAGTGTTTTTGCAGGGGAACTAAAGGATTCTGCAGTCTTTTCTCTTTATTGAAAAAGGTTTTGAACCTTTCCCATCTGTTTGGAAATCCCGCAGTGAGACAGGAAGGAATCTAAAAAGACATCTACCAAAATTTGACAGTAAATCCCAGACTCTGACTGTGTGTCATCTTACATTGATTGTCTTTTCAGGGTTCTAAAGGTGACTTGGGCTTGCTTGGACTTCCTGGACCAACAGGCCTGCCAGGAATAAAAGGAGATAGGGTGAGGATGTCTCTGCTGAGCACATTCCAATATATTTTTTATGCCAAAAATCTCAGAATTTCCTCTTTTTGATTTTGCTCCCTTGTGAATTGCTAAAACCTGTGCACCCTACTTCTGGAAATTGAAGTCAGGAATTCTGATTGGTGCTTTTATCCTTAATTCTATATTTATTAAGGAACAGCAAAGTGTACAGTACATGGAGTTCTGCTACATCAGCATCCCTGTAACTATAGCAAAAAGTAATCTGCAGCTATTTAAAAATACCTAACCTCTTTATATTCACTGTTCTTACCTAATTAGACAGTGAGGGTTCCACTTTTCTAGCCTTTAAAGCACTGCAATTATTATGTGCTTCCATTGGTGTTTTAAAGTTTAAAAAGCTTTGAAAGTACAATGGTCCATTTTAGATTAAATGTTTTCCTTAATGCATTTGAAAAAAAGAACCTCAAACAGATGTGGGATTTATAGAAGGAGCTAAATTCTGAGTGTTCATTATTGAGCAACTGTTGTTATAGTGAACTCTTCAAACACATGCTTACTGTTAAACATTCATAGGAATGAATGTCTGATTGTGATATTACACAGGGTGAAGCAGGAGAACCTGGACCAAAGGGAGAACAGGTAAGAGCATGATTCACATTCTCATCAGATACAGCACGGCAAAACTAAACTACCCCAGATACTTTTAAAATGAATGCAGAAAACTAATGTATACATGTATTTAAATAAGTTTATTCGAGTTTTTGATTGAACATTATTTATTCAGGGTAACCAAATCAAAAATAACAAAAATATGCCCTGTGATAAAGGGCTTTTACTATAGTTAAAGGGCACCAAACCCTTTAAAACGAATTAAAATGACTATAACAGCCAAAATCAAATGGTTTATTGCATCTAGAATTAAATACAGTATACATCTATATAATGAAAGACAGCAATATTTATTAAGAATAAAAATCACAAACCAATTCTCTCACCAAGTAATGTAGTTCCTGTAGGCAGTGAGTGCAGCTCATCCAATCACATTTTATCACCAAAACAATCCATTCTCAAAGTCTTACAGTAACAGAACTAGACAGATAACAGAACATAGACATCTATGAAATCCCTCACAGTGATGCGTTTTATTGTAGGGAGCTCAAGGTGCCGAGGGAACACCAGGAGACAAGGGAGATGTTGTGAGTAGCTCTGAAATACTGAGCTGAAAATAATATGAATACAGCATGCTAATGTACACTGAGTTTTGAGATATTGTAGTGCATTGTAAATCTCAAGTTGTTTCTGTACTTAGGGTGACCCTGGCCAACCTGGAGCAAAAGGAGAAGTGAGTTTTTGATCAGTATTCTTTTATGAATATTTTTGAGTACTGTCTATTCGGCACTTGGCTCTGATTTTAGCTAATCCATGAAGAGTTTTCTTTGGTATTATCTCAGCTCACTCTAGTCCATAGATATGACAATTAAATGCTATATTGTGATGATTTACTGTATGAAGATGCTAGTGTTACATCTATTTGTATACTTATGTCTCTGGTTGGTTTTCAGGGAGGTAACCAGGGGGATCCGGGTAACAGAGGACCACAGGGTGCCCGTGGGCATTGAGGGGCATCCTGGTAGTCCTGGACCACGTGGCATGCAGGGGAACAGAGGAGCTCCAGGACCTCGTGGCACCCAGGGACCAGCGGTATGTTACCAACCTTTGAAAGAGAGAGTGATTAACAATAACACTTCAGGACCAAGGTTATTAAAAAAGACAGACACAAATTTCTCTTCACATGTAAATATGCATTATCAATGTTCTATCTGCTTTTTAAGACCATTTTCTTGGTAGTTTTCATTGTTTTGTTGCACATGATGTTGCTTTGCATGTACACAGTTCAAGGGTCTTTTTTTATTTATTGTTATTTAGCAATAATGCCTTAAATTGGTCCAAAGTGACAGTAAAGACATTTATAATACTATCAAAAATGAATTTCAAATAAATAAATGTTTCTGTAAGTTTGTATTCATCAAAGAACTCTGAATATTTTAGCCAGATTGTATTAAAACATTTAACCATTTTATTGTACTGTATATTTGATTAAATAAATGCAGCCTTGGTGAGCATAAGATATTATAAATAAATAGATAAATGAATAAATAAATTCTTACAGACCCCAAATTCTTGAACGGTAGTGGTTATATTGCTTTATATTTATAGCTATTTATTGATATTCTGTCAACTTATTCAATGCATTCAAATGCTTTTAAAATGAGCTGATGTTTTGGTAACTAATTTTTTCCCACTTATTCTGTATTATTCATGTGTCCACACTGTGACATCAAAACTAGAAAAAAGATGATTTTAAACCTATTAAGGACTCCTATGGAAATAGAAAATCTGTAAATACTGTAAAATTTAAAACTAATTTCCAGTCCAGTTGGTGTCTATAGTGTTTATAATATGTTCTGTTATGCTTGATTCAAAATATATTTAATTAAAAAATGCTCTTTGTGAGTGCAGTCGTGAATGAATGAATATTTTTAATAGGAAAAGTTTTAGAAACTGAAAATTCAATTGCCAAAATGCGTGGAAACCCCGTAGTCGTCAGTGTTTTGTTGTACACACTCATTTTGTTTGGAAAGGAACGTCAAGAAAAAAAAATCTGAAACATTCTGCTGCTTTTAAGAACACTTGCATCCAATTCCAATGTTTTTCTTAGATGTTTTCTGAGGTAGAGCTGATTAGTGGTTTGAAATGAGATGAAATGAACAGTCACATGATTGTGTGATTTTCTTCCAAATAACTCCTCCTGTGTTCACAGGGTAAAGAACCAAGTGATCAACACATCAGACAAGTGTGCATGCGTGTTATGCAAGGTGAGTCTGGAAGCAAAGACTTTTAGCATTTCAGAATTAAACGTGATTTCCCTTTTATGCATGCAGAGCCACTCTTTTGCCACCAGTGCATCAGAACTTTCCAGGCAGGAGAACACAAGCACGGACCACTGAAGGAAGGAGTGGGATGAAAGGAAGGAAAAATTTGTTTTTTGTTTCAAAGATTCTTTTTGATTCTACTCTGATGAGCAGAGAAAGTTAGCCATTCGTTCTGCCTCTCTCTAAGCCCTATCGAGCGCATGTCGCCGATACCCTCATGACTTTTTTATTCACATTTCACTGAAAAATTCATGTTCGTTTTAGTTGATCTGCACTTTTGCCTCATAGTGATGAGTTTCCTCCTTCAGCGTCTGCTTTCCTCCACCAAACCTTCTCTGAAAAAGCTCAGTCAAGCATCGTGCTGCATACATTTTCAGGACGTTTTCCGACTGAAAGTTGAAATTCACTTGCTCAATGGCTCAGGGATTGGATTCTTTACATCAGGAATAAATCGGTCTGCCCTTTTATCCCGTCACACAATGGAAAAGGAAGTTTTAAAAACAGCAGCAATGCTGTTCTGTTATGCTCAATTTCCCATTGCAAATTGAAAACGTACAAGAATACTATTAAGACGACGAATGAAAGGAATTGGCTTTAACAGCATTCTGCAACACTTTTTTGAATTATCTGCTTATTCACATAAAAATATCAGAGCTATAAAAATATTAAATTAGTCTAGGGTCTTATTTTACATCCAAAACTTACAGAATGTGCATTTAAGAGTCAGAGATGTGGCTTCTTCAGAATTGCACCTGGCCTGACAGATCTACACATTTAGCATTTATCCAAAGTGGCATACAGAACATAACAAGGTGTGCACAACTTTAATCATCAATTAGGCATATTCATGTGCTTTGTACTATGGACAGAAAAATGGGAAAAAACCCAGCCTTTGAGGAATTGTTTGTTTTCAGTGCATTGGAGTCTATTTTTGGAATGCATGTTAAATATCTTATTTTGAACAATTCATCTGTACATGATTTCTTATAATATCATAACAGGATCTTCCAGTGAAACATCAGACTTCTCTCTGGTGATGCATCCAAGACTTCTCCAATCATTTAATCCACTTAAACTTCACCCCTCTAACCTCACATTCATCTGCCTCATTTTTGAGAGCAACACCCACATCTTAAAATCCATTTAGTAACTGATGCATAGAACCTCTCAAATGTGCATCATAATATGGCAGAAAAGGTCTGTCGCTATCTCGGTTTCATTGCAACTTTAAGTATAGTGGACAATACAGTGAAGGAAACATGTGAGGACAGAGCAGGAAGATGTATCGTCCTCAAGGAGGCACCCTAACACTGGTATAGAAACACAATAGCCAAAACACAAAGCAGTCAGTGTGCAGTGTTAGATGACTCTAATTAGTGAGTGCAACTGCAAAATCAGTGGATAAATAAAATACAAATGAACTGTGCTAATAGCAGTGGACCATTTACACTCATTAGCCCATTTGGTCTTTGCCATTTCAGAGCAGTTGGCCCAACTGGCTGACAGTCTGAGGAGACCAGAGTCTGGCGCGGTCGGACTGCCAGGCAGACCCGCTCGCCCTGGTCCTTCTGGACCCCAAGGTGACAGTGGCTTTCCTGGGCATGCTGGTGCTAGAGGGCTCCCGGGACTCAAAGGGCCTCTGGGACTTATTGGTCTCAAGGGGCCGAAAGGTGAGTTAATATACTGTAGGACTGTGAGTTCAAACTGCTTAACAGGATCCTTTTTGGTCTTTGAACAACAACTAGACCATGGTTTCCCAAATAGGAGTTTATGGGTTGATAAAAAGTGAATAATTAAATTGAATGTAAATTTTCAATGAATTTAAGCTAAAACAAAATAAAAAGGATTCAATATTTTATCCGTTTACTTGCATGTGACATTTATCCTATCTCCTATCTCCCTATCTCCTTTTATTCCTCCTTTTTGTGTTATTTTAGTATCACTGAAGAACTAATATAGTTTTTATTAATATTTTGAATCAGTGTTTATTTTTAGATTTTCCATTATCATTTTAATTTCAGTTAAAGTTCTAGTAATTTTATTATGCTTTTGTCATCGGTTTGTTTAAATGTTTTACATGTAATTTTTTATTACATTTGTTATAGTTTGTCAGTTTAGTATATCAAGTTAAACTAAATTCTGAGAAATGTAGCTAGCTGCAAGTATTATTTAGAAAATCATGAAAAGGAGTTTTGTTTATTTTTTTTTAGGTTTAGATTCTGGTTTTGTTTAAGTTACCTAATGCTACTGAGAACATGCAAAAATATCTTGGTGTACTTCAAGTAAATATTTTACTTGACGGTCTGCTGACAAAAAAGTTTGGGAACCCCTGAACTAGAGTCATGTGTGTAAAGACACGGTCATGGCAGTATTTGAACTAGTGTGTGTTAAAGGTGAGATGGGAGACAGTGGACAGGGGACCTACAGTTCGGGGAACCAAAGGCATGCCGGGACCTCCTGGACTACCAGGTGTGTTCTGAATCAATCTCATGTCCTACTTCCTCTTGTCAAAAAAAAAAGTTTGAAAAATTAATGCATAAATGGAAGGGGTTTAAAATAATATAATCTGCAAACCAATTCAGTCGGAAATAAATCAATTACTTTCTAAAATGATGCTGGAGATATATTTAGCTCCATCCTGGTAACAGACTTTTGAGAGCAAAGTTAAATTGGTGTTAAATGAAGCTGTCAGATGTCTGATGAATTGGAGGTATATGAAGCCTTCTGTTGTCTTTCTATATGTGTCACTGACGCTTACTGTCAGTCGAATGAAGCTGTCTGTTTAAATGGGATTTCTTGCAGTCATTACTTAGTGCTCTAATTGTAACATACAGATATGCTGGTGTCATACATTTTTTTCAGGTTTATATTTTCAAGCATTTAATTCAATGGAAGCTTGCTTCCACCACAGGATGAAACAAGTTTACAGGTCATATGTTTACAGGTCATATGTAAAAATTGGTTATTTGCTTTCCATTACTCTCAAATCTCATTCAAGTTTGTCTCCTTATGGAAATGCAAATGAGACTGACCTTAAGCGTTGGCATTTTGCAATCAAGAATTAGAGATGACTGACTTTCTTCTGTCTTGCAGGTGAACCTGGAAAACCCAGATACGGTCAAGATGGGCGTGATGGAGAACGGGGGCCACCTGGTGCCCTGGGTCAACCAGGCGTTCCTGGACCTCCTGGTACAGCCGGACCACCTGGTTACTGCGATCCTTCGGCCTGAAATCTGAGCGCAGGTGCCGCCCACCAGTCCTTCAAAGACTCTAGCATGAAGGGACCAGTTGGAAACTAAAAACAGCACTGTTCCGGACATTCAGAGAGACTCCGCTACAGCTCTGCAGAAAGCACAAAACAATATTGCCTTCGCAGATAATTTTACAGCTGTAATGCTTAAAACACTTTGCCAACTTCCTACTCTATGTACAGAAAACTGCAAAATTTCTTGATCCAAACAAAGACACGTTTTTCATTCCCCTTAAGTTATCTGTTAAGTCAACTTTCACAGAACTTATTTGCATTTAATGTTCTTCTGAAAGCCATTTCCTGTAGACTTTAGAAGCTGTTTTTTCTCAACTCATACTAAATCTGCTCTAGGAAGTGAACAAACATCAATGTGGTCTTCAGACCGGAGGCCTTTTTAATTTCTGTGTGCCAAAGATAAACCTGCCAGAAATACTGATGGTGCTGGAAGTTCATAACTGAAACGGCTGCCAGAGACCTGCTGTCAGAAACCAAAAGGAGAGAGGATATATCTAGATATGCTGCAATATATTCAGTACATCTATGTAAATGATTTAAAAGTGGTTTTGTAAGAAATTCACTCCCCACTAAAGAATATTGGTGATTTATTATTCTAGGACTGGGGGCGGGGAGGCGTTGCATGATCCTTTTGTGACACATACACATGAGAGAAATGCAGATGTGTCGTTTCATGGTATTTTTATTTATTTTACATAGGTGTTTGATGATGATAAACTTTGTACAGAAATCCAAGGGAAACACATTGAAATAAATTTTGTGTGTTTGTATGATTTCAAAATAAATGTAGGTTATGCCTTTTCTTTTTTAACTCATTACATGCCAGTGCAAAAATATGAGGGCCGAAGCCCTGCAGAGTTCTGTTCCAATCCCGCTCCAACACACATACCATGTAGTTTTCAAATAAGCCTGAAGGACTTGATTAGTTGGATCAGGTGTGTTTAATTAGAGTCGAATCTAAACTCTGCAGGGCTCTGGCCCTCCAGGAATTGAGTTTGACACCCCTGGTGTAGATGCTAATTTAAATGCTGGCAAACTGAACTTTGCAATTATTCAGTAACAAAATCAAGCCAGGGAGATTTTAAGTAAGAATTACATAAAATGGCATTCACTTCAGTTAAAACTTGAAACATCAGTACAAACTAGACAATGTTTAAGCATGAAGTGAAAGCAAGTTTAATAATTAAATTATTTAAATGTTAATTAAAAAGAGAAATTTAATACATAAAGTGACATCAAAAAGCATTTGGATACTTTAGACAATATTTAGACACATGCAATAGCATTAGAGAGAGAGAGAGAGAGAGAGAGAGAGAGAGAGAGAGAGAGAGAGAGAGAGAGAGAGAGAGAGAGAAACAAGACTTTAAAGGAATAGCTCACCCAAAAAAAGGGCTGAAAATGTACTCATCGTCAGGGTCGTCCAAGATATAGATGAGTTTGTTTCTTCATCAGAACAAATTTGGAGACGTTAAGCATTATATCACTTGCTCATCAATGGATCCTCTGCAGTGAATGGGTGCCGTAAGAATGAGAGTCCAAACAGCTGTTAAAAACATCACAATAATCTACAAGTAATCACTATCATGTGAAGTGAAGTGAGCTGTGTGTTTGCAACAAATAAATAAAACCATGCTAATCGGTCACTTCTGGCCAAATCCATAATAATGCTTCCTCTAGTGAAAGAAAAGAAAAAGAACTCCATGCAATGTTGTCTTCAAACATCAAAAATCCACCAACTGACTGTTCTTACCTGTAAATAGTGCTTAATTTCAGCATATTTCTCTCCTGATTCAGACAAGATGACTATATATATATGACTATACTTAACCGGAAGCAATAGTTTGAAGTAAAAAAAAAAGTCTTGATGGATTGTTCATTACAAATATGCAGGTTTTCACTTCACTAGATGTTAATTTATGGACTGGAGTTGTGTAGATTACGTGTGGATTATCGCGATGTTTTTCATCATTGTTTGAACTTTTATTTTGACGGCACCCATTCACTGCAGAGGATCCATTTTTCAAATCCAAATTTGTTCTGATGAAAAAACATCAAAAATTATTTTTGTTCATTTTATTTTATTTTTTCAGGAAATTTTCATTTTTGGGTGTACTATTCCTTTAAGTGTCCACATTCTTTCTGAGGTCACTGTTCATATTCAAATTTCATGCACTCAACAATTTAAATGACAACATAATTTAAATATAATTTAAATGCTGAAAGATTGTACTGCATAGAGTCACACAAGTATGAGAAACACCCAATAGTTAAATTAATATCACCAAATATTACACATTACACCCAAAAATGTACAAAAATATTCTAAAATAAGGTATCTACATGTATCTCTATAACAATGGTAATGAACCAAATGTTACATTCATAGTTTAATCTATAAGTCTCCAATGGTAATAATTCTCAACTTTTGCCTACAATTTAAACTCATCTCCATGCTGATATTGTCTCTCATGAATTATACATTGATTGACCACATTTCTGAATGAATTAAAGTGTGTCATTAAGTCAGAAAAATACAATTGCATACTGAGAGACATGCAAGACACTACTGTTTCACAATGAACGTTACATTAAATACATTTATTAAAACAATGTACAATGCAAATGCGTTTACACAAGCACAAAAATGCTAATTTTATCTGACCACAATGAGCATTCATTCTATTTAGAACAGAAACATATTGAAACAGAATCATCTTCCAGAAAGTCCATCAGGTGGTGATGCAATGCATATCAGGTAGATGTGGTGTTTGTCTTAAGACTGTCCTTCAAGTAAGTCCACATGTTTAGCCCTTGAGAATAATATTGTATCCATGCTACATGTCATTAATAGTCCGTATCTGTAAATGAAACATCTGTGGTTGACTGAAAAACAACATATATTTCATGATAAATAAAACTGACAAAAGCAACTGTAATAAAACATAAAGGGGACAAAGCTTTGCCGACTCTGAGATGCTTAGTTAGAAGGATTCTCTCTAGTTTGTGTTAGACAAGCAGTTCACCGATCTCTCACAAAAGAGTCTAATGACCTCAACCATCAATATTTTAACTCTCAGAAGAGGTATTCTGGTACATTACATCTAAAAATTAAAGCATGAAATTAATAAGAGTAAAACAGCAAAAAACTATTAAGGTTTTGCTTTGTCACACTTAACCGTAGTTGCAACAGAAAATGGAAAGAGAGAAAGCAAGAAAGATGTAATGGAGGAAATTGGGAAGATAGAGATGAAAAAAAAAAGCAGCACAAATGCACCAAAAGCAGAATGTCCCAAAACTTTCATCCGCCCACATGACTCCAGCAACCTTCATCTTCACAAACGAGCCAGATGGATGAAGTCGAAAGATTCAATGACCCTTATGCGCCTTCAGTAAATCTCACCTACTGATGCTGGATCAGAATATAACATATATCTATAAAATAAATAAAACCTTAATCCAAACAGCAATCCTAAAATTGTACACAAATAAATAAAGAACTAAATTACACGGAAATATGGTCTTAAGACACGCTGCTGCCCATGAAAAGAAAAATATACAAAGTTTGATGTTAACTGGCTTGCTGCTTGTTAAACTGAATATGATATTGACAAAGTTGTCGTCTTATAAAAATATTCAAGTAACACGGAAGGATGCTTTCCATACAAAGAAAAAGAAATTAGAGATAAATATGTTCAAATGCAAATAAAAAGCACTCCACATCTTTTCTTTGGAAAAAGAAACTAGGTATATAACAAAATATACATACAGCACCGGTATGAAGGTGTTTATTAAACAGTCAGAAAAGAGGAACAGCACTTATTTCCCTGTAAACAATTAAAGCTTATTAATGTCATGAGCAGTTTTCACCTCGCCAACACTGGCCAACACAGCAAGATCAGTACAATTATTTATTTTATCATTTCTTGCTGTGTTTGGTCAAAACTTAGCATAAAAGTCTGATACCACTTTTAAAATTTGGGATTCAAAATCTATATAACATGGAACTAAAAGTTTTCGGATTCTGAAATACAAACAAAGACTTAATGAACAAGAAACATCTAAGAGATTTTCGGAATTTTAATTTGTCTTTTTATTTATTTTTTTTAAATGACAATTTGTAACAATTATTTTTGACTATATTTATAATTATCAAATTAATATAATAAATACTACAAAACTATTTAAATTTAATAATATTTTATATGATTATTTTAATTAGCTTTAATAAGCTGAAATTAAAAAAAATATATATATTTAATTCATGTTTTTTTTTTAACTTATTTAACTAGTGGTTTCAGATGTTTTCATTCTTTATACACACACACACGCACACGCACACGCACGCACACACACACACACACACACACACACACACACACACACACACACACACACACGTGCATCTGAGGTGATCAACATGACATTAACTCCCTTTTACAATTACAATTTCTGTTATTTACACAAACTTAATATTTGTTAACATACTCATTTTCTATTTTAGATTGCATAGAGCCATCACAATTGAATTAAAACTCAGCTTCTCAACATAAGAAAATAAGCAAATGTAAATTCTCATTTCACCAGTATTCGCCTTGACCGTGCCGCCTCTGATAAACCTGTCCGGTGTGATTAGTGTAATGATGACATTTGAATTCTCGTGTTATACTCACAAAACCTTGGAAATGAGTAAATGCATTGGTCACAAGTATGGGAAATGAAACGGAGCTAAATGATGAAATGACATCACCAGTAATGGCTGCTCTATGGGGAAGAAGTTTGCGCGTCTTCTCCTCTGGCAGGGATCCTATGTTTGTTTTAATAGGATTTAATGCTTGTGAAGATGAGCTGGTTCACTGGTGTCCAGGTTTGATGAGGATATGTCAGATTCTACCCATCCCGTCTGGTGTGTGGATGGAAGCAGTCACTGGGGTTACATCTTCCCTCTGGACCATGGGACCCCGTGGGACCTTGGGGCCCCTGCGATCCTATTCCGGGTGAACCTGTAGACGAATCAAGAACAAATAGTAAAAACCAGAATAAACTAGAAATGCCTGTGTGAAACATGATACTGAGGATTTACTAGTATTCTGGTGATTTCTGGTGTTTAGTTTGTTTGAGCAGTAATAATAATCATAATGATGTTTGCCTTTGTAAACACTGTTATTTAAAGGCACTTTTACCATAGAGTGTTCACGACAGAATGGTGCAGTGTATAAAATCCATAAAACTTTTTTGTATGGGCTTGTTACCCTATAACTGCAGAGGATGAGAGGAAGAAGGAAATCTAAGCATACAACGATAACAGTGTGCCGTGCAATTATAAAGAACCCCCAGTTAAATTCTCTTTTGTATTTTTGCATTTGAAGAACAATCAGTGAGCACTTTTGTACCTCTATAAAAGAGGCGTTTATTAAAGAATGCCATAGTCATTAGTTTAGTGCCATTATCTGCTTGTGCTTTTAGAAAGTAAAACATTAAATCACCAATTGAAAAAATGACTGCTCTCTGTGTGTTTCAAGAGCATGCAAAGTGTAAAGAATGGCTATCACAGAAATGTATTTACAAGCACATAAGGCCTTTCTAGACCCTGGCAAAAAGCAACATTTTCCTATTGTTCTACATGAGGTTGATCTAAAAACAGATGCTATTACAGTATATAACAGATAATGTAGCTCTCACTCCTAAAAGCAATAACCAACAAGAAGATCTTTTTTTTTATTATTATTATCTCTTCTCATTACGTGGTGTCATGGCTCATGTATTAAAGGAATATTCTGGGTTAAATAAATCTTAAGGTCCATTGGCAGCATCTGAGGCATACTGCCCCAAAATGAATCAATTTAACCCTCATTTTGTAAAAAAACAAACTATGCTCTTCTATGGAAACCAACAGGGAAAGACACCATGGAAAGTTTATAGCGAAAATGACTTACAAGGGCTGGGAAAAAAAAAGAAAACGATGCATTGCGAATTGAGAAATGATTCAGCATCGATTCTGAGATTTTCAGAATGCATCGCGATTCTTTCTGGAGTCGATTGTGAGCTTAGTTTTGAACAGCAGATGGCACTGCATGCTTTAGAAACAGCCATACTCTGCTTGTTTCCAAATCCTTACACACACTTGAACCTAAAATAATCATTCGTAAAATTCGAAAAGGTTGAAGTGAATTACAAGGGTGTTCACAGTGGGCTGTGTTTACATTAATCGTGCGTCATAAAAGCATTCTGAGCTGAGGTGAAATTAATGCTACATGACTTAGCCGGATGCACAAGCGCTCTTTAGCACTCTTCTTCATGAGCATTTGAGTGTGCAGATAAAAACTTATAGATTATATCGCCATCTGCTGTTAAAAACTAATCTCAGAATCGATTCCAGCGGAATCGCGATACATTCTGAAAATCTCAGAATCGATCCACGAATCAATTCTGCATCGATTTATCATCCCAGCCCTACGACTTACAGTCTAAATGTTTTGTGTCGGTAAGATTTTTTTGAAAGAAGAAAGTTTTTTTTGGATGGTTTTGAAAGAAGTCTCTTATGCTAACCAAGGCTGCATTTATTTGATTACAAATACAGTAAAAACTGTACTATTGTGAAATATTATTACCATTTAAAAGTGTTTTTATTTATTTTTTTATTTTGACATTTTTATTTTAAAATGTAATTTATTCCTGTGATAGCGAAGTTGCGATGGCAAAGATGGCAACAATTGAGTTTTGTACCTGGTGGGCCAGTGGGGCCTGAAGGTCCTGGAAGTCCCATCCCCAATTGACCCCGTTCCCCTTTCTGCCCTCGATACCCTGCAGGGGTAAATCACACAAAAACACAGTGTGAGATATGCAGAACATATATTATTCTTCATCAATCTATGCAGACGTAACAAGTAATGGTCATGTGATAATTTACTTATAATTCTTTGTTCTGTATTCCATCTTTACCATCTTTAACTAACAGGCAGAATTTAGTTATCACTACACTACTGGTAAAATAAATAATCATTGACATACTTTATCTTAACAGATTAGCTGAGACCTCATTTCCAAACGATTCATTTCTAGATTCAGGTGATCTCAGACTTTGCATTTCCAGAAAAGTGGTGCACTTCAAAAAAAGTACCAGGTTGAAATGCTACATAAAGCCCTAACAAAAATCAGCTGTGTTACACAAGTAGTCTCAGATCCTTCAGAACTAAGAAAGTTTTCTAAGCCCTTCAAGAGTAATGCCAAATCCATCAGAAAGACGCTTTCAAAGTATTTAAGGAGCACCATAAATGCTGACAGTGCTGGACGGCATGTTGCACGAAGCGGGCAGGCAAACAAACAAATAAAAACACATTAGCTGAAGCTGATCTTTTAGTCTTGTTTTCACACACATAAAAAAATAAATAAAAAAACACTCTGGAGATCATCTTTATAATGGCATGCAGAAAACTGCCTCCAGTCAAAATAAACATGCATTAGTGATGCATTTCCTCAGAGGCAGATCAAGTCTAACCTAAGAGAGAAACACCGTAGGAGTTAATGAAAAAGAAAATACCCAAGAGATGCCAAATAATGCCGTAATCGTCAGTGTCACCAGTACCAATTTTTACATGTGCAACTTACACAAGCAAACACACTAATTAACTAAAGTGCATCCGGACACCTTCAGATGCATTCATCCAGTGCAATGGCATTCCATGAAAGGACGGCACTCTACCTGCGGCATCACATCATGGTTTCCTGTGGCCGCTCACAATCACTGCATTACCACCCCCTGCTTGAGGGGGAGTTCATACTGCACAGTTATAACGGGGAAAAAAATAGCGGCAGGGGGAGCTGCAATACAATACTTGCGAAATGCAGCCTGCAGCAACATCTACAAAGTGTCCTCTTTCTAAGACCTTACATTTAAAGTCATTTTTCATACTCAGAAAAAAAAGAAACCTTGTGGAGAAAGACAAATGAGAATGAAAACATTAAATATTACACATAACTATATTTACATTTAATTAATCTTAAAATGGCTTTGTATTTCCATAAGCTTGCAGATTTGCTCATAAAAAGCAGCACTAAATGTAAAAAATATTCTAAAATGTTGCATTGAGATTATTAAAAAAAGCATGGTACATTTCTCTGCATTAAATTACATTATTTTACATTAATATAATAACTGAACACTCAGTAATAAGTATAATTGGGTATGTTCTTTGCATGCAGGAAAATACAACTTAAAATAAATAATTAGATACATTTTAATAAAACCAAGTTAGAGGATTTCATCACCCTAGGAGCTTTAAATAGAAATAAAAAATGTTATTGCAAAAAATTGTTATACAAAAGCATTGCTGATTACACTTTAGCTTTGTAAAACAAAAAGTAGTTTTAGATGTTATGATGTTATACGACTCTCAAATCGCATGAACCATACATGTGCGGTTCATGTGCACAAGTCATTTAAGAAACAATATCAAACTTGATATAACTCGCAAAAAAAAACCTCACCCCGAATGGAATTAATGTAAAGCGACCAAGATTATAGAGATATTTTTCTTCATAAACTATAAATTTTTGCATTGAGGATTCCAAAAGAGGACAGACTCCAGTGGAGGATGCCGCAAAATAATCAGGAAATATTACCTGCAATCTTTATCATCAACATATGGAAGTCAGTTTCTGCCACTGAATAACAAATAAAAAAGGTAATTTCTTTTTAAACTTTTTATCTCACAATTCTGACTTTTTTTCTCATAATTGCATGATACAAACTTGCAATTCTGACTTTTTTTTAAGAATTGCATAATATAAACTTTAATTAAAAAGTCATAATTGCATGATATACACAAAGTTGCAATTCTGAGAAATAAAGTCAGAACTGCAAGATATAAACCCACAGATCTGACATTTTATTCAGATTAGTGTTTATATCTCGCAATTATGAATTTTTTCCCCTCAGAATTGTGTGATATAAACACACAATTGCAAGTTATAAAGTCAGAATTGTGAGATAAAAACTCACAATTCTGAGAATATATCAGCCCCCCCCCCCCCCCAAAAAAAAACTGGACTTTAAATCGCAATTGTGAGTTTATATCACACAATTTAGATTAAAAAGTCAGATTTGCAAGAAAAAAGTCAGAATTGTGAAAAGTTGCAATAAACTTTTTTTTTCAGTGGTGGAAACGGGCTTCCATATCAATATCAACGTTAACAAAGTAAAAAAATAAATAAATAAAATGGTGCTGAATTTCTGATTTAGCAGGAGGTTGTAATTTTCTCCTCACCCTGGATTTGTGCTTGTAGAAAAACATTCCATCTCCAGCAATCTCCAAAGCACAATCCAGAGTAAAATGTGGCACACAACACACATATTGTACACAACAAAGTGATACAAAGTGGCTTTTCTGTTAAAAATGCATCAACACAACCTGGATATCAATAATAATAATAATCTTCACAACAAAACATAAATGCAAACACACTCCAAGTTCTCATTTTCTTTGCATGGAGAGCAATTATTAGAGTTCGAATGTACACAACATAGTGTTATAGCATGAAAAACATTATGTCTATTGGTTAAGGGTTCATAAGAACTCAGACGGAAGAAGCAGAACTGAACTGCAAGTCATAATTGATAAGAAACGCTAGAGGAGCAGTATGTTAGATGCCAGTCTTTGATGAATCTTCAGAGTTGCTTATTTTCTCACTCCCCTTCAGTTTTATTGCTGGGCTAAATCCAACAAAGTGAGATATTGCGTGGCTTTTTTCCATCTGCTAACTTCTTCTCTTTATCTTTCTTGCTCTCACAATTCTGTCCAGGGTGATATTACATTCTCCTATTCTGGGTCGGTTCTTCATCCGTCTTCATATGTCCCGCCAGGCTCTCGGCACCATATGCCACTTTGTCACGCAGCTATCTGCTTTCTTTGTTGTCTGACATAGCTAGCAAGATTCCTGTGAACCCCTTACACACAATATCGCATTTAACAGCCATTTTTGCATGCCTTTAGTTTGGACCGTCTTGCTCATTTCCTAGTTTTCTGAGCTAGATTACTTTGATCTTGAGTTTCTAAGCATGACTCGGCCAAAAGAACAAAATGACCTCAACCTGCTCAGTTCAGTGTAATCCAACCAACAGTCTGAGGAGCAACTGACACACTAAATCTAACTAAAAATACAAACACATAAACACACTATTTTCCACCAAAAGAGAGAGGGAAAAAAAATGGAATCCTTGAGAAAAAAAAACTTAGCTTAATACTGGGGAAACAGAGAGACTCATATAAATAAACCAGTCTTGTGCATCTAGGTGTTTGTGTGAGCAGAGACCATTGTAGGAGCGGTGTAAACACGTCCATAACATGTTTAGTCTTTTGGGTTTTGGCTCCTACCTTGTGGACCTGGCTCTCCGGGGGGTCCTGGGGAGCCATCATTACCAGGTGGCCCTGGAGGGCCTTGTCGACCCTGCGCAGCTAATATAGCTGCTGGTGTCTTCTGTAGTGAGGCGTAACTGTCTGAATACCTCTCTGAAAAAAGCAGAATTAAGAATCTGCATTACATTACTATTGAATATATTATTATAAAGTCATAGAACAGAGCTGTTAGTCAACAAAATTTCAATTTGTCCCTCAGTTTGTAAAAAAAAATAAAATAATAAAAAGTAAATAAATAAAAATGAAAATATACATATAAAATTAAAAATAGAAAAATAAGTTAAATAAAAACTCTAAACAGTTACTGTCACAGTGTCTGGGTTGTGTTCCCTGGGGTTCCACTAGGTGTCCTCAGTTCCCACGGTGTTTATCATATTATCACTTCCTGTCTCCTTATTTGGTCACCTTCCTCCTTGTTTAGTTAATTGATTGTTCCCCACCTGTCTCCTGTTTCCCCATTATCCTTTTGTGTATATAACCCGGTCTGTCTTAGTATGTGTGACGGAGTCGTTGTTTATTCATGTCCGTCAGTTCGTGCCCTTGCCTTGTCTTCTTGTTTAGTTTATGTTTTGGATGGATGTTTCCTATTGACCCCTGCCTGGACTGTTTATGCTGTTTGGATTACCCCTTAATAAAAGACTTACTTGCAATTGGTTCTATCTCCGTGCTTCATTGGATCCCGGCCGTGACAGAACGACTCCGTCATTCTAGGAACCAGCGGTATGTCGTCTTTCCTTTCCGGGTGGTCGTCAGCCCAGCACCACTGCCCAGGATTGCAACCAGCCAAGCGCCACAACCCAAGATGACCGCCAGTCCAGCACCACTGCCCAGGATGGCTACCAGCCAAGCGCCACAGCACAAGATGGCCGCTAACCCAGCGCCAATGCCCAAATAGGCCACCGTTCCAGCGCCACAACCCAAGATGGCCGCCAGTCCAGCACCACTGCCCAGGATGGCTACCAGCCAAGCGCCACCATCCAAGATGGCCGCCAGTCCCAGCATCACTGCCCAGGATGGCTACCAGCCAAGCGCCACAGCACAAGATGGCCGCTAACCCAGCGCCAATGCCCAAATTGGCCACCGTTCCAGCGCCACAGCCCAAGATGGCCGCCAACCCAGCGCCAATGCCCAAATTGGCCACCAGTCCAGCGCCACAGTACAAGATGGCCGCCAGCCCAGCGCCAATGCCCACTTTGGCCAACGGTTCAGTGCCACAGCCCAAGATGGCCGTCAGCCTAGCGCCACAGCACAAGATGGCCGCTAACCCAGCGCCAATGCCCAAATTGGCCACCGGTTCAGCGCCACAGTACAAGATGGCCGCCAGTCCAGCACCACAACCCCAGATGGCCTCCAGACCAGCACCACAGTACAAGATGGCCGCCTGTCCAGAGTCATGGCCCAAGATGGCTGCTTGCCCAGCGCCGCTGCACAGGATGAGAGTCTCAGCTGACCCTCCGGAGTCGAGTCAGGTGCCCGTGGACCCTCCGGAGTCGAGTCAGGTGCCCGTGGACCCTCCGGAGTCGAGTCAGGTGCCCGTGGACCCTCCGGAGTCGAGTCAGGTGCCCGTGGACCCTCCGGAGTCGAGTCAGGTGCCCGTGGACCCTCCGGAGTCGAGTCAGGTGCCAGTGGACCCTCCGGAGTCGAGTCAGGTGCCAGTGGACCCTCCAGAGTCGAGTCAGGTGCCAGTGGACCCTCCGGAGTCGAGTCAGGTGCCAGTGGACCCTCCGGAGTCGAGTCAGGTGCCAGTGGACCCTCCGGAGTCGAGTCAGGTGCCAGTGGACCCTCCGGAGTCGAGTCAGGTGCCAGTCACCGCTGATCCTCCAGAGTCAGGGCTAGTCACCGCTGATCCTCCAGAGTCGAGTCAGGTGCCAGGGAACTCTCCAGAGTTAGGGCTTATCACCGATGACCTGCCAGAGTCAGGGCTTATCAACGGTGACCTTCCAGAGTCAGGGCTAGTCACCGGTGACCTTCCAGAGTCAGGGCTAGTCACCGATGACCCTCCAGAGTCAGGGCTAGTCACCGATGACCCTCCAGAGTCAGGGCTAGTCACCGTTGACCTTCCAGAGCCAGGGCTAGTCACCGAGGACCCTCCAGAGTCAGGGCTAGTCACTGTTAACCCTCCAGAGTCAGGGCTAGTCACCGCTGATGCTCCAGAGTTAGGGCTAGTCACCGTTGACCTTTCAGAGTCGAGTCAAGTCACCTTTGACCTTTCAGAGCTGAGTCAAGTCACCGGTGATCTTCAAGGACTGAGTCAAGTCACCGGTGATCTTCATGAGCAAATGCAAGTCACCAATGATCTTCATCAGCAGTGTCAGGCCAGCACCGATCTTCTGGAGTCCAGTAGAGACACCATGGAATTACCAGAGTCTCGTCCTCCCGTTGATCCGGCCGCACAGAAGTGGTGGGCTTCTGATCCGCCCTGGGGGCTTTGTGCATCGACCACAGGGATGTGGTGGTCTTCTGCTCCGCCCTGGAGGGCTTCCGCTTTGACCACAGGGGGGTGGTGGTCTTCTGCTCCGTCCTGGGGGCCTTCCGCCCTGACCACAGGGTGGTGGTGGTCTTCTGCTCCGCCCTGGGGAACTCTGGCCTCGACCACAAGGTTGTGGTGGTCTTCTACTCCGCCCTGGGGGGCTTCCACTCTGACCACACGGACATGGTGGTCTTCTGCTCCACCCTGGGGGGCTTCCGCTCTGACCTCACGGACATGGTGGTCTTCCGCTCCGCCCTGGGGGGCGCTTGCCCTGACTACACGGTTGTGGTGGTCTTCCGCTCCGCCCTGGAGGGCTCTGGCCTTGACCACAAGGGTGTGGTGGTCTTCTGCTCCTCCCTGGGGGGCTTCATGTTGTTTTTTCCTTTGGTTTTTGTGTTAATGTCTGTCCCTGTTCCTTTCTGTCAGTCTGGCCCTCCGTCCCTCCCCCTGAACCTCCTCCTGTCCTCCTCCCTCCTGGTCTTTCTGTGTTGTGTTTACATTCTGGTGCCTGTTCCCCATGTTTTTCTTTTCTGGCCCTCCGTCCCTCCCCCTGAGCCTCCACCTGTCCACCTCCCTCCTGGTCTCTGTTTTGTGTCTGTCTTGGAGCGTCTGGGAGCCGCTCCGTAGAAGGGGGGTACTGTCACAGTGTCTGGGTTGTGTTCCCTGGGGTTCCACTAGGTGTCCTCAGTTCCCACGGTGTTTATCATATTATCACTTCCTGTCTCCTTATTTGGTCACCTTCCTCCTTGTTTAGTTAATTGATTGTTCCCCACCTGTCTCCTGTTTCCCCATTATCCTTTTGTGTATATAACCCGGTCTGTCTTAGTATGTGTGACGGAGTCGTTGTTTATTCATGTCCGCCAGTTCGTGCCCTTGCCTTGTCTTCTTGTTTAGTTTATGTTTTGGATGGATGTTTCCTATTGACCCCTGCCTGGACTGTTTATGCTGTTTGGATTACCCCTTAATAAAAGACTTACTTGCAATTGGTTCTATCTCCGTGCTTCATTGGATCCCGGCCGTGACAGTTACAGTAAAAAGAAAAATCAATTTGTTGCTCAATTTGTAATAAATAAAAAAAATGTTTTAGCTCTATGGTAAAGAGCTCATTTGCAATACTGTTAATATTGACAGCTGATATATATATATATATATATATATATATATATATATATATATATATATATCCATCCATAAGAAAATATGAAAAAAAGGAGAATTAAGAATCTGATCTAAGAAACTTTAAAAAAACATTGAACAGACAGAACATAGAACAGTCAGTTAACAAAAAATCTACTTGTCCTCCAGTTTGTAAAAAAGAAAAATCATTTTATTTTATGAAAAAAAAAACAATAATAATAAAAATAAAATATAATGAATAATAATAATAATAATAATAACAATAAGGAGAAAAATATATCATTATAATAAAATAAAATCTTTCTCCTGGTTGTGAACAATAAAACACAAGCTGGTAACATTAAAAGTCACAACACTATATCCTAACTTATCATGTCTCAAACACACACACACACGTTTGTTTTTGTGAAAAGTGGGGACATCCCATAGGCGTAATGGTTTTTATACTGTACATACTGTATATTCTATGGCCCTACACAAACCCTACACCTAACCCTCACAGGAAACTTTTTTGCATTTTTACTTTCTCAAAAAAACTCATTCTGTATGATTTATAAGCGTTTTGAAAAATGGGGACATGGGTTATGTTCTTATAAGTCACCCTCTCCTTGTAATACGTGTGTCATACCCATGTCATTATACAGAGTTGAGTCCTGATATGTCACAAAAACAAGAGCAAACACACACACACACACACAAAGAACTGAAAGCTAAAAAAAATCCTCATCTACTGGTGGAGACACAAGAAAACACCTCGGTAGTGGCAGGTGATGTACCTTCAAATGCACGCAATACTTCATTTCGGATGAATGTTTTAATTTCCTCCAAGGCAGCTGTATCGCCCTGCAAAAAGAAATGAAAGGGAAAAAAAGAATGCAGAGAGGGGAAACAAATATCAGCACAACACGATTTGCAGATTAAAAAGTGCAGCTACAAAATGGCAGCGATTCATGTTTTATTCATGCTAAGAAACGGAGTTCTCAGAGATAAAGGGATGGATGACACAATGGCGTAATCACCATCTCTCCTCAAAGTATCTTGCCGTTCATGATCACTGCTCTACACAGGAGGAGGCCTGAATTTTTGAAGAACATCTTGCAGGAAAACAAACCGCTTCCTTCTAATCAAAAAGATACATTTAGCAGTTCAAGGCCATTCTGTCAAATGCTCAGAGGCTCCTGCGAAGCTCTGTGCCTCGGGCTGCATGCGCAGCATCTTCACCTGAATGCTTGTGGAGGTTTAAAAGGAAATGGGCTAATGCATATTCAGGGTGTGGAAATTCAGCTATCAGTCTAAAGACCTATAACATGACTTGTGTAGGGGCTTCAACATACCTACTAACACAAGCGTCAAAGACCACTTTGACATCCACATGAAAAGCTTTTCAGACAGTATCATGGAAGGGCGGCTTTACAAGGTTGCTAGGTAGCAGCAAAGTGCAAAATGCACAGAGAAGTGAAAGCGAATGACTGCCTGCATTCAAACTTGAAATAAGAAGCCCTTATAGTTGCTTTGAAATGGTGGAAGCTTGGTGAGTCTAGCATCATTTTCTGTCTATAAACAAAAACATGTCTGGACCACTTATCATGGCACATTCATAAAACTTTGAGGAAGTTGTGATGTTTGATTCATGACAAAGTACTTTTGAGTCGTATCTTTTCAATGAATGAGTTTATCCAGTTCACAAAATCAATACTCAAAATTTCATCTGTTCCTCATAGAAAGCTGTTGTGAACGACTTTTCAGACGTTAGGTTCACCGACCCTGCATTTATTTGTTCAAAAACACAGTACAAAAAAAATAATATTATTAAAAAGTTATTGCAATTTAAAACAACTGTTTTCTATTTTAATATACATGAAAACATCATTTAGTCCTGTGACAGCAAAGCTGAATTTTCAGCATCATTACTTCAATCTTCAATATCACACGATCCTTCAGAAATCATTCTAATATGCTGATTTGCTGCACAAAAAAACATTATCAGTGCTGAAAACACTTGTGCTGCTCTCAGGATTCCTTGATCAATAGAAAGTTGAAAAGAAGAGCATTTATTTGAAATATAACTCTTTTGAAACATTACAAATTTTGACCAATTTGCATCCTTTGTGAATAACAGTATTAATTTATTTTAAATATATATATATATATATATATAATTTTTTTTTTTTACCTACCCTAAACTTTTGAATGGTAGCATATAACTTCAGGACTCTTTTTTAATTTTGAGGTGAAATATTCCTTTTAATCTCTCTCGATCCATAAAAAAACATCATCATCATCGTCATCCTTTAAGAATTTAGGAATAGTTCACCTAAACAGTTGATAATAGCCATTCACTTCCATAGTATGGAAATAATAAAGGCTATTTGGTTAAAAATCTTCAAAATACCACCATTTGCATTCGACAGGCAAAAAAAACTCATAGTCTCAGGTTCGGAACAACTTGACTGACTACGTCTTGTATTAATTTTTCTACAAATCCTGTCATACGTGCACAAACTGACAGTCACCACTTATAAGTTATTACTAAATATTGTAGAAACATAATTTTCTGTAAAGTTGCTTTGTAACGATTTGTATTGTAAAAAGCGCTATACAAATAAACTTGAATTGAATTGAACTTGAAGGTTAGTAAATGATGACATAATGTTCATTTTTGGGTGAACTATCCCTTGTCCATTTTTCGGTCTGTGTGTGGTTTAAAGGTGGAGTTTCATAGAGCTCCACCCTTGTGAGTCGTGACACACACAATCCACTCCTAATGGTCCCCTCCTGAGTGACACGCTTGTGAGTTTGTTTGATTGGGAGTGAGAGTGTTGGATACAGTCCTCGCAGCGGAGGGCTCATTGCTGCAGCTTGTGCTTTTCAGAGGCTGATGAGGTTTGTGAACACGTGTGGGTAATTATTGTTATGCAGAGCTACAGTACTAATTATTTATTCTGAAGTGTTCACGCATGTGTTATGCACAACAAAGCAATCAATGACGGTTGCCCTCTGAATAGCGTGGGGCGACCTACGGTTATGGATTCGGGCTGGGGGCCAGGAGGCTGGTGCAGATTGGTAGAAAGCCAGCAACTGGATCATTACTGAGGTCAAAGATGTGATCCACCTCCAGAGGAGTATGCAGTCACTGTAATCTGGAAAGGGTTCACGTTGACATTGGTTTTATTGCTAGAGGTTATCGAGTGGCAGTTGATTGTAGTGGGTGTTCATGCTGATGTATGCCCTATGGTTTATTTGACAGGCTGTGGCACTGGTGTACTGTTTGACACTGAATCCGTTAACTTGACACCAAAAAAAATGCTCACGTATCAATGATGTTGCCTCAAATTGCTTCAACAATCAACTCAAACCATCAACTTCAACCATCAATTCCAAACTGATGATTGCCAGTTGCTTTATTGCTGTAAATCTCTGCTGGTGTGATCATTCCTTAACCCTTTAAAGCCTGACACATGAATATATCAAATAATAGTCAGGAAAATTAAATGCATTTAATGCATTATCAACATGATTTATGAAATTATTAAAATTCCCAGTATTAATACTGCCACTATTATTAAGTTGCCAGTAAGATTTCTTTAATGCTTTTAAAAGAATATCATTATGATCACCGAGGCTGCATTCATATGATCAAAAACACTGTAAAGACAGCAATATTGTCAAATATTATCATAATTTAAAAGAACTGTTTTCTATTTTAATATATTAGAGAATGTAATGTATGCCTATGAAGGCAGAGATGAATTTTCAGCAGCAATTACTCGATTTCAGTGTCACATGAACCTTCAGAAATCAGTATAAAAATAAAAATCGATATGCTTATTTTGTGCTCATTATTTCCAAATTTTAAATGATTACCATTAATAATATTTTTGTGGAAACTTTTTTTCAGGATTCTTGAATAGAATGTTCAGAAATACATCCACTTTAGTAGTAAAGATATTTATGTTACAAAATATTTGTCAATTTTGATCCACTCAATGTGTCCTTTTTTGAATTAAATTAATATTTTTATTCAGCAAAAAAAAAAGAAAAAAAAGATTGACCTCAGATTTTTGAATGGTAGTGTATGTTGGTGTCAGTATAACCAAGCCTAAAGAAAGCCGACAAAACTTCAAATATTTCTGTAAGTTTGGTGAAGTCGAAGAACATTGATTTAATAAGTACTATATTCTGACTCGTCTCTATGGCTCGGAACTGTAGGATTATATACATACCAACAGATTGACGGTCCCTGGTGTTGTTAAAGATCCAGGTTCTCCTTTCTGTCCAGGTGGCCCTTGAGGACCAATGACCCCTCTTTCTCCAGCCTTGCCTCTTTCTCCCTGTACTCCTCTCTCTCCTGGAATCCCTGGATCTCCCTGCAAAGGCAAAGGCAGAATATAAATACCAGAATATAAACAACACAATCCGGCTATTATGAGCTGCATCAGCCTTTCTGGCTGTATTACATTAAATGCACCACGCAAATAATCAAAGCTACTACATGGCGGTTAGATATGTGTAGTTGGTAAAAGACCAATGCATTTTAAATTTGTTTATTTTTGATTATTGATATGTTTAATAATATGTTTTCTACTTCATGATATTTCCATTTTTATAATTTTCTAGTCACAACAACAAAATGGTGATTACACAACAGGGACTTTGATTTAATGAACCAAAAGTTTTAAAGCACTAATAAAATATTTAGAAATCGAAAACATGTTCCTCTTAGAACAGGTGTAATCTGATATGCAAAATGGATTCTGAGACAGAAATGATTAATCACACTGACACTTTTAAGTTGTATGTAATCCATAAAAAAAAAATATTGAAAATCTTACCCGTTCTCCTTTAGTACCTCTGTCTCCAGGTCTGCCCGTGGCTCCCTGTAAAAAATACAATATATAAAATAATAATGTAAACATCTAATTTATATATAGTAATATATATAGTAAGTATATATATATAGTATATAGTATAGTGTATATATATATATATATATATATATATATACAGTACAGACCAAAAGTTTGGAAACATTACTATTTTTATTGTTTTTGAAAGAAGTTTCTTCTGCTCATCAAGCCTGCATTTATTTGATCAAAAATACAGAAAAAAAATGTAATATTGTGATATATTATAACGATTTAAAATAATTGTTTTTAAATTTATTATACTTTAAATTATCATTTAATTTCTGTGACGCAAAGCTGAATTTTTAGGATCATTATCACATAATCCTTTAGAAATCATTCTAATATGATGATTCATTATCAAAGTTGGAAACAGTTCTGCTGCTTAATATTTTTCAGAACATGTGATACTTTTTTAGGATACTTTGATGAATAAAAAGTAAAAAAAAAGAAGCAATGTTTTTAAAATATAAATATTTTTTTTATAAAATCAATACTTTTATTCAGCAAGGATGTGTTAAATTGATAAAAAGTGATAGTAAAGAAAATATATTATTAGAATATATATTATTAAAATTACATTTTTAATCTTTTATTCATCAAATATATTAGACAGCAGAACTGTTTCCAACACTCATAATAAATCAGAATATTAGAATGATCATGTGATAGACTGGATGTTACATGTGACACTGAAGGCTGGAATAATGATGCTGAAAATTCAGCTTTGCATCACAGGAATAAATTATTTTTTTAAGTATATTCAAATAGAAAACTATTATTTTAAGTTGTAATAATATTTCACAATATTACTGTTTTTTCAGTATTTTTGATCAAATAAATGCAGGCTTGATGAGCAGAAGAAAATAGTAATGTTTCCAATTTTTCGGTCTGTACTGTGTGTGTATATATATATATATATATATATATATATATATATATATATATATATATAGTAATTCTTTATTTATATTTATACTTTTTTTTTTTTTTGTGAATAATTTTTCACATTGAGGAGCCACCCGAATGGATCCAAATGTTGATTTGTCAGATCTAGCAAATGTCCAGGCACATTTTTTATTTTTGGTCTATGAAGTTATCCCTCCATATATCCCCTACATATAGACGGCTAAACTGCACTATTTTTCATAGCAGCTCCCAAGCTGCATTAGTGGAATGGAATTTACAAATGACCATTTCCTCCCCAAACTCATCAAAGCCATGAACCTCTGGATCTCTCTTTCTCTTATACCTCTCTCTTCATCTCCTCTGAGAGGGCTTTCTAGAGAAACACCTCTCATTGTACTCCAAAACCACTCTTGCATTTCTCTCTCCACTCACTTTCCCATCTATCTCTGCTCCTCTCTCGCATCATGGCTCCCACTAGCTCCTCGGGGAACATCTCGGTATCAAATTCTCTTGCTGGATTACAGCAGCCGAGCAAAAGAGAAACGCAATCTAGCCTGCGTTTCTAAAGCGGGCGGCACTTTGTGAAAGCATCCTCAACCATCTGCTGTCATCCAAACCCCCATCAATGTTGAACACTCTCTCTCCTCCTCTCTATTCCCAGACTCCTGATGAGGAGAGTTTAAAGCCATCACCGTGCCCACTGAATTGTGTTTCCCTCACCCCCTTCCATGAAAGAGATGAAAAAGTATGAAACGGAGAGGATTGGGAAACTTCCTGCTAGATGGCACTGTTGCACCACTGAAAAAGATAGGCGGCCATCCGTGAACGAAGCAGGGAGGGGGGAAAGAAAAGAAAATAGAGGAAATCTCAGAGTGGTCCAACACCCGCAAACACGCAGTCGTGCTATTTCAGAAGATGGTGACGTGAATGAAAGCGAAAATAAGGCCAGTGAACTTCCTCCCGATGATCCGCACCCATTTGAACCTTGACTCATCCAGAGACAGTATAAAGTGGGAAAAGGTGAACTCCTCGTTGGTTTAATATCCACCAAAATAAAATACATTTGCATTTACACATTTATTTATTTATTTTTTTTCAAGTAACAATTTTTGTTTTAAATGATTTTAGTTTTATTTAACTATAATAACTATGAATTGAAAAAGTTGAAAAAAAATAGAAATGTTGACTTAGAAGATAACTGAAGCAAAAATAAGTACTAAAATTAATAAAACTGAAAAAAGACAAAAAAGCATATAACAAAATTACTTAAAATAAAATTGAAATGTGTATAAATAAAAAATTTAAACTAATTCAAAATATTAAAAAGCATTTTAACAATACATAACACTGATTATTATATCCATATGTTGTAGTTACAACATAATCATCGTAACCTTGTTGTAATCCTATATAAAATCGCTGACTTCTGACTCCTGCACCTCATCCTCTGTTTGTTCTCGCTCACCTCATTAAGATCTGCAGATGTTTGCTGTATTTACCATGTTTGTCTGTCTGTGACGGAGGACTATATGTGAGTTTGTGTGTTGGCGGATCTCTGATATGTCTGCTCTCTGCTGTAAAGTGTAGAGGTGCGGTTTGTTACACAGTTCAGTTCTGCTGTAGATATGCGTTCTGTTGTGACAAGGCATCAGAGAATGAAACATTGTTTGTTTGTCGTGGCAAGGCTTTCAAAACTACAAACCCTGTTTGTAAGGGACATTTAATTAGTGATCACATGCATTATTTATGATTTAATGGCTCATGGGCAGGATTTTATTCACACTGTAGAGCAATAGCAGGGAGTAAGTGGTCTTATTATTTGCAATTTTACAAGAATAATGACTGGTGTTGGGTTTTTATTTGCTTGGGAAAGAAAGACATCAAGTGAGACTGAGATAAATGTAGACCAGCACGGATCCAAGTCTAACCACTATCCACTAACTCGCTGGCAAAATATTAGAGCACAAGTTAAATTACATGATGCATGCATTAAAGTAAAAGCATTTTACTAACATTATCATATTAGACACAGAGTACAGCTAAAGCCAAAGCTCTCTCATGCATAAACTGTATACAAACATACCGTATAGCCTGGAATTCCATCTTTTCCTGGCCTTCCCTGTGGAAGAGACAGAACATTCTCATCAGTCTTCACAATCAAAGCAACTCTGCATTGATCATAATTTCCATATATAAATAGATGAGCCACAGTGAGCCCAATAAGCAGAAATGTTGAGATGCTATTAGAAAACCACTTTCATAATGTTCTTTTAGAAGTTTCACAGATGTAAAAATGGAAGCAATTTATTTTAATCAAATTTTTTGCAGTTGTGAGATATAATGTTGTAAATATGAAAAACAGATCAGAATGGTTGAGAATCAGATAATTTATCCATACATCATTCTTTCAATCCATCCTTAAATCCATCCATCCATGCATCCATCATTCTATCCTTCCATCATTCTCAAGGCCTGAATTTAGTTTTGGAAAATGGGCGGAATTCCCCCTTTAGGTGGGTCTTATTGGGGGGCCGTTTATGCACAATTAATCGCAACACAACTCCATTCTCTAGTTGCACACTCCCAGATGTGTGTGTGCGCTTTGGGTGTGAGCTCACAGAAAGTTTTTTTTTTTGAGCAATTCAATGTTTAAAATGTTAAGACTCAAAAGCATGTGCAAATTATACATTCCGTCATTAGTCCCGATTGTGGGAATTTCCTGCATTACAAGCGCAGAAACTGTGTGAATCAGTAGAATTATGCGCAATCCCATGCTGAAATTCAAGCCCTGATTTTATCTATCCATCCATCCATCTCTAAAGAATGTAAAGATTTAAAATTCTTGTGAAATGCCATGTTTTATTTAGAAATAAATGCCAGTTTCTTTGCGATTTTGCTATCAACTGTAATGACATTCATATATTTTTAAGTGTGTCTACTACAGTGTACACACTTCTTGGTGCTAGTTAACATCACATTACAAAGATAAAATGTGATGCAAATACTATGCACTCTGATGTAGTCTAGTCTGTACTTGTAGTTAGTTTAGCGCACATTGTTCCACAAAGGTTAAGTGAGAACAATTAGGACTCAAGCTGGATAAACTAGTAATAAATCATAAAATATCACCTGGAAGAAAAAGGAATTCCTCAGGGAAATTCTGTGTATTCAAGGAAGTTGCATTACTGTATTACTTACCCAATGAACGATGGGTACCGCCTGATGACATCAACCCCTCCTGGCCAAGGCTACATTCACTTAAGGTGAATGAAGGGGAGAAGCATTTTCGAATGTATTTGTAGCTTAGAAAATCTGGGCAACCAGTGACTTCCAGGAAAGTCTGGGTGGCAACCGAGGAAGTTCGGTGACACTGGAAAGACAGCTGACCTCCAGGAAAGACTGGCGTGGGTGTGTGAGGTTAGCAACCTCATCCACAGGACTCGCAAGAGGGCACCAACTCAAGCTACAGAAAGTAATACAGAGCAATACCCCCAGAGTCACCCGAGAGGGGGGGAGGATGAGAGACTCGTCAGGACAGACACAACGGTAACGGCCAGGAATGAAATACGGACACAGAGACGGCTCACCCAAACAACTTTAACCGGGAGGGCATTGGAAATAAAGTGTCATTGCGGAAAGACCTGCAAGAACAAAAGAGGGCTTAAGATACACCAAAGCCGAACCAACTGTGGAAAAGAGGGATCACAGGAGCAGCGCACAGCGGTAGCACCTGGTGAGACGCAGGAGAGCTCCAGGCAGGAAGCACCCCACAGTACTGGAGATCTCTTAGCACCTGTGTCACCTCAAGACCTCAGGAGGGACCCACCTGATGCCACCCCAGGGAGCCACCCCCACCCTGCGAGGGAACAGATCAATTGGCCCAAGATGAGTGATAACAAAGAGTGGTACCAACTAGACCAAGACCTTGACAAAGTGCTAGAAGCCACACTAGCAGGGACGGCTGAGCAGAAAGTCAATACTCTCACAACAATAACCTATAACCTGGCAAGGGAGCGTTTTGGAATTCAGGAGAAGAAAATCAACATCAAGTCTGCACATCAGCCAAACAGAAGAGAGAGGGAAATTCATCGACTAAGGGGAGAAATCAAGACTCTCACCAAGCAGTTCAAAAGAGCCCTTGCTGATGAAAGGGAAGGCATCAAGGACCTGACGAGTCAACTCCGGGAGTGCCTCTGCAGACTCCGAAAAGCAGAAAGCACTCGGAAGAAGAGGAAGGATAGGGAGAACAAAAGATCTCAGTTCACCAAAGACCCTTTCAGATTCACCAGAACACTGTTGGGTGCAGCAAAATCTGGAAGGCTGACCAGCCCCAAAGGAGATGTGGAGGCGTTCTTGAGGGAGACCCACAATGACACCTCCAGAAACCAGGCCCTGGACGCCAACCCAAGCATCAGCAGTATAAAGATCCCAGAAAAAGAGCTTAACGTCAGTGAACCATCCTGGAGGGAAGTCCAAGAGGTGGTGAAGAAGGCCAGAACAGGGTCTGCCCCCGGCCCAAGCTGTATACCCTACAAGGTATATAAGAAATGTACAATGCTTCTCCGGAGACTGTGGAAGCTGTTCCGGAGGATCTGGAGAAAATGTACCATTCCATCAGGCTGGAAGAAGGCAGAGGGCTGTTTTGTGCCAAAGGAAGAGAACTCCTCAACCATTGACCAATTCAGAACAATCTCACTGCTAAGTGTAGAAGGCAAGATCTTCTTTTCTGTATTGGCCAAGAGGATGACCTCGTACATGACAGAGAATGGATACATCAACACTGCCATCCAGAAAGGTGGAATTCCAGGCTTCTCTGGATGCCTGGAAAACACCGGAGTTCTCAGTCAGATGATCCGTGAGGCTAAAGCCAGCAAGGGCAACCTGACTGTTGTCTGGTTGGATTTGGCCAATGCCTATGGATCAATCCCGCACGCCCTCATCCATACAGCATTAGACCATTACCACATCCCGCAGCACATCAAAAGAATGATTACCAGCTACTTTGGTGGAATCCAGCTACCATTCAAGGCGGCCAATTTTACAACTCTGCCTGGAAAAAGGTATCGTAACTGGCTGTACAATCTCCCCTATCCTCTTCATCATGGGAATGAACCTCCTAATAACAGCTGCGGAGAAGGAAGCACGGGGTCCTAAAATGGAGTCAGGAATCCGACAACCCCCAATAAGAGGTTACATGGACGACCTTACCGTGACAACCACAACCCATGTGGAGGCGAGGTGGGTGCTAACTGTTCTGGGCCACATGGCAACGTGGGCCAGAATGAAGTTTAAGCCAAAGAAATCCAGGAGTTTGGTGATCAGGAACGGGAAGTTGACCAACAGGTTCAAGATGCATGTGCAAGGGGAAGTGATTCCATCAATAGAGGAGAATCCAATCAAGTGCCTCGGAAAGTGGTTCGATGACTCACTTACTGACAGGAATAACATAGCCAGTACGGAAAAGCAGATGGAGGAATGGCTGAGGAGGATCGAAAAATCAGGGCTCCCTGGGAAGTTTAAAGCTTGGCTCTATCAACACGGACTGTTGCCAAGAATCATGTGGTTGCTGACTGTGTATGAGGTCCCGATGACATGCGTTGAAGGAGTGGAGAGGAAGATCAATAAGTACCTCCGAAAGTGGTTGGGAATCCCTCCAAGCTTCACTTCAGTAGGCCTCTACATAAGATCAGGGCAGCTCCAACTTCCTCTGTCATCTGTAGTTGAGGAATTTAAAGTCGCAAAGTGCAGAGTCGTAATGACATATGGAGACTCACAGGATGAACAAGTCAGACATGCAGGCGTCATCACAAGATCAGGTCGCAAGTGAGCAGCTGATTCGTCTGTTGCACAAGCTGAGAGCATGCTGAAGCTACGTGGTGTCATTGGAGCACCATGCTCTGGAAGACAGGGTCTTGGAACCTCACATTTTCAACAGTGGAGGAAGGCAGGAACCAGTGAAAGAAGAGCCATGATTCAAGAGGAGGTAAGGGACCTGGAAGAGGAAGGACGAAGATCAAGGGCAGTGGACCTAGCTTCTCAAGGGGCCTGAACCAGATGGGATCTTCCCAAGAGGAAGATTACCTGGGCGGACCTATGGAGACTGGAACCGTTCCGAATCTCCTTCCGAATCTCCGAATCTCAGTGTATGACACACTCCCAACCCCTACAAACTTGCACAAGTGGGGCATGAGAGAGGACCCATTGTACCATGGGGCACCATGGCACACATCCTGGCCGGGTGTAAAAAAAGCACTCACCCAGGGAAGGTACAGGTGGCGCCACGATAGGGTGCTCACGACACTCGGCCACACCTTAGAGCAGGAGAGGAAAAAGAAACGCCAGCCTCTTCGGAAAACAACTTCAATCCAGTTTGTAAGAGAGGGGGAAAAGCCACCAACCACAGCAACAACAAGAACCAGTCTGCTACAAAAGGCCCAGTCATGGGAAATGAAGGTCGATCTGAGAGGAAGGCTGCAATTCCCCCAGTTTGTCCAGACAACCCTGAGGCAAGATGTGGTACTGTGGTCTGAAGAGGGAAAAAAGATCATCCTCATAGAACTTACAGCCCCATGGGAAGAGGGATGTGAACAGGCCTTTGAAAGAAAGAACGCCAAATACCAAGACCTGCTGCACGACTGCAGGGGGAAAGGATGGCAGGCTTGGCTGTTCCCGGTCGAGGTTGGCTGTAGAGGATTCCCTGCTCAGTCAGTGTGGAGAATGCTAACAGCCATTGGAATAACAGGGAAGGAGAGAAAGGCAGCAGCTCGCAGGATGGGGAGGCAGCAGAAAGAGCCTCTTGCTGGTTATGGAGCAAGAGGGAGGTGTTGAGCTGGAAGCCAGGAGGGGAAGATGGGCAGTGACTTGGCCACCACTGCCGAACCACCATCTGGAGGGTGTTGCGGATAAGGGTCGAAACACCCAATGAATGATGGGTACCGCCTGATGACATCAACCCCTCCTGGCCAAGGCTACAGTCACTTAAGGTGAATGAAGGGGAGAAGCATTTTCGAATGTATTTGTAGCTGTATGAATAACAAAGCAATTATATGAGACCTGTACAGCAGCAGTACTCCTTCACTGAGACAGCCAATCAAGCATTTACCTCGGTGACTGCACTCATTACCACAGCACACATCAGCCGGGTTTAACACCACAACACAGAGAAGAATATGAGGAGATTACTCTGTGCTATGAAGTGAGATATTACAGGCAAAAACTGTCACTGTGGTTTGAAGAGAACAATCTGACACAGAGCTCTGCTTTATGCTGCTATATCACACCAAATTTGTGTCAATCATAGTAATTCAGCCAATCTAATCCAGTATATTTCCTGTTTTGTAGTGTATCTGAAGTTTGTTAACAGGTTAACAGTGATTTGTTTAGCATTTTGGGAGCTCTTATTAGAAACAGCCCAGACTCTGACTCAAACTACAGGCCAGTGAACAGAAATCAAGAATCAAAGGAGTCAAACTGTGAATCAATCAGCAGACTAATCACTTAATTATTCAGTCTGGTCTGCAATTCAAGGATGGATCAAATGATGGATCAATCTGTTATAATATCAAAGATTTGAGGACAGAGGAAAGAAACGAATGAGAACTAAATGGTATTATAGAGGATGTAGATCAAAGCCAGATGCAGCATAAATAGAACAGGTAGATCCAGTGACCCCCAGGGCCCACAAAGAGATCCACAGAAAATATGAGCAATTATTGAAAAAAAAAAAAAAAATTGCAATTATACTATTACATTGACAGCTTCAGTTTCTGACAAAAAATTTCCATAGTTTAATTGTCTTCAGGTTTTCTCTCTCTCTCTCTCTCTCTCTCTCTCTCTCTCTCTCTCTATATATATATATATATATATATATATATATACACACACTCACTGGCCACTTTATTAGGTATACCTTGCTAGTACCGGGTTGGATCCCCCTTTGTTTTCAGAACTGCCTTAATTTTTCATGGCATAGATTCAAGAAGGTGATGGAAACATTCCTCAGAGTTTTTGGTCCATATTGACATGAGTTACTGCAGATTTGTCGGTTGCACATCCATGATGCAAATCTCCCGTTCCATCACATCCCAAAGCTACTCTATTGGATTGAGATCTGGACTGTCATGTTCAAGAAACCAGTCTGAGATGATTTGAGCTTTGTGACATGGTGCATTATCCTGCTGGAAGTACCCATCAGAAGATGGGGACACTGTAGTCATAAAGGGATGGACATGGTCAAGCAACAACACTCTGTGGGCTGTGGCGTTTAAACGATGCTCAATTGATACTAAGGGGCCCAAAGTGTGCCAAGAAAATATCCCCCACACCATTACACAACCACCACTAGCCTGAACCGTTGAGACAAAGCAGGATGGATCCATGCTTTCATGTTCTTTATGCCACATTCTGACCCTACCATCTGAATGGCACAGATCGAGACTCATCAGACCAGGCAACATTTTTCAGTCTTCTATTGTCCAATTTTGGTGAGCCTGTGTGAATTGTAGCCTCTGTTTCCAGTTCTTAGCTGACAGGAGCAGTACCCGGTGTGTTCTACAGCTGCTGTAGCACATCTACTTCAGGGTTCAATGAGTTGTGCATTCAGAGATGGTATTCTGCATACCTTGGTTGTAACGAGTGGTTATTTGAGTTACTGTTGCCTTTCTATCATCTCTAACCAGTCTGCCCATTCTCCTCTGACCTCTGAAATCAACAAGGCATTTTCATCCAACTGTCGCTTACTGAATATTTTCTCTTTTTGGACCATTCTCTGTAAAACCTAGAGATGGTTATGTGTGAAAATCACAGTAGATCAGCAGTTTTTTAAGCACTCAGACCAAACCGTCTGGCACCAAAAACCATTCCACGTTCAAAGTCACTTAAATCCCCTTTCTTTCCCATTCTGATGCTTGGTTTGAACTTCAGCAAGTCATCTTCACCACATCTAGATGCCTAAATGCATTGAGTTGCTGACATGTGATTGGCTGATTATGTTAATGAGCACTTCGACGGGTGACAGTTTCATAATATATTAACATAATTGGTGTACCTAATAAAGTGGCCGGTAAGTGTATATACACAAATGCACACACACACACACTATTATATTTCTATTATTATGAGTGCTGTTGTTCTATATATATATATATATATATATATATATATATATATATATATATATATATATATATATATATATATATATATATACATACACAAACACACACACGTTTGTTTTTGTGAAAAGTGGGGACATCCCATAGGCATAATGGTTTTTATACTTTACAAACTGTATATTATATGGCCCTACACCAACCCTACACCTAACCCTCACAGGAAACTTTGTGCATTTTTACTTTCTCAAAAAAACTCATTCTGTATGATTTATGTTTTTGTATATATATATTAGGGGTGTAACGGTACGTGTATTCATACCGGACCGTTTCGGTACAGGGCTTTCGGTACGGTGCACGTGTGTCCCGAATGACCGAATGCAATATTTTGTTTGCGGAACATAGGTACATTTTCGTGTTTCCAAACGAACATATTAAGTGGCGAAAGTCTCCGCGTTCAGCGCAAATCCCACCCTGCAGCTTATACTAAGGCCGGCGACACACTGGCTGCGTGGCGTGAGTGTGGCGTTTCTGCTGCGTGTCAGTTGCGTGACGGCTGCCTCGCGTTTTCTGTGTCTTTACACACCAGAATCGTGAGCATAAATATGAAGCCTACTGATAAAAGGACACCGTCAACAGTGTTGTCGGCAAAATAGCCTATGTTTGACAGGTGCAATATGCCAGTGTGTAACCGGCCTAAGGTTTTCAAAAGGCATCACGCGAGTGTGAACATCACTACAACTAGGAAAAAAATGATTGTAATTCAAACGCAGCTCCCATTGGCATTTAAACAGACCTTTGCTCTTAATTCCAATCGGTCCAACGCAATAACGAAATCTGAGCAGGTCTAAAATCTGAAACTGTTGATGCTGCACTTTACACTTTGGAAAAGTTATATATATTTTTTAAATATGAGCAGGCCTACAAGCTGGGATTGGTAATGCTGCACTGCAATCATAGTTATTTATTATTTTTTTAATCATATTTATTATATGATATTGGTTTGAGACTGAGAGTATTTTATTTACTGGAGAACTTTGCAGCAGTATTTTAATTCCTATTCTTTTTTTATTTTATATTTATTTTATTAAAAAGTTTTTTTTTTAAATGTAAACAAATTGTTAAAAAAAGTTTATAGTAATAAACAACCTGCAGTTTAATGTTTACATTTCATTCCCTTACTGTACCGAAAATGAACCTAACCGTGACTTTAAAACCGAGGTACGTAACCGTGATTTTTGCGTACCGTTACACCCCTAATATATATATATATATATATATATATATATATTGTTGTTCTTAAAACAATAAATAACTAAATAAATTTCCAGAATATATATTTTAACAACAATGTCCATATAATTTTATTCTATTTACTCTCTCTCTCTCTTTCTCTATAAAATAATATTTTTAAATTAATAGTAATTATAATTTATTTATATTATATTTTTCTTATCAATAATATCAGAATATTCTAAATAAACTACATTTCCATAATTAATATTTTAATAACAAATTAGCATATAGTGTTATACTCTACAGGTACATAAAAAAATTACAATAATTATTTGTGATTATAATTATAATATGTATATTGTATTATTGTGTTAATAATATACAATACTCATTATATTATACATAAATACATTTCCATAATATATTTTAACAACACATGCATATAGTGTTGTTCTCAATAAATTGATTGATTGATTTAGTGATTGGTTTCCAATTAACCTTTAAAATTTATTTACAAAATTAACATTTCAAAATAATATTTTTTCCTCATAGAATATAGTAAATGGGTCATGAAAATATACAAAAGCATTTATATATTAATATGTTCTTCACAAGAGAATTATGATATTTAGGGGTCCTATCATAAAGAGGTTAGAAAACACATGCTTTATTTTACAGGCAGGTGTTCATTACTGTACACTGCAGATTACAGGTGTAGTGAATGCTACAAATGCTTACAGGGAATCCAGGAGGCCCTTCAGGTCCAGGGAAGCCAGTCTCTCCCACAGGCCCTCGTTCTCCCTGTGTGGAAAGACAAAGAGGGGAAATGGGACACCGTCAGTCTCACATTATCCAGTTGCCAAAACCTGCTGTATGATTGACAGCTGCTAACAAGCAACAAAGCAAATCTCACCGGCTCTCCAGGGATCCCTGACTCACCACGCGGACCAGGCTTTCCCTATCAGTTAAAGGAAAAGGAAGAAGAGAGTTAGACCTCAAACCTGATGTCCATCTAAACCACCTGAAGGCTGGGAACATGGCTAAAACATCCACTACTTTTATCTAAAAATTCATATGTCATATGAAACCTTTATCTTGTGACCACTAAACCATACCGTACCAAAATACCATGTGAATTGCTGCATTAAATATGCTTATCCAACACAACTAAAAAGAAGATATCAGTTATTCTTTAGCCCAGTATTGTACATGTCAGAGACAGAAGTATATTTTCTAGTTTATAATATACTGTAGGGTTGAATCAATACAAATAAGCTGGTAATAAATACATAAAAAATAAAATTAAATAAACACTAGAAAATAAATGAACACTGGGAAATACATAAAACACTAGAAAATAAATTATTATAAAATAGTACATAAAGTATAAATTCCTATAAAATAGTAAATAAAGAATAAACAGATAAAAAAAGAAAATAATTCAAATGCTACAAGTGAATTTAATGTATAGAGTGGAAACTGGATATTCATTTTGAGGTTTGCTAAAGATTACATTTAATAGTGTTATTAATTAACTAGCATTTTTAAGAATCAAATTTAGATGACGGCAAAGGTAAACTAAACATAAAAATATTGAAAACAAGTGATCTTAATAATGTATTTTGCTTCAGCATATTTTCATTCACATAAATTAGTTTGAGATCAAACCATAATTGACGCACTCCCAATTGAAAATCCTTATTCTAGTAGAAGGCTGGCACTTCATAAATGTACTGTATTTAATAAAACAGTGTTTTCACGAAAATTGTTGTCATTAATATTGTGAAAATTGTGACTATGGTGAAGGCTGAAGGGGTGGCAGGTCGTCTGCTGTGCTTTGTGCTATTTACTTACTTATAATAAATAGTTTTATGTGTTGTAGAGTGATTTGAAAGCAGGAAAATAACAACAGAATAACTTACAATAGGGCCAGGAACACCAGGTGGACCAGGTAGGCCAGGATCACCCTTCAAACACACAAACATACACACGTAAGGTGACGAATCTACTGCAGAAGCACCAGAGAACGTCAGAAAAGCACAATGACTGCTTTTCTTTCTGTTCTCCAAACCAACTGTGCTTGACATGTCCTCCAAAATCATTCTCTGAGTATCTCTGTGTGTGTTTGAGTTGCTCTATTTCCTCCTTATGCGCTCTGTTGGCTTTAGGAATTAATGAGCTGCTTTTAAGTTTTGGGGCACAGCAAGCAAATAAACAGCTTGAGATCAGGCAGCCTCGTGGCTGTTGTGGAGTCGACGATCTCGCAAAATGCTGCGACTACATCTTGACAAGTCCTTCCTGAGAAGAGTGGGCGAGTTTGAT